>NW_027316167.1:24824511-25387011 GCF_026437365.1 Eucyclogobius newberryi | reverse complement strand
GGCACAGTTACAGGTCAGCTCTGTGTCTGTTTTGATTTTTGAAGACATTTGTACATCAATGACAGCGAGCTAGATACGTTTAAGTATTGCAGACAAACGTTGTGACTTAAGTCTTGTTGTGGTCAAGGAAACTCCAACCGAACCAAAGGTCTAACAGGTGACCAGGTAGTCTAAAAAGTACATGTGTATTTGTTTCCTTCACCTGACATAATGACATGGTAAATATATCTACACCAACATGTTATCTACTGAGCACTGAGCACGAACATGCATCTTCACTATCATTGCATGTAAAATATGGGCAGAATGTTGTGGAAATATGTGGGCACCAGACAGCTGACTTCAGCTGGGTGCCGATCAGTGCAGATGGGAGACCAGCAGCTCAGTGGGAAACTTTGTTTTGGTGAATAATAAAACCTCAACAAGTGAACATGCAGAGATGAGTCTAATGACAGAACAAAGAGACAGACATGCAAAGCAGAAAGGAATTGAAAGAGGTGCCACGTGTGTGAGGAGGAAGGAGACAGGAAGACGAAAACAAGAAAGTCTACCGGGTGTAAAGTTTCCCCTGGATATGATATGTGGATATGGGGATGTCATCAAGCCTATGAAGTGGAAATAATAAAGAATTAGGATTGTCTCTGTAGACAGGGGGAATTAATCCAAAATGAATTACAAAGGGGTGAGTAGTGGAAGAGAGAGGGGGGGTGGGGAATCAACATCAGCTATTTCCTTTTCCTCAGCTTGGAGGCAGATTGGGGGCGGCTTGTGCGAGTGCTGCGAAATCCATAAAAATTAAATTAACAACAAAGGGGTAAAACTCACAAGTATAAGCAGAAAATTTGTAGTACGGGGGTGGAATTCTGGAGTTGCGCAGAGAGCTGGGGTTACAGATGGGGGGAAAAAGACAAAGACTATAGAGAGGAGAGAGAGTGGGCACTGTTGCTGCCAGATTGCGTTGCTCTTTTGTCCCCCCTCGTCTCTCTGAAAAGGCTGCTGGTGTTAAAGAGGATATGCCACATAGGCCATTGTAATAAATGCCACTTGTAAATTGCGTAGTGGAATTATACAGCGTGCAGATGGATCCATACGCCTGAGCAAAATGTGGCCAAAAAACCGGGAGCGATAATTAAGACTTAGGGGGTGAATGACAGAGCCATTTGTGACGACGGAATATGGCGGCTCCCTCGCTCTCTGGCAAACAGAAGGGCTCAGAGTGGCTTGGTGTCACAAAACATTACCCACACAGCTGTTGGCTTTATGAGCAGCCATGGTGTGCGCTCTTCCTCCCTGCACCCCTCATCCTCTGCCACTCTTAAATCTGTTTCTGTCTATGCATCCCTCATCACATCAGCGCCGCCATCACCATCACGACGAAGGGCTGTTCTTATCCCAGTCCGGCCAATATACTGGAGGTGACATACAAGAACTTATGTAGTGCAGCTCGAGTTCAAGCTAACATACTTTAAACTCATGCCAAATGCACATCAGGCAAATGTGAAAGACCCTTCAGGCAAGTAGAGTCAAACATTAGTCAATCTTTTTGTATATATATGTTAATGTGGCCTTACAGTTTGTCTCCATGTCCCAAAGTGATTACATCTGGAATATCATGTTCAAATGTTTGACTGTAGTGAGCACAATTCCTATATATATTTGAACCAGATTCCTGCAAGGCAACATTACTAACCCACCATTGCCTTTTCCTTGCACTCCGCTATCTCAGAGGGACTGGACAAGGACTTGCACTCCATCATTCATATCCAGGGAAGAGGCGAAGGAGGACGCCATACACATAGACACACATGCAAGCAACACCCAGCTGAAAATTCAATAAAAAGCTCACTGACAGTAGTGTTTTGAATGGGCGCCCGGGCCGACTGTGGCTCTGGGCTGACTGTAAAGTAGGAAAATCAAATTTGGTTGTCTTTTTCACACATAGGCCATTTGTTTAAAAAAATATAAAAGCAATGTGGATGTCAGTCCCACTTGCAGATTGAACACTGGTGCGGCGTTATTGGCTGCAATAACTGAGGTAAGTCATGGATGAGAACAGAGTGTACCAGGACCAAGACTTCATGCAATGAAGATCAAATCAAGGCCAGTGGTGCATGAAAAGATACCAGTGGACAGCTCGAAATTCCAAACACAAGCAGCCCAGGCTCACTCACATGGCATCCTGATGGACTGGGCTGGAAGACCTTGGTGGACAGCGAGGTTTTTAGACAAAATGTTGAATGATTAAGGGATTTGCTAATTTCCTCTGATTGCATCTGCATAACCAGCCAAAGAACTATTGAGAAAAAAAATGTTGATTAATTGAACAAGAGAAAGAGTGAAAGACATTACTTTTACAAATAAATTCAAGAAGAATAGTCTATTTTAACATATTTCAGAAATTGGCAAAAAGACAAACTTTTTTATCTATATGTATTTTGTTTTAACTTTGCATAGATTACATTAGTAAACAAATTCAGTCAAAAAATTGGGTAGTATTTTCTTTATTGATATGATAAGATGTGATATCCCTGGACTAAAGGCATTTATCTGGACTATAAACAATTATCTTTGTTTCTTGTATCAAAAACATAAAACAACACCATATTGTAGCATGGTTTTGAAAGTGTGATAGTCGTAGTAGTGACTAATATTTTGTAACAGGTTGTTTTTCATTCTAAGCAAGACAACCTTTTGAAAAATGAGTTTGAGCTTAGAGATTGGATCAACACGTCTAATAAATGGCTTTGTTGGCTTTGCTCTTACAGTAACACGTAAGGCATAACTCAAGTCATTCATAATGTCCGGCAATCTCAAGCTATAGTTCAACAAGTGCTTCCATCTAGTCACATTTCTGAAAGCATTTTAATTCAATTTTTTTGCAAATATTCTCTCCTCTCGGAAATTCAACACATTCGTCGTACTTGGGCTGAAAATGATTCTTATTCTGATCTGTCCCCCAAAACTCTTGCCCTCTAGTCCTCTCGTCTCTCCTCTTTTAAGTCCATCTATCTCTCCGCCTCAGTGGTGCGGCTGTCTCGCGGTCCTCTCTATCTCTTTGTCTCTGTCCCGAAGGGGCCCGGGCGGCGTACCGAATAGCCTTAATTCAAACGAGACCCCTTCTCGCCCTGTTAAACCACCGACCTTCTCTGTCACTCCCTTCGCCCGCTACCTTCCTTACCAACGCCATCGGGGGCCTGAGCTGCAAGCTAAGAGACCCCGAGCTCAATAAAAGTGTGGGTGATTAAAGGACTCCCTATAATTGCTCCTTTTTCAGCAGGATTCAAGCAGGTCCCACTTATTACCGAGGCAGCGGAGGTGTGGAGGCCGGTAACAGTGACTTCCGCCGGGGGGCCAACCACCCGCTGTGACCCCTCTGCCCCCTGTCAGTTCTCTTTATCTGGCCAAACAACCGCTATGTGCTGTTTATCTGTTTGGGAGTCTGCATATGGGTAGTCAAGGTCCGATTTGTGCACCAACAGGATTCGGCGACGCACGAGCTCCCCCCACTGGTGAACGGGGCTGCTGCAGGCCCGCGCCACAGGCTACAGTTTTAGTGTCCCGCGGCTGCCAGCTGGCTTTGGTGAAGGGGACCGAGCCAAAGCAGAAGACTGTGTCCAACATAAGTGCTGGGTTTGAGAGATCATGGCTGCAGTGAACCTTGCTGATCATCTGCTCCTCATCCACAGACATGGGCTGCAGACAGTGGACTAGAGTCGATTCTGTTGCATTCTGCCTCTGTGGCAGGTGGTTTGGCAAAGGAATAAATCGTGTTTAATAAGAACTGTGATGAATTGATGACTAAAAGGTTAGAATATAATGGTATTTTTTAGCATTATATTTATAAAAGCAAAAATGTGATGCTTTAGTATATTTGTAGGGAAGCAGATATCAAAGCCAGCCTATGCTTTGCACGTCAAATTGCATCTATTGGTTGTAAAGATTTTTTTTTTTTAAAGTGTATGTGGTATACGTTTTAGTTAATGTTGGCATTTGGATAAAAAAAGGCTATTATAAAATACATCAAAATGTCATGAAGTAGGAAAGAACATCACGTTATGTTCCCTGTTCCCCAGTTCTGTTTGTGAAGTGCTACTGCCCCCTTCTGTTCACCACGTTTCCACAGCTCCAGACACAAAAGAGTTCTCACATTTAGTGATGATACCAATTTCCACAGAAGCATCAAAGGGACAGAGTTTGTGTGTAAAACTGTGCAAAATCAAGCTTTATTCTTTTTTTTCCTCCCTCCACATCAGCTCCTTTCATCTTCATCATCATTATAATTGCAATCATTATCGTCAACATCATCTCTGAAAACGCTACTCGCCAGAGACAGTAAGCAAAAGGAAAAGATTCTCAAAGACACTTGCAGCTTTCAAATCTGGCGTTGGCGCTCACAACAATGAGTCAGCTGTACATGTGCACCTTTTTCTGAACAGTACATTTCATACTGGTCTCCCACGTCCTTATGTACAAATCACTGTCTTTCAGTGCTCCGCCGCAGTCCATTCATCAGTCAAATTGTCCCAGAAGTTGATTCCGCCTCACATTAGTCATAAGATGTTTCACAGTTACCTCCTTGCCTTCTTATTTACTGCACATCCGAGGAATGTCCATCATCCCGTTTCAGGCATATGCAGAATAAGTGCAATGTCTCTAGTATAATGTTGAGAGAATACAAACCCACACGTACATACATAAAGTACATGACGAGCTGATGAGCATGATTAGCTATACAAGGTTGTCATTCTTCCAAGGTGAAAACAGAAGAGCAGTACACTTTCCCCTCAGTAATATGCAGATCAGGATAGAACGAATGGGAGCGCGCTTAGACCTTTACCCTCTCCGCAGACAGACTGAACATTATGTACATCTTGTAAGGTGCGGATACATCGGGAATGTAAGTGCATAAACTAACAGTCAGTTGAAAACAGGAAACGACTTAAATGACACTGACGATCGGTTGAAAATACACGTTATGATCCCATGTGGTAAAAAAGTACTTCTGAATATAATTGCGTTTATTATCAAAAATCTGATATAATGATTCATTAAAGTCAGTGGTTCCCAAATATCGTGAGATATGATTAAAACCGATATGACAACGTATTTGAGCTATTATTTAATTGAAAACAGTATCTTTTAGCACGGCAAACTGTTCAAATAAACGATATTCAACCTGATTTAACGCATTTTGCCTGCTGCTCTCAATGGCCAGTGGTTATGTTGGGTGGTCTCGGCCTGAAAAGTTAATCGATCAAAACTGTGTGAGAAACTTAATGGCGAACGAGTAAAAGTGGCGATTATGCGGTATAAAGGATATGTAAACTTCTTTCTCTCTTATAAATAAGACGTGTACAAGGTTTGGCAATATATGGTATGTTCTCAGCATTTGTGTAGTTCTGACGTTAAATATTTGGTGAGTATGTATGGACATTAACGAATAAATCTGCCGTATGAAATGAAGAATGAACCTCTTCGCCTGCCCGTGCCTCGCCTTCAACCCAGGAAACATACGGCCCGACTGCGTCTATTAACTGGAGTAGATCTGCGTCCCAATCACGCGCATAATCTCTTTCTGCACCTTAGGCTCTTGGGTGTTGATATTGGCGTCTCCAACTTGTCCGTCCTCGTACCTGCGCACAAACAGAGCATTCAACACAAACAAACAAATCACATTTTAGCACGTTTCAGGTAAAAGTCAGGCAGGACGTGTGCTTATAATACTCACACAAAAAAGAATCGAGTGCACACATGGTCGGACACGGGACACACCCAGATGTTTCCATGTTTCTGTAGGTCTTTAGATGTGATTACTGTAACAAGGGAACAACACATTAAATAAATGTCAAGTAGGAAGTAATTATCTGTCATTTTTGCCAAGGTTTATCTTTTGATTGCTTTTACCTTCGCACAGGGCAATGCAATTCAGATTTCGACTTTGTAGAAATCTTGATTGTATCGGACGGCTCTGTTTGAGACAAAGATGAAAACAAAGGAGAATAGACAAATAATTAACATTTTTCAAAATAAATACATCTATTATCACTCTGCGAGGCAGCCACTGTGGTGATTTCGGGCGTTACAAATATAAATTGAACTGAATTGAATTGAATTACCATAAAGGCTTTACTTGATTGCTAAAAAATGACATTTCCATAACAACCAACCTGTGGTATGGTGTTCATCCGGTTGTACCGCTGCACTAGCTCATCTTTGGTGGGCATGCGGTGTTGTCCTTTCCCCATCCCTGCACACAAAAGAAAGAGCTATAGGGACAGCAACTTTGACTTGTACTGATGCTGTATGAAACAATTCTCCAGTGGATTTAAGATAACAAGCACGTGATGCTTACTGCGTTTGAATAAAAAATGTAGGATGATTGTATGCCTTGGTTTACAAGTCACTTTCATGTCTCAATATTCAAGACTGCTTTATTTGCCCCAAAGGAAATTATTTTTTCGACACACAGTTTACACTAATGTCATTTTCTGTAGTTAGTATTCTATAGTACTCTGTCATTCTATAGAAACACAACTGATTCATAAATTAATTGGAATGGTACAGGTACAAAAAAGTGCGTTGCACCAATGGAATTTCCCCATGTGGGACAATAAAGGAATATCTTATCTTATCTTATTTGTGCGATGGGGACTTTTCACAACCACTATGATAAATAATAGACATGAAATAACATCATACAGAATAGTTGAACGACCAAAACCACAGATGTTTGCAGCCACAACACAAAGTATGATGGTAGGCAGGGCACGCCTCATTGAACAAACCAGTACCCAACATGGACACATCGTAAAATGCAGCACATTTGCACCCCGCATGTGGAGATGAAGCATCCCAGCATGAAGACCAAAGCATGTGACAAACAAAGCAAACCCACATAATGCATGACAGTGTCGTGGAGGACGAGCTGAACAGACTCAAGTCGGGGCCAATGCTGAGAAGTAAACCATTCATACCTGAATATCCAAAAGATATGCTGGAGATGGGGCTTAGATAGATGCCCTTTCCATAAGCTGCCCCGTGCAGCTTGGGTTCAAAAGAGCAAGAGGGAAGTGTCACTGGCCATATGCAAAAACACCACAAGACGCATAAAGACGGAAAACCTTTTACGGGCTAAATTACACCCATTTCCCAAGTGATTTTAAACAAATATTTCTTCACGTCAAAGCACTACTGAACTTTGGCTCATTTCAAATTCCACAAAAAAGAAAAAGAGGAGTGAAGACTGGCTTATAAAGAGTTATCAAGCAGAAAAACGTTATTTGTTTTTATGTTCAGTACAACAGAACAACTGCTGGCATGGCAAGTGGTAATGCTATACTTAACACCCGTTTGAAGCCTCAAGTTCAATAATGCCCTGAGAGAGCTGATGAAATGTTTAAATCATTATCTTTTTTAATTGGCAAGGATTTGAAGGCGGGATAAATTAAGACGGGCATTAAACTTTAACACTCAAAAAAAGTTGTGAGTGCGGAAAGGCGGGGGTCACGGAGAGACGTCAGCGTGCATGAGACATGACCGAGGGATGGAGAACAAAGAAGCGACTTGAGACACGAGGAATGAAAGGGCGAGATCAGAACGCGGCACATCTGGACGGAATCAAAAGTAATAAGGGAATCGAGACTCCGTGTGATGGCTGGAGCTGAAGGCAGATCGGCTCCTTTCGATAACACAATGACAAGAGGTGTAGCGTGGGTGTCAGAGCTCAAGGAGAAAAGGGAAAAGGTGAATGAGCAGGCGGCTGAACACCCGGACCGGATCAAACATTGACAGATCAAAAAAGTTGGGGGAACAAAGAAGATATAAATGAATCACATCGCTGGGGAGAGCAAACCGAGCTGAGGTGAGACATTTTCAAAGCTTTCAGACTTAATTGTGTGCTTAATCTATTTTCAGACAGTCCCATCGTGTCTTCCAGCAATCATTATCAGCTCTGTTGTGCAAATGAGACAGTTCGGTGGCATATTATCCTTCACAAAACTGCTAACAAACTACTGCTTGGATGACGAGTTTCACTTACTTGTGAGATAAAGTTTGGTGATTACTGCAATGATTGCGCTCTTCCCGCATCGGCGTAATAATCATTTGGAGTTCGGCAATTAATTGCCCAGAACCAGACTAAAATGTACTGTCTTTTCACAGATGTCCGAGCAAAGAGAATGTACCTAATCATTTTGAATACCAAAATAGCTTGAAACAGTAACCTTGGCCTATTATCTTCTATTTTTTTCACTGTACCAACTATACAAATAGGCTTTGATGTGTTACTTTACAGTAGTTTAAACTGGAAACAGGCGCTATAAAGCTTTGCATGTTGAACGTACAGCCATGTCAGACTTACATACCTGCAGTTTAGTATAGGAGGCATTGACGAGTCCATTTCTCAGAACAGAGTGCCAATTCTCTATGTGAGAACCACTGGGAAAAAGGCAAAGAGAGGTGCAGATAAAAAACAACTGATTAAAATGTATGTGCAGTACCCGTATCATAAAATATCAGTTTGGGTGGAAAAGTATGGGTTTTTAAGTTAGAAAGAAATTTGTTTGAACAACTACTTCATCAATAATGAATGCAATTTTGTTATGTGAAGTATGCCTAAATGTTTAATCAGCCGCAGTGTTTCTGTATTAAATAATATATTTTTGAAATTTTCTGAAAAGGCAAGGGCCACATTGAACTGAATTAACCTCCTCCCTCTTGGTTTCTAATATTTTCAACTGAGGTCCATCTGCCTTTGTAAGTATCTCAGATAGTATTTCTGGCTGCATGTGCTGGCAAAATGTGGATGGCCGCCCTTTCCAACAGAAGGAGCAGACTGTGTGCTTGGTTATGGTTTTATCAGATCTGCCCTCTACCCAAAAACCAGGTGTTAAACTGACTCATGATCGTGTCTGACACTGTGTAATGCTAAATTATGCATGACTGTTTTGGCCATGTGTGAGATCTGCTGTCCTTGACCAACTGCAATAAAGTTAACAATATCTACACACCAACTTAGAGAAGAGCAAAGGCATTAAATATTAAGTGAAAAACAAGTTGGGGGCAAAAGGACTCACTGAAAAGCAAAGGTGCTGCCGTAAAGCTTCTTGGCAGTGCGGAAACGGGCCTCTTTGGCTGGCGGACTGCTCAGCAGCAGGAACTGGTGAGACGTGTGCATGAATTTCAGTTGCTATCCCAGCACATGTTAAACAGACCCAGAAACACAGAGGGAAATAAAT
Source organism: Eucyclogobius newberryi (assembly GCF_026437365.1). Taxonomy (NCBI): domain Eukaryota; kingdom Metazoa; phylum Chordata; class Actinopteri; order Gobiiformes; family Gobiidae; genus Eucyclogobius; species Eucyclogobius newberryi. The sequence goes on along the minus strand of NW_027316167.1, from coordinate 25,377,775 downwards.
CAAGTTAGAGTGATGAGTTTATAGTCAGTAGTAAAGACATTTGATTAGGTTTCTTACCCTACTCAGAGGTAGCTTGACAATATGTGACCTGTTACTGGAAATAATCCTACAGACAGAATAAAATATGTTTAGGTGAGTGTACATTTCTATATGTCTATGTCTATGCATATGTGTGTATATGTACAGTACTAGAACTACACAATTGCTGGCCGTTATTCCTCCTTTTGGATGGCTGAGTGTTTGGATATCAAAGTTCACCAATTCTCAAAACAAAGCTCTCACCATTGTAGCAGGGGATGGGCAAGGGGGTCCAGTTTGTCCATCTGCTTTTTAATTTCTAGATAAGAGCCCTAAAACAAACAGAAAAACAAGGTTTAGGCGTGTCTTTTGGGTTACAATATATGTTTGCAAGCTTTATCATTTTTGTCTCGTTTTACCTGTGTCATCTCTCGAATAGACATAACACTGTCTAATGCTTTTTGCAGCCTTTCATAATTCTTCTTCTGTGTTGATTGTTTAAGCCGAAGAACCATTGTGTATGAGGGGAAAAAGGTAAACAAACATTTGAGAAGATATTGCATTTGTTGGTAATAATATTAATAATACTGAATGACTGAAATGAATCGAGTCATAACGGCGCTGGAGTGGGTGCTGACCTTAGGGTTGAAGGCCAAGGTTTTGGGGTCGTTGGGATCTACTACAGATGGATAGGGCTCGAAGATGATGCTCTTTCGAGGCGACTCCAGAGCAGCTCGACACATCGCCACCAGAAGGTCCACCACCTGCAGAAAAACAGCGGTTCAAATGTAATTTTTTGCTGAATATATGTTTTAGTTTCCTCCTGCTAAGTGTGTATCACCTCTGCTCCAGTAGCTACTTCCTCTGCTGCTCCTGACATCACACCCAGAGTGTAGAACGAGAACACACACAACTCCCTAGTGCACACCGCAGGCTGGAAGAAAAACAATTGTTCAGCATATGAATAAAAAGTGAACATTAAGGCAAATAATTCAGTCTAATTGATGTTTGTATCTCTAGAGAAAATACATAAAATAAGTAAAATATGACTGTAGCTTTGATACCTTTAACATGGAACCGTTTTGAAAGACATGCTGCTCATCACAGACCACACAGTACTCGTTGAGAGTGGGGATCCTTTGTTCAGAATACTTCATTATCTGCATGGAAAAAGCAAAGCGGTATCCTCACTTAGCACCATAATGTTGCAATAAAGTTAAACCAATAAAAGGCCTCCAATCAAGCATTGCACTGACTTAATGTCCTTGCTTTAACCATTACTTTTATCTAACCTGTACTAGGAAGCCGTACTCCAGTGTAGGGATGTTCTTGCAGTGCCCTCCCGCCTGGGATGAGAAAAACAATTCAATCAGCTGCCTCGTGGTAATCTGCGCGGGGGCTCTGGCCGCTGGGACAGCCACAGTCTGATGAAGCAAGTGAGACAAAACATTATGGGACACGCAATCTGGCCATCAAACAGTGTGGGGCAGGGAGCGACACAGGTGGGGGCAGTGCAGGTGGCACGACCGAACTGACGGTTCAGAGTGGGCCAAACGGGACAAGGCACAAAGACACAGAGCAATGTATCCAGTAGAAGTAGCACTGACACTGACACTGACCTGAGCATTAGGTGGATAACTAAAGAGTTCTCCTTTGGGATTCTTCATTGTGCAGGAGATGGAACGGTTCATCAGCCGGGTCATTCTCAGCTCAGGAACACTAAGTTTTCCCTTTAGAACTGTGTCTTGGATCAGCGGGAAACTAGGAGACCTGCAGCCAAAACAATAAGAACTCGGTGTGACTGAATGCAAAAGGTTAAACCAAAACACCGCACCTTTTGAAAGGGAAACATTGTTAGCTTGTTAGAACAACCAGAATGGATTATTGACAGCCTGCTCAAATGCATAGAGGGATTTGAGTTGTCAAAAAAGTACTTCCTGACACTTTCTGGACACTACACCAATTTGACACGAAACTCTGGTCCAGTCATGGAGTTGTCAAAGCAACCAGGTGGTCAGTGAGGCTGACCGCCGTCCTGAGCACTCATACTGTAACTGTCAGAGCATCGTGCAGTAGGACAAGGCCTGAGGGGAGTCCTGTCCTCTGGGGAAACTGTCTAAAAGTGTCACATATTGAATTTGTGTCATTTCTATGGTCGTCCAGTATAACCAAAAGGAGTATTTTATCCACTATCATAATACAATACTCTAAATAGCATGTATGTATATATGCTAGTTAAGCTTGTATCTTAGTTTATAGTGTAATACATTAAAACAGTTAATGTAAGCCTTTTTAATTGTGGATTTGCTTGGTTATTTAATTATCTCTCTAAGTATAATGTAGTATATCCTGCCATTTTTGCTGGTTTCGTATCATTGCAGAGTTCACTGTGGTGTACAATAGATTAAATAGTCTTGGTGGGACGAGCTGCCGGACTTAATATTGAGTCCATGAGTAGAAGGAAGGTCAGCCAAAGAAATCTCCACATTCATAAGCAAGTCCTGCTCCTTGCTCGCTGCATTGATTTTGCCTGGACAGAGAATAATCCATAAATTAAAAAAATGTCTGTGTGTCCTGGAGTTTCTTAGATAACTCCACCTCTCTCTTCTCAAAGTTCCCTTTATGAAGGAGACTTTTTCCCCCCCTCCACTCATCCTCCCGTTGTCAGTCAGCCTGTCTTTTGGCCATCTTCTCAGCATTTCTTCGTTGAATTTTCTTTCTTACAATCAACCAATAACCTATTTTCTCCTTCCTTTCTCTACTATCTCTGTCATTTCATCGAGCCAGGCTTTTTTCTTTGCCACTCCTGCAGCTCTCATATCTCTTTGAAGGCCTCACAACCTTTCCTCTATTTCCACAAACTCCTTTCTTTCTTCTAAGCAGACATTTTGTGTGTGTTACGACTAATATTAAGGTATAATTCCATTCATTCACTAGCGTTTGTTTTGTTTTAGTGTGGTCAAAGGCAAACACTCACTTAGGTATAGGCGAGAAGATGCTTAGCCCAGCCCGGAACTTCTTGATGGTTCCTCCCGCTTTGAACCAGCTGTGCCTCTTCTCCTGCTGCGCCTTAAGAAATTCATTACTGAGATGTTTCCACTGCTGGGAAGTGAACGTGCTCAGGATTCTGCAAGTGCAAACGTCAACTCGGTGAATAAATAGCAATAACGTTGCTAATTTGCAAAAAAGAAAACTTACTTTTTTAGTTGTAAGCCGAGACTAAAGCCGTCTTTGTTAGAAGGCTGAAAAACCTCTACTGATGGCTCTTGAGACAAAGACAAAATTAATTTAACAATGAATGTAACGTGACCATTTCATTCATTTAAGCACACGCGGGACCAAATATTGTTATATTATATAATAATTAATTATTATATATATATATATATATATATATATATATATATATATTATAATATAATGTTATATCATACCATAAAACTACAGGGCATTTACACTGCTACCATTACTTCTTACCAGGTCCATCAAGGTACTGCGAGAGCGAAAAACGCAGTCTTAAAATAATGGGTTCTGTTCTGATGACTTTCCACGCTGTTGCAACCTCCTCCTAAGGCAGACACGCATAAATACACACAGTTAACTACCTAATTAGCGCAATCCATTAAAGCACTATGAACAGACACTGCATCATTAATGGGCTGCTTTGGAAAATGACAACTCTAGAATATGAATGGAGTAAGTTGGAAAAAGGCTGACTCACGTCTAAAAATCCTATGTTAATGTGAAGGTCGATGTCCACGTCATCAATGGTCCCATACTCCCTGTTTGCAGAAAGACACAATTAAATGTACAATAAACATAATTATGACAGGCACTGCTTTACACTCCATGCTTTACCTGACAGAGATGGCACTTTCAGTGTAAATGTCTTTCACTGCCTCAATATCTGCGTCTAACTGAGGGTGACGGTACAGGTCAGCCGCACAGCTGCCCTGTGAACGCAGTAGAACGTGCTCAATTATACTGCAAATATCAGTGACATTTCTAAAGTGTAATTTCACTTATGATTATAATTCATTTGGATAATGTTTTATGAACTTAATTCACAAAAAAGCAAAATACAATTGTAATATATTTAAAGCATACAGTGAGCTGTTGTTGTGTCCTTACTAACAACAAAAACTAAATACACCAACAACACTATAGCAATTTAATACATTTGTCTTTCATCTTCAGTACAGAGGAAGTCTAGGCAGGTTATTTGGCAATTAATGTTATGAAGAATATCAATAATATTTCAGTAGTTCAAAACAAGTATTACCAAATGAGGGACTTGAATGTAAATCATGAATAAAATATATGATACTCTGACGTTAGATAAAAGCATGAGTCAGCATAGACATTCATGAATATGACACGGACCACATATAGCTCTGTCCTTTATAATATATTAATGTGAAACATGAAATGGCTTTACCTGAATGCCATAGAGGAACTGCTCGGACTCATTCTCCCCGTCTGACTCCTCGTCTGTCCAGCACTGGCCTTTGATGTCCTGTGGGCCCACACATTGTCAAAAGCTAATATGGTGAAGCGGAAAGAAAACAAGCATCTCCATCACCCTTTCATGTGACATTCTTTCTCTATATTTAGCTTCCATTGAAGTGCCTCAAACAGAGCAGGTTACAGCGTCAGAGCTTGACAGAATGTTAGATTTGGAACACACAATACGCTGCGATATCGAATGGTGACACAGCATTTTCCATGTAAAGAACACAGCATGAAAACTGCCTTACCATTAGGACTGTTGATCATAGGATCGTTCAAACAGGCCCTCGACCGTTGCTAACCACTGCAGCCATTTCACGCACGAATCCTTCTGAAAACGGGAATGACAAACAAATGTACAACAAACAGAAAATATGAAACAACAAAGCCTCGGTTAGTGTGATGCCATTCAGTAGAACAATGCCCTCCTCCTCCTTTCTTTAAATCGTCCATTCTTCACCTTGCCATGTATCCTAGCAACAGCCATTTCAGCCTCCTTTCAGAGTGGCATTAATCACTGAGAGGAGAATGTGTGGGAGATAGTGCTGTACGCTCAGTACCCAGAATGTCTCCTTTTCTTTGTTAGCTGTGATCCAGAAGAGAATATAAAGCAAAAGGCTGCTCTGTCTATTGAAGTGTCCATTTGCTGATGCCATTGTGTTAACATAATGTAGGAATCAAGATGGGAAAAATATGTATTTTAAGTATGACATAACTAGTGTCAGACAAAAGAAAGAACATCTTGGCTGCTATTCATATTTCCTATACAGAATAAAGCAAACACATTCTAATAACTGTTGTGGCCACGTAATCCACAGCCCTCCTCGTATCCATAACACACGCTACATCATGCCAGCATTGTCCACCATTGATCCGACCAGTGTCGCGTCTCATACCAATAGTGTCGTGCCTCTCAACCCCCACAGCTCTCTTCGCTGTCCCAATTTTCAGGCTTTTTAACGCGAACACAGATGCAGTCAGGCGTCTTACCCCCTCCCCCTATGTACCCCACACTTACCTCCAGAGGATGGAGACTGGGATGCTGTCCTTTGCTCAGCTGCTCCCCCTCTTAAAGGGCACACCTGCTTTCCCTTCGGCGGCTTCTCTTTCTGTAACGATCACAACAAATCGGCTACATGAGAGTCACAATCGTCCAGTTTTACAACCTCCTGTCCAGGCTAGCGGTATGCGTGAGCAAGCAAGCCATCTGCTGTGTGTGTTTATCTATTGCAGATCTCTGCTCCTACTGCTGTCTTATATTTTGCCTGACAACACTGAAAGCCCTGAGCATGCTCAGTAGTGCTATTCAGCTGGTCATGTGACTCGCAGCTGACTGCACTTATTGCTTGAAAAAGCAAGGAAAATGGAGGAATACTTATTGTATTTGTGTGTACATCCATCCCTCTGTATGCTGCTGTTTGCCTACTTGTGTGCTGGTTGCATAATACACTGATCCTTTGTCTTGAGTGGTTTCCTATTGTATTTATACAATACTTGTAGGATAATGTGATCATAAATATTAGTCATATGGCAGTGATTCTGAAACAGTGGGTGTATCACGAGTGCTTTCAGGTGGTACATCAGGTCCTCGACTGTTTGTTTCATTGAAGGTAAAGTTTATTTATATTTTTGTCCTCCGTAAGGTAAGTTCTTGGTTATAACAACTGTAACAATGGTATGGTCATACTTCCATACCTGGTTTAGCCTTAAATTAGACCAGAAATAGCCCTGTCATAGACCTGTGGAGATCTGTTGTTACTATGAAAGCAAGATCTTCAAAAAAACAATAATACTATTAATATATAGAGCTTGTATTTCACAATACACACAGACACTTTACATAGAGGTGGTCCTAGTGTGAAAGGCACTGCCCTATGATATTAGTTATATAGCATAAATAAATATTCATGACATTCAGAAATCAGTAAATAGATCTGTTCTGCCTATTACATACAATTAAGCACATGCTGATATAATACTTGGCACATCTCATAATAACATGAATCTACACATACATAAACTGTGACATAAACATAGATTGCTTCATACGATGAGCTGCAATGGCTGTGCCGTCTGAAAAAAATAGCGTACAACTTGCGTGTCTCATCTGGGAGAATTATGTGACTATATTCCCAGATCGCCTTAGTGTTACTCCAGCTTAGTAGTTATTATGATTAATGCTGACTGACAACCAGGGTTTGGGCTGATGGACTGGCCTGCACGTGTGTGTTGGTCTCCTTTAGTGGCTCTCATCCATGCAGTTTGTGTACAGCCAATGAAATGATACAATGGGCAGTGGAAGTAGCAGCAGGTAAGAAAGAAAAACATGTAGAAGTGGAGTGTCATTTTGTGTTTGTATACAGCTACACTTTATTGAATTAGTACGTTTTATTCATCAATACAATGATAAGTCAATTAGTAAAAGGCTCAAAACCTGCATGTCATGTGATAGTAGTAGGTGGACATGTATTTTGTAGTTTGCGGTACCATAATATAGGCCTAGTATTATAATAACATTTAATTTATGCTTTATGTGGGCCTTCCTGGTTATAAATGCAATACCTAATAGTGAACGCTGGGTGTCGCCACGGTCTCAGTGTATGTGGTCACGTCATGGATGAACGTACATCTTTGTGGTGAAATAGAACATTTTTGAAAGTTTTAGCTTTAGATTGAAACACATTCAAACGTGTCTGCGTTCAGCCCGTGTGTAGACACCGAGGGAAACGGGTGTGACACAATACAACATAACCTACCTGGTATTTGTAATTTGGCGTGAATTTCGTGACAAAGCGTTTGGCTAGATGAGGAAACTCGCCGACCTGAGTCACGTGACAAACCGGTGATGCTAGTCGGCCATCTGATTGGTCGGGACAATCTACGAAGCACTACCAACGCATCGTATCCTTCCGCAGATAAGATGTAGGGGGGGGGGGAGAATAAAATAATAAAGTCTAAAGATTAAAGCTTAAAGAACGAAGATTAGAGAATAGAGCCTCGGGCATAAAGCCTAAAGAATAAAGCCTATGTACGGCGGAAGCTCTGGCGGTAATGTAACGCTTGGATTTCAACCACCATAAATCACCAAAGTAAAAGAAAAATACCTACTGTACACTTCCAACAAAACTTGTAAAGCAAAATGAAAGTGAATCTCAATAAATACAGAGCAATTATTATTTGAACTGCTGAGGAGATTAATTTGCCGCGGCTACGTGACACGGAACCCTCGGAAGGATATCTCTGAGCATCCGCACAAAGTAGTCCCAAGACTAGAACCGGGATCACCTTGAGCCGCAGAAGTGTAGCGCTTGTTACATCACTTTGAGCTGTTCTCCGGTGTAAAGGTGCGTATCACGGCCGCGTTCACGCCGCCGCAGGGCCTTTTTCCTGCGTAATTACAGGGTTAGTCTATGGCCACGCTTGAATTGTAGTCGTTTGATCGCGCTGCGGTGCGTGGGTGTCACGATGGAGCGTGGATGTCAAGCAAGGGAACTAGTCTTAGGAGGATCATTTCAGCGATGATGTTTTGCGTAGAATGGGAATTTCTTATGAATTGACGCTTGATTTCCAACTGTAACATCAGTGATCTCCTCCTGTGTCTTTCATTTCCTCCTCGTAACATAAGGAGACACGAGACACTGCTCATCCATTAATTAAAAAATAATCGAATCGAGCAACGCGTCTTCAGTGAGCCACCTCCATTCATTACGGCGTTTTGTGAACATTTGAACATCGTTTTTTAAGTTGTAAAATGATCTTAAACGGCTTGCGCGGGTCTCTGAGCAGCCCTGACAATTGAAAAGTTTCTTCCTGTTGTGGGTGTGACGTGCGCGCTGATTGGCTCATCTCCCGTCTCGAGGAAAATGTGACGCAGTGATGTGGACGTGACCTCTGCCGCATTGGCCATCACGCCGCAATTCATGTATAGTCTCGTGGGCGCATGACGGGCGCAGAAACGGGACGGTTGCGGTTGATGTGCGTTCGATAATCGCGCGGTGCGGTTTCCAACGGCCTTGTGGCTCACGAGCGCCCGTGGATTCTGCGCGTCATTGCAGCAGTCCGTACGTGACACTCGATAGCAGATGGTGGTGGCTCATTCCAGCTCACAGCAATTTCCTCTCATTTCTGGTATTTGTGTTGTAGGTAGTCGACCTTTGACTCCCAGTTGTGTTTGGAATAATAACCCTGCAAACATGTATCTGTAGCAGGTCCAAATAAAGGTGAACAGAAAACACCTCAGTCTGTTTACACAATCTGCAGTAGCAAAAACATAGTTTAGGCCCCTTATTGGGACTGTGAGATACAAGTTATTACATCAATAGGTGATTTTAGGGGTGAGCGATATTGCCAAGAAAAAAAAACGTCTATATACTCTTTTCTTAATGATGTTCAGATGATATTTTAACAATGCATTAGGAATGTGCCTGTAAATGGCTTGGTTGAGGTTCATGTCTAGCACAAAACGTGAATGGACTGAAAAACTAACCACAAAAGGGCATAAATATATCTTTATACCCATAGTTTTATTTACACACTACATTCGATAGTCTAATTTTGCATATCTCCAAAAGAGTTTTAGTTTTTTAAATATATATCTCCCACCTATAGTTAACATATTTGTTCATGCTGCAGTATAGTGCGGGTCTATCCGACCTGCTAAGTGCGTTGTCATTGTGTGTCCTGGGTCATTCCACAGCTGCCATGGCTCTCATCGAGCAGATTAATACACACTGGAACAATGCCGGTTATCAGGGCTTCTTCACAGTCCAGTCCAAATAGGCCTCTGTAAACACTGTAATAACTTTGTATAAGTTCAAAGACACAAGAGGAGAGGCTATTTCTTTTGTATCTTATGAATGAAAAGTTTGCAGCTTGAGGCTTGTTAAAAATAGTTAGATTTTACAAACAAGCGCCGTTCATGTTGCGAGTTATTATTAGGCATTCTCATTGCTCGGGGTGTTGGATGACATGGGCCGTTAGATGCACACTGCCTGGTCATTTGTGCAAGTTTGCTTTAAGCTCATGGTGCAGGCCGAGTTAAAACATCCTTGTTGCAAAACCTTTATCCTTACTGATGGGATTTACTCTGCTCCTGAAAGTGTCGTGTGTATGTACTGGCAGAGCAGCTACTAGTCCTCTGTCAGCTGTTGCAGGACATAGGTTAGTAGGCTTTATAGGCCGCAGACGCTCCAGCGCTCTGGGGCTGTGCTGGAGGTCAGTGCCTGTTGGGTATCTGCTTGTCCCCAGAAGAAGCAGGACTATCTACGGGTGGTATGTAGCTTAGCATGCTAACTAGATGAATAAAGAGCCAGCATGAGTTTGAGCATGCAACAGGAGCAGAGGAGTTGAATCAGAATGAAAGTGACCTTTACATAATCACCACCGTTTGAAACCGCCTAGGTTGTTGTCTTGGTTTTAGTCACTTGCCTATATGTTCGGTTAAATTATATATAATGTGGGTGGTTGTGTCTGTAGGGGATTGTCGAGAGGATTACTGGCAGCCACTTTCTAAAGTTAGCCTTGCATCTGAGGAAGTTGGCGTGGCTGTTCATGCTTGTCATAGGTTCTAGTGTAGAACAAGCTATTTGGTTTGTCTTTATTAATAGTTACCCTTTAGAGATAGACTGATATTGCCACTAATGATTGTTAGGTTCTTTATTTTCCCCAAATTATAGTTATAATTAGAATTTTGCACTTTTTACAAGCCAATGTTGAGACAAATTGGATGAGAGAGCAGAATAGTCGCATTCTGTGCTGCGCCCTCTTTAGCATAATCTTCAGGCAGTTGGGTGGTCCAGACAAAATATCAGCCACTGCTGGAGATGAGGCCGAGAGCCGATACGCTGAAAAGTGCAAATATTGGCCAACCGATATATATATGGGTTTATCTCTCTAGTCACCTCCCAAGCTTTTTGAGCTGCAGGAGGTGGATGTGATTCTGCTCACGTACATCACTGGCCTGGCACTTTTATGTTAGCATCACTGGTGTGTTACATCATCAGACAGACTGCAGCCTCTGCTCTGTTTAGTGCTGCAGTGTCTGGGATTCCCCTGTTCAGATGCATTTGTAATTAGGATGAGCATAAGAGGACCTGTGGGGGCTAAAGTGTGACCAAAGTGTGACTAGTCTTCTAGTCATAACTAGTGAAATAATTTAGTTTGATGTAAAAGAGAAGTTGCTGTGAGAATTCAGTGAGAGTCATTTTATACTTGTGGCCAAAGAGGAAGAAGATCCTCATCAAAATTAAATCTCCTACTAAGAAGTCATCGTTAACCATGTAGTATTTGACTATAACTAAACAGTTATTAACAGTAAGAAGACAAAATTGTATGTAACTGATGCATTTAGAGAAAAACCTGTTGCTTGTCTTAAATAATGCTTAATTTATTGTAATAACATGTACATAATAATGGGAATATATAGACATAACCACTAAGATCCCAGCAACACACATGGCATTTCACAACTACATTGTGATAGAGGAGCTGTTAAAAACGGTCATGGTGAAATCTTGGCAATTTCTGCCCTCTCTCTGAGCCTCATGGTGGTGCTGTTGCCATGGTAAACATGGCTGCAAGCAGGAGGGGAAGAACTGAATGTACTAAGTGATGAAGAGATGTTAACTGGTATTATGTGTTGTGTGAAAGACTTTGGATACAAATATCTAGACGCATTTTCTTTTAAGACACATTTTGAGATTGCAATTTAGGTTTTAAGTTTACATATATTAATATCTGTTTTTATTTGTTTTATTCAACAAAGGTGAATGCATGTAATGCAAACTACTAAACTGGTGCAGGAATGCAATTTAGAACGTTGTGGTAAACTTCTGGATGAGCAGGTTGTGCAACCACATGGAGTCGGGATGTTTAATTGTTTTAAAATCAAATTATGTTATATAAATGCATTTAACCTTTGTGATTTGCTAATGGTGACCTTTTTAAATTGCAGTTTCAGTTTGATCATTAATCTTGCAGCCCTATTTCAAAGTTTCTAGTTTGAAATGCTTCTTTGTTAATGTTTCTCTTCAGGACCACTCGATCTACTCCAGTGAAAGCCATGCCACAGCAAAAGGCTCAAGACATGGGCACAGCCTTCATCCAGACGCAGCAGCTCAACGCTGCCATGGCAGACACTTTCCTGGAGCACTTGTGCCTGCTGGACATCGACTCTGATCCCACCACTGCACGCAACACTGGCATCATCTGCACTATTGGTTGGTTAGCTTTTCTTTCAAGATTATAACATATAAATTATAAACGGAAAAATAAAAAGCTGCTTCTTGAAACAGGGCCGGCCTCTCGGTCTGTGGATATGCTCCAGGAGATGATCAAGTCTGGAATGAACATTGCACGGTTAAACTTTTCCCATGGAACACATGAGGTTTGTAATTTCTCCTATTGTACTGTCAGTGTCGACAATAGGACTAGGTATTGTTAACTGTCACGACCCGTCTACCTGATAACTACTTGTAACAATAGTATATTGTGGTTTATCACAGGTTGAATGTTTGTTCAGTTTTACTTTTACTATGAGATTATCAGTTGCTCTTAGGAAAGTTTGGCTTTTGCAATGTACTTCAGATTGGTCAATGATATATGATACATTTGTCGTATGTTCTGCCTTTTGGAGCATGCTTACTCATCGCTAGTTGTATAATTTGATAAGGTTTTATAACTTGAACGTACCACATAGTAATGTGCTGCTCATAAAATGTTAAATGAAAAAGCTGGTTAATGGTCACACATTTTACTATTGTCCATTATACAGTATCACGAACAGACCATCAAGAATGTCCGTGAGGCCTGTGAGAGCTTTGAACCCGGCAGCATCAGCTACAGACCCATTGGAATCGCTTTGGACACTAAAGGACCAGAAATCAGGACAGGGCTCATTCATGGGGTCTGTTCTGTTATTTTTCACTCTTAAAACACAATGCAATGTCTCAAGTGTAAATATGTAAACAGTATATTTTGATTTGACAGAGTGGCACTTCAGAAGTGGAGCTGAAGAAGGGCAACATGATCAAGATAACCTTGGATGATGCTAACCAAGAGAACTGCAGTGAGGACCTTCTGTGGCTTGACTACAAAAACCTTACCAAAGTGGTGGAAGTGGGCAGTAAGATTTACATCGATGATGGACTTATATCTCTGCAGGTTATGGAGATAGGTAAGTGGAGGAGTTGGCAGGTTATTATTTTTGATCTTTGAATGGACAAAACTTAGTACAAGTCTTTCTTCAGGTTCCGATTACATTATGTGTGAGATTGAGAATGGTGGTTCCCTGGGAAGTAAGAAGGGAGTCAACTTGCCTGGTGCAGCTGTGGACCTGCCGGCGGTCTCCGAAAAGGACATCCAAGACCTCCAGTTTGGCGTGGCGCATGGAGTGGACATGGTGTTCGCCTCCTTCATCCGTAAAGCGGCAGATGTACACGCTGTCCGAGCAGTGCTGGGAGAAAAGGGCAAAAACATCAAGATCATCAGTAAGCTTGAGAATCACGAGGGAGTGCGCAGGTTCGTAAGCATCTGATGGGTACATTTTAACCTTTTTTACGGGACAATTTTTATTAGAAACTCTCATTTACAGATTTGATGAGATTATGGAGGCCAGCGATGGAATCATGGTGGCTCGTGGTGACCTTGGAATTGAGATCCCCACAGAGAAAGTGTTCGTGGCCCAAAAAATGATGATCGGGCGCTGCAACAAAGCTGGCAAACCAATCACTTGTGCCACTCAGGTCAGATTACACTACTTCATTAATAGTGAATTAAGATTGAATGTCTTTAAGATGCCCTTTGAATACTTGTCATACAGATGTTGGAGAGCATGATCAAGAAGCCAAGACCGACTCGCGCTGAGGGCAGCGATGTTGCCAATGCTGTCTTGGATGGAGCCGACTGCATCATGTTGAGTGGTGAGACGGCCAAGGGAGACTACCCCCTGGAGGCCGTGCGCACTCAGCACATGGTGAGGACTAAATATTTAATAGCTGTTAAATTAAGGAAACATATTAGCATTAAGTAAACACTGTCTGAAGAATTTGCATCGTTGCAATAACATACTGTTCTTGCATTCTAACATTTTACTCAAAATTACTGCCAATAGCTCAGTACTTTTTAACCACTTAAATAGTTCTGTCTTTTACTGAATCTGCTCACATAGTAATGTCACATGTTTGTCATGTCAAACATTGGTCAGGGATAGATGGTCGATGAGTTGAAGGTGGCTTTGGCTCTGCTTCAGCAGTTCTATCCAGTCAAACTTCCTGGCTTTCTGTCTGCTTCACTGCAGAGGCCAGAGTGACTCAGCTGCTAGAGCTGTGCACTGAGCGAATGCTGCCCTCTGCTTGTGCTTGGCAACTTTGATTTATTTTTTTTATATTGTGTCTGCTTTGCAAGATATCATTGGCGTTATATGCAGACTCATTTGTCCATGTAATGTTTTAGCTTTGATTTAAAAAAAATAAAATAAAAAAAATAAAAATTAATGCATGTTTGAATAAATCACATTAATTATATTGGGTGCAGTAGTTTCACAATGTTGCTTTTTCAATGCAGTTTCAATCAATCATTGGTTTAACATTTAATTTTGTAATTTTTCTTTTCTTACTTTCTCCATTTCCGTTTTCGACTGTTTTATTTCAACTTTTCGTTTTCTATTTTCTTCTCGTCATACCCTGACTACCTGTCTGTGTTTCGACTTAACTGTCTGTCTGTTTTCTCTTTTTCCTCCTTGCATCTATGCGCCTCTGCCTGTGGGAATGCCTTGTCTGGTTTTTGCCCTGGCTTGTGATAGATTGCTCGTGAGGCCGAGGCGGCCATGTTCCATCGGCAGGTGTTTGAAGACCTGCGTCGCTCCACACCACACTGCAAAGACCCGGCTGAGGCTATTGCAATCGGGGCAGTGGAGGCATCCTTTAAGATCCTAGCCTCAGCATTCATTGTGCTCACAGGCTCTGGAAGGTAGGAAGGCAATCTGGTCTTCACAATAAGGATCGGACTGATGTTGAGGGATTAGAAAAGGGCAAGTTAGGTTTTAACAGAGTATGTGACTGGGCCAGTTCTGCAAAACTCATTTCTACCTGATTATCTCAATGAAGATGTTACTGGAATATTTCACAGTAAGGCATTATACCGGTACTTATCAGACCCTTAACCAGAAAAGTTACGTAGTGCACCTTTTCATTTGATGAAAGATCAATCATCTTTTGATTTGACACAAACCAATCCGTAGTTTGAGTTCTGCAAGCAGCTCCCCAGGTGGTGCGAGTGCTTTAAACCAAAGTCCTTGTGTTTGTAATCCTCCTTGCTTGACCCCTTCATTCCACATGACGCCTCGGCACAGATAGCAAGAGAGGCAGAGGCAGCCACCTTCCACAAACAACTGTTTGAGGAGCTCAGAAAACACTCCAAGCTGACCAGAGACCCCACTGAGGCCGTCGCTGTGGGAGCTGTGGAGGCCTCCTTCAAGTCCTGTGCTAGTGCCATTATAGTTCTGACCAAGAGCGGAAGGTAAGACTGAATATGCTGTAGTCTGTGGCAGAGGTAAGGAGTCTTGACTTTTCACTCCCATCCTTAACCCTTCCATTCTTGCATGCCTTGTGTGAATTTGTGTGAACATAGCAGTAGGTGGAGTGAGTAAAGTTGAGCTTTAATCTAATTTAAATTAATGCCATTGCAATACATTATTTTTGGCTGGTTTGTGGGTTTTTCAGATGTGTATGACGCTAGAGACGAGTTTTCAAATATGTATATCATGTGACATGTATTTTCCTTTTGTTTTACTAAATGTAGAATTGTCTTTAATAGTTGCTTTGTGTGTTTTGTAGGTCTGCTCATCTGATTTCCAGGTACAGACCTCGTGCCCCCATCATCGCCGTGACTCGTAATGCGCAGACTGCTCGTCAAGCCCATCTGTACCGTGGCATCTTCCCAGTTTTCTACGCCAAGCCTGCCAACGACGTTTGGGCTGAGGATGTGGACATGCGAGTTAACTTTGCCATGGAAATGGGTAAATTAAAATGTCTAATTTCACATTAATTGAAATGCACAGTTTGGCTGAACACTGTGCATCACTGTTGCAGGTAAAGCTCGAGGCTTCTTCAAAGAAGGAGATGTAGTCATCATCCTCACCGGCTGGCGCCCTGGCTCTGGTTACACCAACACCATGCGTGTGGTCCCGGTGCCCTAAAAGCTCCCTGGCTTTGCTTCTTTCTCCCTTCATCTGCCTGTCATTGTTCTTCATACACTCCACAGCTTTCCAGACAACCAAAATGACGGACGCAAAAATGTTCAATGTTTTTGGAAAGTATATAATGAAATCTGTTTCCTATGTATTCCACACTGTATCCATTCCTTGTTTGCCAGTAAACCTGTCTTTAGGTGCTCAGATTTAACAGCTTGCTTCAAATGTCTGTTATATCATCAATTTTAGGTGAGCCTGATGGAGCTACTGTTATGCAGTGCAGCTGCAGCTCTTCTCAGCTTTCAAACTTCTAAGATGTTGTCATAAAGCCAGCTTTCACAGTTATGGTTGTTTCAAATGTTGCATTCCTAAATTACTCCAGACATGGGTGTATACACAATACTTCCACCAATGCGGCAATATGTATTTTGTCTAAGTCTGTGTAATCCCTAATTCATCCTGGAGTTTTCCATTGTAGAAGAAGATTCAGTTTGTAGTCATCTGGACTCGAAATGTTTCGACTCTCATCCAAGAGTCATTCTCAAGCAGATTGAAAACGTCCAGATGACAACTCGATCTTTTTCTACAATATATACCTACCGGTATAAGCACATTGGAGGTCCAAATGTTTTCGAGCGTGTACTGCCTTTGCATTTTCAATTTGGGTCAAATCATTGTTGGCATTTTATTTGAATCACACGATTCTTAACTTATCTGAATAAGCACTTTTCAGGGCTTGTCCCACTGGGAGATGAGGTGTAGTTTAGTCCTGCTGGTCATTTTCCTGTGTTAGTGACACACAGCTTTGTCTAGTATGCTTTGATTAAAATGCTTGAGTGTATGAACCAACTGTAAAAGAAACTGTTTAACTGTCCTACTAGACAGAATTTATTTCAATAAAAGATGGCACCACGTTTCCTCTTTTTTTATTGTTCATAACTTTTTTTTTTAAATGGAATCTTAAGGGTACACGACCCCAATTTGTTTATGAATTTCGTCTTCTATTTTGGCAAGCAGAAGAGAGTCTGAATGTGTCATTATGGCACTTTCCTTTAGACCTAGAAAATAAATGATAATTTGAGGGTTAATTGACATGAAGGTGGGTGTTCTTAGCTCTGCCGAAAAAAGATCCCAATACCTTTGAGCAAACACTGTCGAACCTCTTCTGCTTCATAACGCATCCCTGTGCCGTTTAAAAAGTTGAGAGGCAAACAGGGCTCTGGAATGGGAAACTCAGTCTCCTTCCCATCCACAATTAGGGAAGTCGGACACCACATGTTGGCAGGGACCTAAAGGAGGAACAGGTCAAAACCTTAGGTGTGTCTGTAAACATGAACATGCATGAGCCAACAGGCTTTACCTTTATGGAATGTTTAGTCCCCACAATGATGGCTTCGTTTGGCAACTGCATACTATTGGAGCATGTGAATACAGCCATCCTGTTCTTTGAGTATTTTAAAGTGACAACCACAGTCTCATCAGTACCTGAAAGTATTGAAACACAAGTTACTGACATGAAGTCATCAGATTTTTATTACACATAAGGTTTTCTATTAGATTAACCTGTTGTGTTTTAAATTGAATTATGCTTCTTTGATTATGTATACTATATTGTTAAAAATGAGCTTGGGAAATGTACACACCTGGTTTGGAAAATTATATATTTCAACAATGTACTTTTGCTTTACAGTAATGCATTGTAAGTAGTTCAACTGATCAAAATTGTGTGAATAATATTCAGCCCCAAATGGAAACCGTGCATAGTTAATCTACCTGTCTCAGTGCAGATTCCAGTGGCTTGGATAGACTCTGGTTTCTCTCCATTGTACACCATGCTTATAAACTGCAGGCAATAAATGCCGATATCAAGCAAGGCTCCTCCTCCCAGTTCTTTCTGAACAGCTCTTGGCACATGCGAAAGTTGTGCCCCAAACTCTGACCTCACTATCTTTACATCACCCACTTCCCCCTGAGCGAGCAGCCTTCTGATCTCAAAGGAAACGGGGAAAAATCGTGTCCAGACAGCCTGCAAAATAATGACATGTTAGGACTTAACAGCAAGAGAAGAGACGTGTAGACATACATTATTTTATGTGGTGAAAAGGACATGAATGAGGAGAATTAAAAGTGTATTTGTGTTTACCTCCATTAAGAAGACATTATTTCTTTTTGCAGTCGTAAGAATCTCCTGAACCTCCTTACTGTTCATTGCCAGGGGTTTTTCACACAGTATGTTCTTCTTGGCATTGGCAAAAATCAAACATGTTTTCAGATGGTAAGGGTGAATGACTCCAATGTACACCACATCTGAAAAAAATTAAATAAAAGTTATCTAAATAGTTATTTTGTGGCGAAGTGCTGTGTTCCCCAGACAAGCACGTTGACAAGCTTGTAAGTACAATGTCAAATGAAACATTTTTAATGATTAACTTTGTCATTTGACATTGTCAGGTTGTTTGTTGCCCTCTGCTCCGTTTAAGATTCAAAATGCAGCCCTCTGTGAAAAACGTTTGAACACCCCTGATGTAGAGCATCATAGGCCAATGATACTGACCAACATCTGGATCTCTGGACAGTTCTTCATAGCTCCCATAAGCATGGGAGATGTTATGCTTGTTTGCAAAATTCTGTGCATCATCAAGCTTGCGTGCTGCAACTGCAACCACCTGTAAAATGATATCAAATGAAACATTTACACAAGATAACATTTGCCAAGTCGAGATCAAGATCAATGTTCAACATCATAAATGGTGCAGCTCCCAAGCACACCAAATAAGGCACTCTTTCTCCCACGCTCACCTTTACGGTTTAGCGTTTAACACATACTTTGAAGACGTTCAACTACAGCAGGTGGCAGTAAGTGCACCTTTTCAGTTGGCTGCCAACCGCCATTTCAAGTAATACAAGTATATATAATAAATAGATAAATAAATAAATAAATATATAATAAAACAACCACCAACAAATAAGGCCCTCGTTTATTGTAATAACACGGTTTCAGGAGAGCATATTTTACAGGCGACACATTTTCTGGTTTCATGTGCAGAACCAGAGTTGAAACGTTATAAGTTGCCAAAGGTTTTTTTTTTGTTTGTTTATGTGACCATTGCAATTAGGAAGTTCTCCCACACCTGACGTAAAAAAGTAAAACTAATGAGTTTCGACTCAGGAGACAAATCTCTTCATTGAATATTTTGCATTTGGTCCATGAAAGTACAATGAGTTGACGTTACCTGGTGTTCTTCAGGAGGGAGGGTTTTCAGAGCCACGGTGAAGTCATGACTGATCTTCCCTGCGCTGCAGATTCCCCACCTGGTTGCCATTGTTGTGACAGTTGTATAATCGGGAGTGTTGGTGGTTCTTTGGGTAATTCCATGTGGCGTGAGCGTGATATTGCGTGCGCGCCGCCGATGCGCGCATCCGCCTTCTTGGAGTTGTCTTTGTTGTGTTGCATTTAATGGCGGTTGGCAGCCAAATGAAACGCTGCATTTACCACCACCTACTGTAGTTGTACGTCATCAAAGTATGTATTTCACGCTACTGTATATCGTAAAATTGTGACGATTGTTGCTTTTCACGCTGTTAAAAGCCATGTTGGTCACAGGAGTGGCGTCTTTTCCGGTGGTCTTTCAAAATAAAGCAACATTTTTCCCCCCGCCGAGCACCGGTTGGCCTTATCAACGGTGCGGCCCATTTTGCGTCGGGAACGCTAAAAAACGAGCACCGACATTTACGCCATGTGCCGTGTGGCGTTCGCGTCATTCTTTAATACGATGTTGATTTCCACACTTTTATTTTGCTTACTCAGTAAGACGTTCCTTTCTTCTGCCAATCAGCGCAAAGACGAGACATCGACGTCATTCACAGACCTCTGGGTGCAGTGTTTACAAATGTCACGCACAACATGGCTCTGGACCACTGTCAAGTTTATGAAATGTCCTCGACATGTAAAACTGGAGAAGCTTAGATGAGAAACACCACATTTCGTTAGATTGTGTGAAAGTGCAAATGGATCTGACCGGGGGATCTGATCAGAGCCATTTAGACTGAGACACAGTTTATTGATCTACAACTTGGACACACTATCTCACACATACTACAAAATAAAGACCAAAACATGAATAAATAAACACAAATTCAAAAACGTATTAAAGTAACAAAATTATAGACTTGAGTCGAATGGGAATGTTAATGCATTTTTTATGTGCCCAAGTTGACCAAAAATCTAAGAAAAAGGGTTAAAAAGTGCTTTGCACATGGTAAATCTCTAGTTCTGTAAGACTCCTGATGAGCAGCAGAGGTTGGTGTCCTGGTGCCATGGAGTTGAACCATTAACAATTATTTTGGACTTCAGGAAGGTCACAGCCATCACCACTGTGACTATGGGTTTCTTTTGCTTCCTCTTCTACTTATAAAGCAATAGATACTTAAGCACTAAATACTTGCAATACCTTTCACCCTGTTTCTATTGCTTACATGTATATTAGATTAACTATATTGTATTTCAAATACAGATCTGTAAACGACAGTCGCATTAGAAACAACTCAGTTGTTTATCTTCCTGGTTTCCTTTTCATTCAGTCAATCACAATCCGCCAAGTGTGACGCCATCAGGGCGGCGCAGGGGCCCAGACATCTTTTGCAGCCCGGACACGTGAAGTACCTACACCGGCTGTAGGAACTCTGAGGTGAAGAGGGCCTCAGCGTACTCCTCCACAACGTCCTGGAACTCAAGCGCCACATTGGTCAGTGCCTCCTCCAACAGCTCGTCCACCAGACTAAGGGACAAGACAAACCAGTCTGACTAACTAGTTTCACAAGAACAAAGGGATAAAAACTATACATGTTTTGTGAAAATCCAACAATTAGACCATTATTATGCAAAAACTTTGTTGAATGTAACTGTTGTGTCAGGCAGATTTATCCCTTTGGGGCTAAAATATCAACCTTTTATTATGCAGATTTATTTTGTCATTTTAATGCTCTTGTTTTCATAAGAAGAGGTCAGAGTGAACTAGTTGTACAGATGTTTACCCAGAATGCCCTGCCTGTCACATCCAGCCATGTTACTGTGAGAGAAGTGTCTTTACCAGGGACACAAAGACAGTCAGCGTATGCACCAAGCTCCATCTGGTAGAACTTGAATTTGTGTGCAAAACAGAAGACTAGGATGACCAAAAATAAATAAATAGAGTAAAATGTGCTGTCCTCCTTGCTGTACTTCAGTAGCCACATCTGACCAGTCAACGTAGTCATATTCTATACTGTACACTACGTTTTATATATATTTTTTAAACAAGCCTTCTAGAATTGTGCACTGCAGTGACTTCCTACAAATCAAATTCTGTGGGCGAGCAATATGAACAACAGTGTAAACCAGGGAGATTGCAGTGGATATTGATATTGAATTGTTTCAGGTTATAGAATGACAACAATGCAATAAAAACTTAAATTCTATGTTGATTAAATAAATAGTGTGAGAGATGTTGAGACAATTCCACCTTTTTTCTGTAATTACCTGTCCGCAATGATCCAAGCACTGATGCCCCCAGTGCTCTTGAGACTCACTGCACTCCGGTAAGCGTCGTAGTTTTCCCGATTTTTCCGTATGCTCTTCAGCATGTGGCACGGCACAGAGAGACCGACGCCTCTGCCCCTTGGCACAGCGACTGGGAACGTGGCGCTGCTGCTGACCTCCTCTATCGACCTTGTGTCCCACGAGACTCTTGAGTTAGAAAAGAGATGAAATGCACATTGGCAAAGTGAGATCTCTTTTCCTTCCTACGAGATCTACTCTGTCCTCGCTGCTTGAATGGTCTGTTCAGGGCAGACGAGTGCAGCGCTAGGATAGAGCTAAGACACTTGTGGTGCTCAATACAAAACCCAGGATAATGAATTTAGGAGAGGTGTCAAGAGTGGAGGCAGTGGTCTGGTTTTATAATCCTCTCTGTTTAGACAAATCAGTCGCAAAGTGCCGCTCCACTGTGCTCCTGGGCCTCGACTTGCCTCTGTTTTCTAAAGGCTACACACCACGGGGACCACGTATATTTGAAAGTGCCATTCTAATGTGCTTTTCAGAGGAACCCCTTCTGAGTTTTGTTTTACTAAAAAACAGATTATAGTACTATCTGCTCCATGATGTTGTCCGATTGAGCACAGTAGACAAAGGATTTATGTAAGATGCCTTACTTTGTTCTTCTGTTCGAGTTTAGTGCATTTTGTCTAGCGTTTCATAGTGAGTTTAAGATAATTGTAAAGTGAGATGTAAGTGATAACTCCTCACCATGGTAACATACATCTTATCTGCTGCTTATACTGTACTGTACGCACTGTGGATTAACTACACCATAAAAATTATCAAACACCTGACTTGAACTTTTGGTTACTGAAAATAAAACATCGAGAGATTATATTATTTAATAAATCAATTCAAAATAGCATTATAAGTTTGAATTAAACTTAAGTTTCAGTTTTTCAGATTCAGTTTGATCAAAAATAATAATAATTAATTGTATTTTTTCTAGTCCTTTCATATGCAGGCATTAAAACAGAGTTTCATGTATTTGTATTTGTTGCTACAGCAGCTGCTGTGGTATAAATGTAAGCACTACGACCGGAGGGAACTGCCACATGACATAACAAATGTCATGATACGTTAAAAAAATAGAAAATACTTGTACATCAACATCAATAAGGTAATATTTAGCAAATATTCTAGAAAACTGAACAAGGGTGATGAAAAAGACAAGAACACATGAGCAGATTAAGTGAGTAGTACACACCCAGTGTCCAAAGGTTCCACCAGGATTATTTCAGCAGCAGGGTTCAGCACAGGTAGTGTGAGTCTGATCGCTTGAGGAGAAGATGGCCTGAAGCCAAGAGCTTTGCCTGAAAGAGTGGACAAGAGCATGACGTGACAAGAAAATAACATTTAAACTTTATCTTGTATAATACGTTACCTGTGTCTAGTGGTTTGTCACAATTAAGAGGATCTGAATATATAGTAGCTGTAACTCGTCTCTCCACTTGTTCCTGGTCCCTCTGCTCAAATACGTCAAAATACACAAAACATGTGTTTGAGATTAAAACAATAACTAGCTTCTTAGAAACTCATAATTGACGCTACAAATAAATCAGAGCCAAGCATGACATGTCAGAGTGACCTTTCTCTGGTGGGTGCTTCAGACGGGAGCCTCACCTGGATTTCCTCCATGCGAACAAGCATATTCTTCAAGGTGCTGATCTGCATTCTCCACTGGGCCCTGAACTGTCTGTCTGTCTGCACCTCCCTTTGAGCCGAGGCCTTCTCCAAGTCCTGCAAGTTCTCCTGCAAGGCCTGCACGTCCTGCAAGTCCTGCAAGTCCTGCAAGTCCTGGAAGTCCTGAAAGTCCTGCAAGTCCTCCTGCAAGTCCTCCAATTCCTGCAAGTCCTGCAAGTCCTCCTGCAAATCCTCCAAGACCTGCAAGTCCTCCTGCAAGTCCTCCAAGTCCTGCAAGTCCTCAAGGAGAGCCTCACTGAGCGGCTCCGCACTTTCCACAGACTGCTCGAGACAAAAAGGGATTTTTACTGTGAATATACAACCCCAAATTAGAGTAGTTCTTATCCTATAAATTAAACTTTATGGATCAGTCGGCTAGACATTCTAAAGCAAACAATCACATTTTTTTTTTTTTTTGTTAATTTCTTTCAAAATGAAAAGCTTGCACAAACCTGTGGTTGATCAAGAACAGGCGGTACATTTTCAGGATGCTCTCCCTCAGCCACCCGGGCTGGCAATGTCATTTTAGACCTTAAACCAAAAAAACACCCACAAAGCATCTGTCACAGATAGAGCTTTACATCATATACAAAGATGGAAGGTATTTTGGACATTATATTATATTTCTAAGTTGGACAATGATCAAAGTCAGTCTTTTATATTGATCAATTTCAAGTTTTTGTTTAGTTTTTATGTTCTCCTCTCTATCTAATGAAGCTCTCAGAGTCTCTGCATTCTCTTATCCAAACATTCACTCCTGCAGTAGAAACCGTTCACTGAAAACATCTAACCTTCCCAAAAATATGCATGCCCAATTTCACAATACGGGCAGGTGATGACCGCATAGGTGTAAAGTACAGGCAAATAACGTTCGTACAGCACAGCACTATTATGACTACATAATATGACCGTATTACAACAGATTATGACAACTGTTTGAGCAAGAGGCTAATGCTCTTTTCAAGGGTGATTTATTTTTGTATTTGCAGTCGGAAGGCGGCAGGGCCACTCATGTGATATTCATATTAGGTTTTGAGCTTTGTACCTCATCTCCTCTTCCTGGGCCTGTTGTTTCTTTTCTAAGTTTAAAGCTGGCTCTGCTTTGACGGGGCTCGTGACATTGGCTGGCACAGATGGCTCTTTCTGGGGCAGATGGTTCTCTCTGAGCTGAGCTGAAACTGTGGGCTGGAGGAAATCTGTTTGGTTTGCCTGATTATGCTAGGGGAAAAAAGATATTCACGTAAGATTAAAAATGTCAAAGTTATTGAAATTAGCAACGTTTCCTGGATTAGTTCCTACCTTCTTCTGAGGCGTCTTCTTGAAACATCCATCAGCTTTGTTGTCATGCTCCCACTGCTCGGCAAGTCTTTTCACACAAGCTTGTAGCACATGTTGTCTTCTGTGTGTCGGAACATGTGACACAGCTTTAGGTTTTCTTTGGGCCTTTTCCTTAGCTGTCAGTATGAACAAAACTATTATTTATTGCAAATGTCTATGTACAATTCAAACAAATAACAATTCCTGAGTAGGATTCACAGGCAAAGCTTTAAGAATGACTGTGGCTGCGTCCCAAATGATTGCTCAGCCTGTTATAGGAGACTGTTCACCTGGGACAAGGACATTGGTCTCTGGGGAAACGATGTAAATATTAATAAATGTGTTTATGTCATCTCTTCCACGGGGAGATTCCCAAGTCAATACAAATTTGCAGTAGTCAAATGACAGAACGGGGGATACACCATCATTTCTTTGTCAGTCCGTATAATCGTCAGCATTAAGATTTGTTTTCTTTTTACCTTTCACATTTTTTGCTGCTTTTACAGGTTGATTCTGATGGACAAATGCTCCTCGGGATGCAGTGAATGATGTGTTGTGGTGAGACTTCCTGAGTGGAGGGCAAGCTTTTTTCTTTCTGAGCTTGTATTGATTATTTAGGTCTGAATTTAAAATCTAACAAAGACAAAAAATATGACAATAGAAATCCAAAGCTTGTTCAGTCTACATTTACAGTACCGGTACCTGTTAATGATTTTTTTTTAAAATATGTCTTACCTCTAGCTTTTGCAGAATGTTAAGTGCAGAATGAGGCACAGCTGACCCTTTATTCAACTCAACTTTAGTAGTGCACAAACACATTTGGCGAATAAACTTGGCTAAATCTTCAAAATTAGGCGGATCTGTATAGCAAGTTGTATCTGAGAGCTGCTGGATGAAAACATATAGTACTCGGAGAGCACCACGATGAGCTGCTGCAAGTCTCTGCAGAGATGCTGACTAAACGAAATCATGGAAAAAGCATTACTATAGTGCTTAGTACTGATTACTGATAAACAAATTACTGTTGTTAAAATGAAGTAAAAATACCTTTATTTTTTGATCATGTCCCTTTTCTAAATGCTCTTGTACTTCTTTTACCTATTCACAAATGTTTGTCAGAAATCCACTAAGTCAAGTCAAGCTTGAATAGAATAATATGATACCTGAAGTCCAAGAGTATAAATAATACTTTTAGAACGAGCGGCTTGCTTCAGTTTGCGAAGATCCAGCTTGGCTTGAACATCTGGGTCCAGTGGTTCCACAACTTTTGGCTCTGTTCAAAATAGATGAAAAACAAAACAAATATTTGAAGACATATTCTAACTTTAACATGATAAATAGTAGTAATGTGTACTGTGGATTAGCCCATTACCTCTGCTGGCAAGCTCCTTTGCCTTCTGGATGCAAATTTCCAGCTCACGTTGCATCCTGTGTATTTCATGGCATAAATGATTGTCTACTTGTAAATCTTGTTTGTTTGTTGGCGGTGACTGAAAAGCCAGTGGCTTATGAGTTGTGGGATATTTATGTGATATGTGCCGTATTGATCGGCCTTTAGGTTTAGTTTCTCTGTTTTTCAGACTAGAAGCCTTTAATTTAACCTTACTTGGTGCAGCTACAAGCTCCTGGAAGAAGAAGGATCACAACAACAGTTATGCCGATATAATGTAATATTTTAATCAAACTAACTGCTACACATCATATCATACCTGTATCGGTTCTACATCGCTTTTTTCTAGGAAAGAGACGTTTTGTTTTCGGGGAGATTTGTTTAATGAATCAAGCTGACTTAGTCTCAAGTCTTCTTTTACCAGTTCCAAAGCTGCATTCAGCTTCTCCTCAGACAAAGCTGTGAATCTGATGGAGGTTTTCATGTTGTCTTCAAACGTGAGTTCCTCTGGCAAAGGAACCTGCTCCTCAGTTGTTGGATCAACATGAGTGGCACATTTCCTGGTACTTGCAGGGATGGCTTCATTGAATAATAACTGAAGGGACACATTATTTATATCTCTATTATTATTACAGATGCTCATTTTGATAATATTATTATTGTAGCTATTAACGTTACAGCATTTGATAATACTAGTTTCTATATTTAACTTACTCATGTAAACAACATTTAGCTAGTTGTGCAATAATTTACGTTCAGCATGTTATTTTGAGCTGTTATGTTACTGTTGGCTTACCTTTGATCCTGTATTTGATAGTGAGTCATTAACATTATGGTTTGTATTAGCAACATCCTGACTTCTTTGCTGGTATTCTGCTATCATGACAGCAAAAGCATGTAAAAAATAATATGTCATTTTTCGTAAACGGGCAACTCTATTGATAAGTTTGACTGTCTCATAAACCAGTAAAACTTTATCCTGGGAAATTATATCAGTATCACAGACCTATGATGTAATAAAAATTGTTTGTTTTTTTAAACATAACTGTTCTAGCTGTAAAACATGATTATCTTTTTACTTTTCTGTCTCGTTTTAGAAACATTGCCATGACATCAACAAAGTAGATATGATTCACTACGATTTCTCCGAAGGATCAAAATTATTTGAAAGAAATATATAATTCTCTATTGAAGACTTTACGAAGGGAAATTGTGTGTATATGATTTAAAATATTATTAACGCTTGAGTTTATAAAAATCTGAAGTTCAAAATGGCAAATAAAGAAAAGGACTTAAGCCTCGACGGCGGCCGCTTTAAGAACCCTTGACCAAAGCAGATACAGCTCAGGCAGATGGAACTATAATATTAACTTGAAAAGGAATCTAAGATGGTGCATTGTCTCCATGGCCGGTGCTCAATGTAAAACAATTTTTTCTTCCACATTACTTCCTGAACTGAACGTGCTTACGCAACGACATCTCCATGATAATTTGCACGGCAATAGCAGATTAAGTTAAAGACTTTCAACGTGGACTTTTGGATTATGTTGACATGAAATGGTCATTTACAAAATGTCCAATGATGACTTATCCATCTATAAATATAAATGTATCATGTTGTACATTTCTGATATTTAAGAGGATTAAGCAAGCGTTGGAATGAGAAGTCCGGTTTATATTAACAAATTACATTCACCTATTTAGAGGTGCTAATATCGTCGCCCACATTATTAGGTCTGAAAGGCGTTGGGCCTATTGATCCACAACTGTCCCCTGTACCCCGTCGCCTGTGCATCATCCAGTTGCCACTGGCAATAGCCAGTATACTTACTCCTGCTACGAGAGATAATAATAGAGAGCAGCACGAAGCGATGTATGACATTCCTGCGCCAGCGGCCTAACTTATTACTGCTAACAAGAATGAAAGTCTGGGGAGTGACAGGGCAACCCTGACGGGGTGTGAATGAAAATGTTACCCCATGGTGACGTATGGAAGGCTCAGCGCTTTCAAATTAAGTATAATATGTGGTTGCTGTGGCAACGGCTATATTGTTTTTGCTAAAAAATATTATCTTTATATTTTTATTCTTTCTTTTTTTTTCTTCAAACCAGGGACATCCTCTTTGAAAAAATATATGACCAGAGAGGTCATTATGGTTGGCAATGGGTCGTACAATAAACTTAGTGTCCAAAGAACAGAGTTTCTTACCCTGATTGGTCAATGAAGACCCTTGATTTGTAAGACAGACTCCGCTGCCCACAGAAACAGAAAATATAATTGAAGCAGACATGTCACGACATGTCAACTGAACTCTTCTTTGGTGAATGTTGTTGTTGTTGTTGTTGTTGTTGTTGTTTTTATGGCGGTTGGCATCCAAGTGTTGCATTACCGCCAGACTTCATTCTTCAGACTTCATTTTCCCGAGTCCGACCAGCTTCATTCCAGGACTGACTCTTCTTCATCTTCCTCTCCTTATTTGATGTCCGGTGATTCCGTTTAGTGAAAGATAAGACTTAATGTAAAGGGTATCGAAACTTATGTTCTAGAATGTTGGCCTTTATGACACTGAATCCTAACTTAGCAAGAGGCTAGACTCCTTCTCTATCTTTCTCTCACTCTTTCTTCCTTCTCTCTCCCCCTCTTTCTATTTGGAGCACGTGCTTTGAAGACGTACAACTACAGTAGGTGGTGGTAATGTAACACTTGGATACCATTCACCATAAAACACCAAAGGCGTTTTATGGAAGGCTATGCGAATGCAGCTGTGAAAGTGCGTACAGCACAAAGCGCTTGCCCACTTCCAACGCATTTGTCCACTTATGCACATCCCATGCATACTAATTAGTTGAGGGAAAATTGTACATTGTTATAAACAGTCAAAGCCTGCGTGAAAGTGAACAAGCGCTTTACATGGGGATGACGACCACTTTGCCCATGGGGATTTCTGTGGCGATCACCCACTTGCCCCTGGCAATAGCCAGTAAAAAGCTCATGCCAAAAGGCCATGCATACTTACTCCTGCTACGAGAAAATACACAAGCTTGGCCATACTTATAAGTCTATGGGGTGTGAGTGTGCATGCCTGACGAGATGGTGAATGACGACCACATAAGCACGCGTAATGAAAATTCTAGCCACTGGGGACGTGGGGAAGTTCTAAACCTATGTATAACCTATGTATATGTATATGTGGTTGCCGTGGCAATGGCTAAAATGACCCTAGTTAGACTCTAATACAACCCCCTGAACATGCTCAAAAACTCACCACATCTAAGATCCCTGTCCATTCGTTTCTCCTCCTGAAGAATGGAGGAAGATTGCAGAAGGCACCAGAGGGAGGCATTGCAGTTTGTAAAGAAGCACTCTTGTTTCCAACAGATCTTGAAAGCGATCTCTGGCAAACTTCCACAAGGACACAGGGGTTCCAGGGCTGCACAGGTGAAAATGACTAGTTCAATAAATTGCACCATTTGGCTCCATCATTTGACAAAGAGAGAAAAACAGAAACAGAGAAATTGAGAAAACAAATAGTTAGACATAAATTCACAAAGTCAATCCACTTTCACCCGTAATGCACATCTGATAGATCTGACTGAGTCATTGTCTTTCACAGCATTAGATTCTAGAAGTCATATAGCATACCCCTTCAAATGTTCACTGTAGCAAGTTAGAAAACATGCTTTACAGAGCAAGTTACACAGTAAGCAATGGTTATTTTGTAAAACAATTATTATTTCACTTCATACCAGTGAGGTATTAACAGAAAGCTTAACTATGTGAGTTTTAATGAGCCAGAAGTATCTTTCTTTGTAATGCTGATTGATTCCACTGAAACTTAGAGCTTGCTTGGACGGAGCATGAATTGTAGGTGGCAAAAAGTTTTCAAAATCTCTCTAAAACTAATAGGACAACAACAACAACAACAACAACACTGAAACACATTTAGTATTAAGTGGCTCATGTCACTGGAAAACTTGAAGCATCACCAAATCACACGTTTGGAGGTATTTCATTTGTTTTTACATAATAGTAAATGTGATTCCCGTGAAAAAAACACAAATATTTATTCCGTTCTGTTTGTGTTAGCATTTAAAAAAATGAAATCAAATAAAATCCACAGTTGCTGTGTCAGAAAACAAAAGCAGATAAAAAACTAGCTGTTTTGGATGAGACTAAACTGTGATGAACCGTTTTCTTCTTTCTTATGTTCTTAATTTAAAAAAACTTACAAAAATACACTTTCTGCAGAACAAAACATTTCTAAATATGTTTTCTTTGTGGCTGTTGTGTGCACTTTAGATCCACAGTTTCTTTCATTGTAAAGTGTTAGTGTTGTTTTTTATGTTCCATGTTTTACGTTTACCTCAGAGTTCGTCTCGTCCGTGCCTGGTATTCATTTTTCTAGCTAGTATCAAAAGTTCTCTACTTTTGCATAAGTTATTAAACATAATAGATCTTTCTCTTTCTCTCTTTTCTCTCGGTATAGTGTAAAACACACACTTTGAAGATGTACAACTACAGAAGACGTACAACTACAGAAGGTGGCGATAAATGCACCTTTTCAGTTGGCTGCCATTAAAAGCAACACAACAACAACAATATATAGGAGAACATCTCTGTACATATTCCGTGTGAGTAAATCCATGACATTCATATAGAAATCAAGCAACAAAATTCACAAATATAGGAACTTTGGTGATTCAGTGCAACATACAGCAAAGAACAATAATAAAAAGATATATAGAATGTGATTTTGTGCGTTACAAAAATGGAATGGAATTTGTCTTTGAATAATTGTTATTGACTGCACAAAATAAAAATATCACTTTCTTTTCACATTATTTCTCTAGTTTTCCTTGGTTTGCGTTTAACTTAAAGGCGGTATGGACGATTTTTCGGCGATTTGAGAACGCAGGCGGAAGTGCTCATGCGCCCTCCCCCGTGCGGACTGATACAACACACACGTGCGTTTGTTTATTAGCGCAACGGAGCGCATCGCATCTCTCGTCTCCCGTAGATTTCTGTCCACTTCTGCGTCAGCTCGAACTGTCTTTCTCCGTCTTCATTTTGCCCCGTACACTGAGGGAACTATATTATGATAGATCCATGCGCTTAGGCACGCGGAAACGTGGGGACGAACCGCACGCGGCTGCAGGTGAGCCATAGGTGCGTTTTATGATTGATACGTGGCAGGACAAATGATTTATCCACGCCACGAGGAAATGTGATAAAACATTTGCTGAAAAAAATCGTCCATACCACCTTTAAGATTGGACGGAGTGCTGGTGAAATCATGAAATAGGGTTCCGAGTGCGTCTTTCTGTGTAAAAGTGAACTTGTGTTAGCTGTGTAACTCATATTAAATACTTTGAGAAACGTGAGAAATGACATAAAAACAAGTTACTAGTATCGTTGGTCTCGTCGTGTCCACTTTCTTCTGCTTCTTGTAGATTTGATTTCGTCTGATGCGCGTTCACGAGGACCGTGCGCGTACACCATTCACTGTGATGTCAAAAATGTCATTTTAAGAATTTTAAAAACTGTATAAGAATAAAATTCCTTCTATTTTATTTTTTGACCAAACATAATTGCGCACTGTTGGTAATTTTACAGGCCAAACTGTTTAACTCGCGGCTTCCTGTCTGGGCCGTGAGGCTGCAGTACCGCGGAGCAGCCACTAAGCGGGCAGAGGGGGCGTGTCTTATCCAGAAGATAAGGCCCCAGCCGGAGCACGTGACTGCTGCGAGGCTGACGGAGAAGCGTCATCCTTGAGAATTAACCTCGGTTTGCGTTCAACTTTGGTTCAACATGCGTAGAATCCCCACATGACCAAAAGGGGGAGACAAAACACTTGTTTTAAGTCTTTACTAGCGCAACCATTTGAGTGGTAGAAGCTTATTTTATTGCCATTCATTTAAATATAGAAAAAGTAAATGTGTCCCCTGGAGTGGCATATGCCACATCCTGGAGCCTATCTTAGCCTGTTCAATTCTGAATGATTTCTGAAATAAAACGTCGACTCCGTCAGTCACATTGTGCTTTTATTGGCTGCATCAGTCACACATCCAGTAACAGTTATTTGTCTTTGAAAGTCTTCTTCACAAATCATTCATATCATCATATTTCATATTTCCAGTGATCAAACATTTAAAGTTGCAGTTAAGACAGCAATTTCCCTTAGCATGTGTATAATGTAGACATATGTTCATGCATATTAAAATAGTATGATGTGAACGTTTGGAAGCATGCATTTGTTTGTTCTTTGTGATGCATATAATAGTAGAAATCTAATTGGTGACAGAGGTTAGTATTATACTTTTTATATTAGCCTATTTGCATTAGTATCAGAAGTACAAACATAAATGCATCAAATATTTAACTTCAACTAAAGTTCTGAATCACTGTCTCCTGATGGAATTATAATTTACGGGGGGAAATCTGTATCTTGTCATCCTCTGTTTTATTAAATGTTCATCATAAAACAGCTGGCTCACAAACACATTTGTCTCTCATCTGCTTAAACCAAATATTTAAACTGTGGCCAATCTGTTCCATTTAGGTGAAACAGCTTGGCTCTTGTCATTGGTTGTCCTGGCTGAAGACAACTCCCACCTGCTTCCTGATTTCATCCATGATCTCCGTCAGTAGAACAGACTCTGCCAGCGGCATCAATGGGCTCTCCTTCAGTCCTGTGAATGAAGAGCAGCATTAGTGTGGACACGGCACAAGCACATGGATCTGAAAGGATGTCTGTGCATAATCAAACGGTGCATACATTAGAGCATGAATACATTTAGCAGACAAATATCATCTGGTTTCCTTGCTAAATGATATGTAAATATTTGGGAATTTGAGTAGTTTCTTTCAATTCTGTCTATTGTATGAGTGCCAATGACACTGAGTTGACTATTTGAGAAACCTGCAATTTGTAGATATCAGTTCATATAACACCTTTTTTCATAAAACACCTTTTTTCATATAACACCTTTTTCATATAACACCTTTTTCATATAACACCTTTTTTCAAACTTCCTATAAGTTATCTGTTCTTTTCCTCTATCTACCTGCGTTGCAACAATGAAATTTCCCCATGTGTGGACAATAAAGGATTATCTTATCTTATCTTACCTACAATAATTGTGTTTGTTTAATTACATTTAGACTTTAACATTAGCGAGATGACACTATCAGGTTTTAGAATATTAATATCATATACATTGTAAGTATTCACTCATGGGTTAAGTTTTGCCTGCCTCCTGATTTTAGCTCGTGTTGCTGTACCTTTCAGGAGACACTGTCTGACTTCTTGAGCCTCATAGCGCAGGCCGGTGCTGTTGGTGAAGTTCATGGGCAGGCAGGGCTCGGGCAGAGGATATTCAGTCTCTTTGTCATTGACCACCAGTGAGGTAGGACAGTGCATAGGGCCGAGGACCTAGGGAAAATGTTGTGATATTTCACATTAACATGCAAATGAAATGCTCTCAGATAATATCTATGCGATATCAGAATGTCTCTATGGTTCTTGGTCTGAATGTGTCAATTTAATTAAAAATGAAAGTAATTAGTCGTCTCTCCAGTTCCTGCGTGTCTCGGTCCTTGGTAAGAGTATTGAAACATCCTTGCATGGCTTACTTTAATGGAGCCCTCGGTGCCACAGATAACAGCATCATTTGGAAGACGGGCAGAAATTGAAAAGGCACAGAACGCCATTCTATTCCTGGAAAACTTCAGTGCAACTACCACGGACTCATCCACTCCTAAAATAACATACATTTTGTTACAAAGCAATCTTCACTTTGTGTAAATGACACTGAATGACACACTGATTGCATGTGATTTTAATTAAATCATAGCAGCTTGATTTAAAGGAACACTATGTAACTTTTCTAGTGGAAGATTGGTTGTTTTCAGATTCGAGAATAGATCACGTTGTACTTTTGCCATGAAATATTCAAAAGGTGAATTCACAAATGTTGAACCTGACCATCGCTATTAATAAAATCCCAGAACTCAATACAAACAAACAAAAATCTGCATTTTAAGAATATAAAATGTAGCTGCTGTTACATCTATTGATTTTTTGGACACGTGTGAATGTGTTGTCATCTGAAACCCAGCAATTAAAGAAGTTTATCTCCATCAAGACGCCAACTGTAATTCTATAACCACAATATAGATAAGTCATACTGTCCAAGCTCATCCACTTTATTACTATATCACATTTTACAAACAAGGTGCTAGACATAGTGTTATAAAGGCAACCACAAAACAGAATAAATAATAGAATAAAGTGGTTTCAACTGTGTCATAGGCAGCAGTCAGGTCTAATAGCACAAAAATGGCAGAATTACCAGCATCTGTCATTAAGAATCTTTAAAAGTCCAGACTTTGAAAAGACTTATAACCTGACTGGAAATGGTCAAAAATGTTGTTTGTATCTAAATACGTTCATGGTTGAGCCCGGACAGAACTGTTACCCAGTAGTGCACCTTTACAGAACTTATTGAATGTACCCGCAATTATTTCAGTTTCATTTGTATATTCATTTGTTAGTTTTCTGGTTCACGTGAAGTACCTCAGTACATGGTGGCTTACTACGTACTACGATCATCTCACCTGAGTCTAGAAGAACACCAGTGGCCTGTACGGACAATGGCCTCTCTCCTCTGAACACCATCAGCACAAACTGCAGACAGTACACCCCGATGTCCAGCAGAGCTCCTCCTCCCAGCTCCCTCTCCACAGACCGAGGGACGTGAAGCTGAGGGGACCCGAAGTAGGCTTTGACCAGCTTCACCTGACCGACCGCCTCCTCCTCCAGCAGCCGGCGCACCTCAGCATGCACGGGGAAACAACGAGACCAGATTGCCTGTGCAAACACAAACACGGACAAGTGAGTGGCTTTGAAAATGAACCGAGTCGGTACGCATTTTGATTTCATAAGAGAAAACCTGAAGGAGAGGCAAGTTTATTTGTAGAGCACAATTTGTACACAAGGCAATTCAAAGTGCTTCACACAACAGGGAAAATGGATTAAAATCACAAAGACATGACAGAAATCACAGACAAAGACCTAATGGAGAAGAGTGCAAAGAAAATCATTTCAGTCATATGCACAGCTAAGCAAAACTGTTTTTAGCTTAGATTTGAACAATAACAAATGTAATTCCCTCTCAAATAGTCTGATCATGGCCACAGATTAGACTATTTGAAGGAGAGAAAAGACAACATCTGAAAAGTCCATCAATATCCTACTAAAGCGATACACATGCCACCTTATTTAGCATTCTGTTTAACACCCTTCAATTTGAGTGGATGTGGAAATTAGACAATAGATCAGTTAAAATCCCTTGCCTCTAGGGGCGATTACCCTGCGGAGACAAATAAAAGTGCTTTAAAAAATGAAATTGACTTGACATGGAGGATGATGCACAGCGGTCTCCTACTTACCGTATTTTTCATATTTTTGGCCGGGGTGCGACTTATATTTATACTTACATACGTATACTTATACTCCAGAGCGACTTATATGTGATATTATATGTTATTTTCACACTTGTAACCGCATTTCATACTCCAGTGCGACTTTTATATGTTTCTTTCTTCTCTATTATGCATTTTTAGGCTGGTGCGACTTATACTCCGGTGCGACTTATAGTCCAGAAAATACGGTACACTTATTTTGAGCCTATTACTCTTAGGTCCTGATATCGGTCCTGTTCAAGTCTTTATTCAGTCCTGATCTATCTACTCCAGTCAGTTTCGAGTTTAGTCCTGGTTTGGTCCTGATTAGATGTGGTGCAAAAGCATACACATGACAAAGCGAGCAGCATATGGAGGAATGCATATGAAAAGATAAGCAATTGCATCACGTCCGCTCTCACCTCCATCAGAAACACGTTGCTTTGTTTCGCTTCTGCGACCAGGTCCTGCACCTGTCTGCTGTTCATGGCGAAGGGTTTCTCACACAGCACGTTTTTGCCGGCTTTGAGGAAGAGCAGGCCGACCTTCCAGTGCTGTGTGTGAAGAACTCCCACGTAAACGATGTCTACGGGACGACGGTGTTTAGGAGTGTCTTTACAGTACAGATACAAACGTGCACTATCTTACCAACGTCTGGATCGCTGGCCAACTCCTCGTAGCTGCCGTAGGCTCTGGGAATGCCGTGCTTCTTTGCAAATTCTTGGGCACGCTCTAAGCTTCTCGACGCAACAACCGCTATCTGTAAAAAAGCACACGTTCATAATAAAAAGGTTAGTGATTTTTATATGATTTTTCTTTGTGGGGACATTTCTTTGAGCTGTTCCTGAGGTAAATTCCTGAGGTAAAATGTGGCAATATTTGAATACTAACAACACATTAATACTAACAACACATTACTTTGAGCAGGTTCTTTTACTTTGTGAGCCATGACATTTCTTTGGCTCAGTGGAAAGTGCATTTTACGCCTAGATCTACAAGTTTGGGTTCAAATTTGACAGCTTCATCTTCATCATCAGAGTGCTTCTTTACGTACATTTATTTATTTTCATGTGATAATTTTGCATGGCTTTATCGTCTTATTGTATCACTGGCTTTTAAGAAACAACACACTTCCTTTAGCAGGTTCTTTTACTTTGTGAGTCTTAACAAGTCTTTGCAAATGCATTTACCTCAGAACTAGATTTACAAGTTTGACAGCTTCATCTTCATCATAGGTGCATCAGAGTGGTTTCTTTCAGTGTATATGCATTTATTTGTATTACTTAATCCTCGTATTGATATCTCTAACTGTTCAGTCTTTACCCACTGGATGAATCATCACAAAATGTATGAGATTCATGTCAAATGTCTTTTCATGGCCTTTCGTGTGAACAATACCTGGTGGTCTCCGGGAGGCAGGGTCTTCATGGCCACGCTGAAGTCGTGGCTGATCTTCCCTGCGCCGCACAGTCCCCATCGCGTTGCCATGTTAAATTGGATGGCGAATGACAAATGAGAGGGGTGCCGCTGCCGCCGCCGCCGCTGCTGCTGCTGCTTTGGAAGAGATTTGGGCCCGGCGGTGTGCTGTGACCTTGGGAAAAGGTTGCACGTTCCTTGGCGAGTATTGTGCACACTGTCATCCCTCGGAGCATAACTTCTGCTACATTTATATTCAGGAGACGTGTCACCTTCCCTCTCCTCCCACCCCGAGGTAAAGGGTGCAAGTCAACACAAAAACACATACACACACACTCCCCACTGTGCAGTTGATGCTGATACAAGGCTTTTCATTCCAGACTGAAGTGGTTTGTACTAGTTGTCTCTATCAATCTGTAACAGCTGCATGAATGGAGAGTGGCTGTTTAATGTGTATAAGATCACAAGCGTATGGGAACCAAGTAAAGCTGTAGTACTCACTAAAGAGAGAAAGTAATTAGCCTGAAAACCAAGCACTGAAGCTAAATATTAAACTAGAGGGTCAGAAGGTCTGGGAATAACTATATAACTAACTATTAGCTGAGCGAGGATGACAATGCCAAAAACAACACACTTGCCCTTGAGCTGAATACTGTATAATAGGTTTTGGATGAGTGAAAACTTTGTGCCTTGTGTGGCCAGTAGAGGACACTGTGCTGTCAGAAGAGTTTACGTTTTAGCTGTGAGCTCAGAGAGGATTTGACAAGGTGGGTTTAGGGAAAAGCTGGTGTTACTGTCAAGTGTGCAACTATACTGTAGTGGTGATGCACGCTCACTTAGAAGAAGAAAGTATGTCAAAAGTGGAGAATTTTGCAGACTGTAAATGACATTGTTTAGATAAATACATGTTGTGATGCTGAATTAATGAAACAGATTTGATATATGTGAGCTCTGTTTCCCTAAGCATTAGAATAGATGACATATTTAATTAAATATTTTACACAATATTGCTTAGTTATGTCGCTAAAGTAAATTGAGTTTAAGATTTGTTGAAGGCACACTTTGAAGTATAGTGTGTATTGTGTATTATTCCTGTACCTTCCAGTCAGAGCAGCAGGGAAAGGCTCCAGGCCACAGATGTGACCTCTGACAGGAGAATGTGTTTTTATTGATTTATTGTGACTTACACTGCGTGTTTTTTATAGGTTTTCAACATTGTAAGGCACTTTTGAATGTTGCATTTTTGTATGAATTGTACTTTACAAATAAAATGTTATTGATTGCTTGATTTGACATCTTCATACACTGCACTTTCAGCAGTTGGCAAGTATTACAATAGAACTTTTACCAATTTTGGAAAAGTCTCAATAAAGAGCAATGACACCTCACTGACAGCTCTTTTTGTATTTCACTTCCAAATGAATTCTGGGAGCTGTGGGCCGTTGTCATAACAACAAGGTACCAGCTGGGTAATTTGTATGCAAATGGCATTGGCCTGATATTCCCACCTATATGTACCACTGGATCTGTCTGTCATGGGAATGACCCACTCCAATCATTTGGTCACTGAAACTACTACTTTAAGCTCTGTCTCTACAAGAGTTTATACCGATCCTGTTGAAGGAGAACAGAAGACACAGGTGATAATGAAATTGTGGGCCGTATGTGAGGAGGTGATATCTGATGGGCCAAGTGCTGCTCCATTTTGGATTGGTGTGAAGCAGTGGAGAGGTTTGTGCTGGCTCACTCGGCTGCCAGCGAACAGGCATGGGCAAGGCTCAGGTGGCGGGAGAAAAACATGACAGCTGTGTCTAAAGCAGGACGGAGACAACAAATGCTCATTTCCCCCAAAAAATCCACGCAAAGAACTCAAGGTCATGGAGATAATTCAGTAGCACAAATGGGGGCTCTAGGGAGATGTTTTGAGTTGTGTTGAAATTTGAATTTGAATTTGAAAACACCTTTCTGTCAACAAACTGAACCTTTATTAAACCATTGCATCCAAAATTAAATATACTGCATGTAATATTGCACAGATGTGAAGTAGATGATGCCTCGTGTCCTTTTTATAAACCACACATACAACGTTGTCCTGATTATGTGTCACATTGATAAAGTAAAATGCTACTTGATTGTCTCGCTTAAGTATGAATCCATTTAGAACGTTCAGCTTTTCTAAAATTACCCAAGGCAAGAAGAGTCATTCAGAAAGCAGCCACAACAAAAGAGTCCAGCTCATTAATTTAGACATTACCAGGATGATTGCCTTCCGCTTGTATCACTCCATAGTCTTCTAATCTGATTAAGAATTCATGCATCAGTAGCTGTCAGTGTCCATCTTACAGCAGAACATGGACCAGTGGACTACAGATGAGTTCTGTGACCCAAGGGCTGCCCCTCCAGAGAAGAGAGAGGACCACAGCAGACAATGTAGCTCACGAGTCAGGTCAGTAAAAGACGTAAAGGCCCACTTGATTTAGACAGTGGAGGGAACGCATGCACAAAAACTTAAAGGTGCACGATGTAAATATCCTGGTCCGCACCTGTTTGTGTGGATATATTTTAGCTTGGGCTTGAATGTTTGATAGTATGGCATTAAATATATCTTTATTGAGAAAAGTGAGTGATGCTACCAGCCCAAGTTACAAGTTACATCTGTGGAGAGGCCACCACACTCACAATGATAATGCAATAAAAACTAAACTACAAAATTGCAATTTGTTTAATGCCACACTAATGCCACATTCTT
Organism: Eucyclogobius newberryi; assembly: GCF_026437365.1. NCBI lineage: Eukaryota > Metazoa > Chordata > Actinopteri > Gobiiformes > Gobiidae > Eucyclogobius > Eucyclogobius newberryi. The sequence goes on along the minus strand of NW_027316167.1, from coordinate 25,338,467 downwards.
GAAACATAAGAACACTGGAAATAGGAAATAGAATCACCCTCAATAAAAGTTACATAGTGTACCTTTAAGTAATATCAAATCACAATACTAGTTGGAACTAGATACACATTTGAGGAATTATCAGTACTGGGGGAGAAATCCACAAATAGAACAATAATGCATTGTCCTGAATTATTTTAAAAGCTCTTTAATTGTGTTCAAAATAACATCGTATTAAAAAGTTGGTTTTGTAATCATTGTCATATAGAAATTGGTTCCGAGCTTTTTCCTTATGGATATCGAGTTTGAAATGTTATGGCAACACTAAATGGTACAATCTTCTATCATTTGCAAGCATGCCGACATTTTGTTCTAAGTTTGGGAAGGTCTTTTTCTCACACACAAGTTACATCAGCACCTTCATCTTTAATGGGAAGAAGGAAAGAGGCGTCCTAATCCTATTTTGATTGATGTGGATATGCACAAGGCCCCCACCCTTTTTCCTAGCGCCGTCGTCAGTGCGAGCCGACCAACTTCTCTACATTTCATCTTCTTTTTAGCTTGGGCGTCATTGCGGCAGTTACAAGCGCGCCATCCCTCCTTCATCTGTGTCTCAAGGTCACATTGCAAAGGGAGGGTGACAAGCTCGACAAGCGCCAGGAGGTGACGGCCATCTTGAAGTGAACCCTGATGAATTCAAGGGAGGGTGAGGAAAAGGGAAAGTGTACAGTGTAGGGAGTAATAAGTCATTTTGTCAATGTTCTGATGTGTGACGTTTTTCAACCGTTTCCCATTATAAAGAGTGACATGGAAGGAACAGTTTAGCCTTATTCTAGCCTGGTATTGTGCTGAATCCTTTTGAGGGTTCTTCTTCTGCAGGAGGGACTAAATCTAACCAAAGCTAACCATCTACATGTGTATGAGAGAGTCCTGAACATGCAAAGATCAATTACAGTTACAATATTTCATTTTTTGGCTTTGTCCCCATCGACTTCAATGCTTCTTTGTCAGCCAGAAGGAAGAGTTCACGTTGTATATATCCATTTGACAAAGCGCTCTCTGCAGACTTTTCGTTCCAAGATTAATAGCACAGATCACCATTTGTTCACCGTACCGAAGGTCTAGCCGAAAATACTTTGGGACAGAGTTGTACCCGCTGTCTGCGTACTGTCTCAGATGCAAACCAAATAGTCTGACACTAAACTGAATGACTGTCTGTTTGATTTATGGTGTGGTGAACTGGAAGAGTAGATTCAGTCTGAGATGGATAAGTGCACACAATCAAATAGGAGTCTTAGCTTCTTAAAAAAGATTGCATAACAAACATAAAGAGAGAATATGTTCAACAAATGAAACATTTTGCATACTTACTTCTAAAATAACCACTATAACTACCACCACTGCTGCAGTTTAAAGGCCTAATGCAACAACAACATTTTCCACAAACTACACTACACTACTAGCCAACTGTTATTTGCATACGTCTTTGGCTTTCTCATTTCAATACAATGAATTGTTTGAGATCAAGATTTTGTGGCCTATAAACTTTACTGACAGGAAAGTACAGAATGAAATGGAGATTAGAGAGAAGGGAGGACGTGCAGTGAATTGTCGGAGTCGGGAATCGAACCCACGACACTGCGGCCGGCTGCACTTAAACCAATTATGTTTTCTAAATTCTAAAAATACTGATTCGAAGTTAAAACAGAAAGTTAAAGACAAACAGCAAAAAGATGCATTTACACTGTTGCTCACTTCCCATCCATTACAAGTCCAGTTGCCCCAGTAAAACAGACATACTGTGGATACATGAAGGAGTGAGCTTCCACTGTGGCGCCATGACACATGAGTGTGAGGAGATAGTATGCGACGATACCCAGTCCATCTCAGAGCCCCTGGTGAGGAGGTGAGAGACGAGACATGACAGCCGCCATGACGGTAAGTATCACTAACATGATAAAAGCTATAGGGCTGAAGAACATACATCACAGACTAACTGGCTTCCTGGAGATAAAGTAGTAGTAGGAGCAAAGTCAATTATTTTAGGCAAAAATAGCCCTGCTGTGTGGAAAGATTATAATTGTTATTAATCCCTCTTTGGTTTAAGTTTAAGTATTATGAACAAAGTTACGCAACAAAAAAATCACAAGTCACTTCCCTTCTTCTCTTACAGCTTCTAATTTTATTGTAATAATTAAAACAAAAAAATATTAAAATGAAAGCATATTAATAAATGTGTCGACAGCAGCTTGAACACACTAAATATGCCTGAATCAGCACAATAGTTAAATATCATCCATTATCCTAAAGGCAACAAATAGTCTTCTATAGATTACAGTCTAGGCCTGTCACAATAACGTATTTTGATAAATTGTTCCAGAAAATATCAAGATAACAATAATATTGAAACTACTTCACACCACTGACACAAGTCCAGTAAACCCTATTCCACATGAACCATAAAAATCATGAGTTGTAATCAATAAAGAGCAAGTTAATATTATTTATTTAAACCTCTACAGCTGTAAGTTTTGCATAAAAATAACAAAAGTTTTCAATACCACTTTATAATAACTACCTTAATTTGACCCTAAAAAAAACATGAACAAAAACGTAATTCGTAATGAGCATATTAGGTGTTAAAGTTATGAATTAGGGTTATATCAGTAAAGTTCACTATTAATTAAGTCTTTGTTAATGCTTTACTAAGGCAGGAATAAGTATAATTATTATAAAGGGCTAACAAAGTCCTAGCTTTTTATTCTTTGAACAATAAGTCGACATCATTTTCTTTATCTTGCTGGACCCACATGTCTGTATGTTTACTTTAAACATGACCTTTAAGCCATGCGTTTCCAATATTCTATAAAAAGCCAGCAAAACAACTACTACCACTTCAAATATAGATACTTTTTCTCCGAGGACACTAAAGGTATCCGCACAGCTAATTGTGTTCCTCTCTTCTTTACCACAAAATACAACGCACTGACATTTTTCCTAAAGTTCAACCCACTCCTCCAGCTTTCTAATGCTGCTGTCGGTATGAGGTCCCCTTCGTCGCCTGTTTTCCAGAGAGTACCATCTCGGAGTGCTTGCTGTGACCTATCTCGGGCTCTTGTCCCTTGTGTGACAGCGCTCTTCAGTGAGAAGCGTGTACCTGCTCCAGCTTGCCACCATTTGAATTTGCCCTCCTCTGCTGCTCCCCCTGTTGGCCCTGTGTCAGTGTGTCTCTCTTCTGTGCTGTGTGTATGTGGGGGGGGGCAGAACCATTAAGCAGCCGGTGCACCCCCTGGCTGAGCCCCCTTTAATTGCCTGATAGGGCTTGCGGTATTTTTATCGAGGCGTCGTCTCGTGGCGGATGGCTGCCAAAAGGGGAGCAGTGTGTGTGTGTGTGTGTGTGTGTGTGTGTGTGTGTACATGTCATGCCTCAGTACACCCCTGACAAGAGCGCTGCCTGCAGGAGGAAACCCGGCGCTGCTCTGTGCACCTGCATATCAAACTGTGACCCAGGTGCCCACTACACCTCACGCAGCGTAAGCCTCAACGCCGCATCATCAGTGCGCTGCCGATAATAAATCATGTTTTCAGCACTTTGGGGGCTTAGATTACAACAGAGACAATAACGTTTTTGCTGTTGTTCCCCCCACAGAGCTGATGTTGTAGATGTTTTTTTGGAAGTCAGCACTATATTAGGAGCTTATGATAAAATTTGGAAATCTGTTTTGGTGGAAGATCAAAATCTACTCCTAAGACGACGACATGCCCTTCCCACAACCTCAAAGCGCTTATTATTTACTACAACACAGGAGAGTATAGATAAAGTATTCGAGGCTTTCAGAGTGATGACAAATGGGGAACGTTGCCGTAGCGATTACCAATTCAAAATAACACATTCAAAAGATTGAGTCCTTTTATAATAGCTCTTTTTCGCATCAATAAAACCACAATGACAGGCAAACAACACAAGAGCAATAAATGTGAAGTGCTTCAGTACAGTGCATATGAATGTATATATAGTGTATAAACGCGAACAGGAACAAAATGGTTAAACCTTTAAGTTATAATAACACATGAGAGAACTTTTATTTTGTTAAATTAATGTTTAAACTCCCAGAGGAATGTGTGTGAATCGTCACTGCATTTTGGACGGCGTGTCGCTCACTGATGACATAGATAGAGGGATTCCATTTTAGAACGCAGCTCTACTTTCTGGCATTTTTGACTTTTATTTTTAAGTTTTTCTTCACAAACTTCAACCTGACTGATGTAAAACTATGATCGCAGGTTCTATCCCACCAAATTAAGTCAGAATTAGATAAAAAAAAACTGTCATATGCACTTTAAGTTTTACATAGAAACACAATTATTTAATAGTTCACGGCCTTTATTCAATGACTCATTCAACTCTATTTACAGTACTGTATGCACATTGTTTTTGGTTCAGAAATATGGTGGTCACACATTAAATATTTTCTTGGTTTAAACTGAGATCTGAAAAAGCTGGATAAATACATTTTCTGTTAATGAGATCACAGGTTACTCCGTCTTTAGCTATCACACCAATAACTCCACACATCTTCAACCTGCTGCTGTTTTTAACTACACTTTTCTGCAGACAAACCGAGTTCCATCTTTAGAGCAGTGAAATGTCTGCGGTAGAGAAAAGGGATTCTTAGTGGCGCGACCTAGGATCTGATCAACGTAATTCCATGGAAAAATAAGGATTACAGCTCCACAATCCTGGAATTCCGGGGATTTCCAAGATCTTTAATAGAATGATTTTATTGTACTACATTTATTGAATATTAAACATACAGTAGATATCAGAACATATTTAGTTTAAACTGCAATGTACGTAATATGGAAATATACATTTAAAAAAAGTTTATAACATGATTAAGACAAAATAAATCGTAAAAAATAAATAAATTGTAGTCTTGCTTGATTTTTTGACCAGATTTAATCATTCCCAGTGCTCACATCATTCAGCAGCTGGATAATAAATGACATTTTAGGGAGAAGTAAACAACAGACTTGGCTGACTCCATTTGTCATAGTAGACTGTGGTGAGAACGCACTCTCAATGTGGCTGCAGTTGACACACTACTAATCATGAAACATTCAGAGCGCCTTCCGTAATCCCAGTGGCAACTCCAGGATTAGAAAGGGAAACCGCGGTGGATGTTCACCAGCACCACTTTCTCCACCACGCTGCGCAGCTCAGGTATCACCTCACACGCCTCCCCCTTTGCTTTCAAGTGACTCTTTCTCCCTTTACATCATCTTCTCTTAGGCCTCTTTCCCTCAGACCCTCAGATCCATCCTATCTCAGTCCACACACATCTACAATACATTCTTTCAGCTCCTCCCACTGTTGTTTTTCTCCATTTTGTTCAGCGAGGGTTGGCATTGTATCGGCCGCCTCCAGCTACATGGCCACGCTCACAATTACACGTGCAATTATAAAATCTAGTACAGAAAGGAGCGTATTTCCTATGAAGCACCTTAGGAGGGAACATCAAAGGCAAGGCGCTCTGAAGGATCCTCTCCAGCTAATGAAAATGAGTCACCTTTTACATACAGCTCTCTATTGTGTTACGTAAAGACTCCAACTACTTATGTACAGTACATTCACATGAGGATAGTCCAGGGCTTTACAGCTGTGTCACATCAAATGAGCAAACACGTATATTTTATCTATACCCGCTACAGTCACAGAGGTTTTAAATAAATGTATTCAGGGACCCGTTGGTATAAACAAATACTGTATTTTACTCGCAAAAGCTGATACGCCTGAAAAAATAAATAAATTACATATTAGAGATCCTTTAGAATATATCATTAAAATGTTCAAAATTCCAGAAGTAAAAGGAAAAAAAATAACGATTAACTGAGAGATCTAAATCTTTATAAGATAATCTCTTTATAATATAGTCTTATAGTCTATCTTTGCTTTTTAATACAAAGAATCAAAAACTATAATTTTAAACAAAAAAATCTATCTTATTGGACCTAATTTTGTCGTAAAGTATGTCATTTATCTGTATAAAAGTTGAAACTTTTGTAAGGTCAACATTTCTGTAAGTATTTGTCCAGTAAAACGTACAAGTCAGGATTTTGCCTTCATAAAAAATGCAAGCACCACAAATACACTGATGAGTAAATATTTAACAATACATATTTAATGCAGAGGGCCTAAAGGTAGTCCACACAACAAGCAATATATATATATTATCTTCTGAGTTGATAAGATACATAGTCCCTGAAGGAAATTCAAAGTTCTCTCTACTCTAATGAACAGATCTTCATCTGCCTGGATGAACTGTCTTGCTAGATGAATCGCCCTTTCTCCTCCTGAGCGGTTCTGGCTCCTCAGTCTATCTGCAAACTGAAGCGCGTCAATGGGAGTCGGATCTCTCCTTCACTGTGTTTCTCCCCAAGGTTTCAACTTTTACCACAGGGTTCTGTAGTTTTTCCTTGCCATGAAGGAGGGTCTAAGGACAGGGGATGTTGGAGCATTTGCTAATTTACTATGAACATTGTTCAATCCGTTTTTCACTGTTTCTCTTTGAGGCATCTGACATTGTGATTTGGGACGGAACTAAACTTAATTGAATTGAAGTTTGGCAGCAGAAAAAGAAAAAAGATGGATAACAAAATATTGCTCAAATATTGCATCTATCCAAACGAGAAAAATATTTGACCTCCAAATATATAAATTCAATCCCCTTAGGACAATGCACACATAGTACATTCATAAATATGGTGCAGTTCACATAAGACTGCACCCCCCACCTCTCCTTTCAGCCAGACGAGAGGCAGAACGACCACATCACTCAAAGCCTGAATTGAGGTCACATTGGCAAACACGGACAAATAATTCCACTGTGCCATTTGCAGTGACATCTAAAGCAGGACCAGACCTGATCAATAAAGAATGTCAGTCAATACACAGGTGTATTATCATTTACAGCTCAGGGGCTGCCCTCGTCTTCAGCGCTCACAAACGCCACAGTCTGAAAGGTATTTCTGAGGCATTTCACAATATGATCTATATAAAAGTAAGATGCCGTACTGATTGTATCGCCACTTTCACACCATGAGACAATCACCTGCATCTCATTTAACTCAGCTGAAATATGTTCCGTAGCAGCTCGCTCTTATACATTCATGGGCCACTTCACACGTGTATGATTGCATTGCGGGCCTCATCACCATGTGCATTCCATCTGCTACCAGTTTGATGAGAAACCTGTGTTTTGAAAGTAGGGCACAGATGCAAACATGAGAAGGCAGCAGGAATGTTATTGTTTGTTTTGAATTGTAAAAAGGGAACACTTGCCTTAGAGACCCGCGAGGAGAGTGAGCACTCTACCTTCCAAAGTATGCGGGACGTTCATTTGCAGGTGAGATGATGCGTGGAGGTCACAAGGGCCAGGGTGACATTTACTGCGCCGGATGGCTGGCTCCAGAATTACTTCTCTTTTCCCTGCTTCCACCAAAAGTAATTCTTGTTGATTCTTCTGAAAAACTGAAGTTGGTAATAATGCCAACCACAACATAGAAAACATATTGGTGAAAACAGGTTTTAATTTAGTTGAACTGTATATAGCTAATTCTGCATTATTTTAGTAGTTACTTCAAATCAATTATATAAACTTAAAGCTGCAGTGTCCAGTTTTTCAAGTGGCGGGGCCGCCATCTGCTTGGAGATGTTTGGCTTTGTCTGGAATGTTCCACAAAATGGCAGAAAAAAAAAATCTCTCTCTGTAGACACAAGCCGGCGACACCACCAGGGCAAGTTACAGGTCAGGTCTGGGGAGAAGAGACCCTGCTCATAGTAAGAATGCATGTCCTATTGGGGATTCTTTTAACACCTGTATTTGACAGAAAGATGCGTTTCATGCTTCACCATGGAATATTCCAGGCAAAACAATCCCATTTCCATAAAGAAGCTGGTGGCGGACCCATCACCAGAAAAGTTAAATAAGGCCTGTTTCTAAAAGTAAGAAATCATGCATAGTACTTTTTTGTTGTATTTTTTTTTGTCTCCAAAAAATACATTGTAAAAGCCGGACTTTATGACAAAAATAGGCTGATGCACACTGTGTGCATGTAATAATAAAGTAAGAGCTCTGATTGGTTCTGATTGGCTGTGCTTGGGCGATCCACACTAGTTTCACTTCATTGTCTGAAAAAAAGCCCTTCCAAAACTGTGCCCGTGCCATGTATGTGGATATTAACAATGTGTGGATGTGTGTGAGCTTGAAACTAGTCAGATTACTACTACTACTTCCTCCTTTTGCAGGGTGAAAATCAGGTACCCCAGCTTTTATTGAGGTATTTTATCTAATTAATTTCTGCAAACAAACGAAAATTGGAGTAGTGAACCTACAGCCACTACAACGAACAGTAGGCATACATAATCTTTCTATAAATGGTTCTTGAAAATACGTTTATGCTTATTGTCCAACCCACTGCATATAGTGTGCCTCTGAGACAAGCGATCGGGACCGCCCATAGCCTGGTTGTACTACAAGGCCATTCGGTGTCACGTACTAAAGCCCCATGATTTATGGTTAACGGCGGCGATGGTCTGCTCTCTCCTTGTAGTTCAAAGGGAGAGTCTGGCTCCAAAATGCTCAAGGGCACGAGCTAATATGATAAACAGCGAGCAGAGGCTGCTGGGGTGGCGGTGTGGAGTGCAACATCTCCAGGGTCAGCTGACTTGTGGGATAGAGGATGTTTCTTCCTTTCCATCCCTTCCTTCGCTTGGGTATAAGGCAGATGGGAGGGGGAGAAGAGGAGAATGGTATTGCAGGGATCACCAGTCATGGAGGATTGAATTTGCTATAAATAAGAAATGGTATTTTCCTCTCTTTTTAAATGAGTTCCTCTGGGTTTCTCTAAAGACTGTTATTTTTAGCAGGCAGAGGAGCTTTATGAAAAATGGAAGAGCAAATCGCTCAACTATAGCATGCTAATACGTTGAAATGTTTGTTGTGGAGAGAATAAAAGACCACCATTTTTTTCAGCCAAAACAAATTCCCACAAGTATTTTTTACGCAAGCAGTTATTAAGCAGAGTAGAGGGAAAAGGTCATGTTCAGTGCAGATCTCATATTTGAAATAAGCCTTTGCAATTCAATTTTAAGGGCAATAATTTGATGTATTGTGCATGGCCAATGAAAGATTATGCTGGTATCATTACTGTGAGGGTTCTTTCTAGAGGACAGAGTATTTAGAAATGGACATTTAGAGCGGATAGCAGATGGCAGGGTGACAAGTTGAGCCGCTGCTTCTCTTGTTGACATGTCGCAGCGGGAAATGGTGCTGAGGGCGCCACACCACAGCGTCAAAGTCTGTTTCACCCATTTACTATTTACATTCATCCATTGAACTAGGAGTTAAAAGGCAATCATGTACAAGTCAGCTGAGAGCGTAGAAATGGTACAAATGTTATCAAAGAGAAGTATATATGGAACTCTAATGTCAATTACAATAATGTCTTTGTTACCAAAATAGTCTTTTTTGGAACAATCATAACTTGCTGTTATTCAGACTAATGTAATACAAAGTATAATATCAACCCCAGTAATTTGATCTTTTTTTAATCATAGCATACTTAGCACTCCATTGCATTGCAAATGTCCTGGAGCAGTGCAACAGCAAAATCAGATTTTATAAAGCTGTTTTAATTGTATGCTCAATCCCTTAAGACATAGATAATTCTGTTTTGTATTTTTGAGTCATAATGTATCCTGTAGTCAGTATCTAACAGTGACAGTGTCTGGCATAGTTTCATATTATTCTCTTAGAAAATAGGAGTATAAATCCATGTTCCCAAATGCCTCTGATTTTCCACAATAGCCCACACATAGGTCAGTCATTTTGTCAGTACTTTGCACTACCTCTAACTAGGTCACATATGGCCCATTTCTGACCATCATCATTTGTCAGCAGGGATGGACTGGAGCAGTGCAGTCCTGGGCTTTTTGGACAGAAGCTGGCAGTGCAGGAGGCAGAGAGAGGACATCAGGTTGCCAACCTGTGGCCATCTTTCAGATGTTATCCATGCATATGCTTCCATGAACCTAATCTCTAGAGGAGCACACACACATGCAGTGACACAGAAAGAAAACTTTCTGCCACATCAAATGCTGGGAGAATTTGGCATTTGAACAATATTTGCGCACAAATTGGCAGATGTCAAAAGGCTTTTGATGGCCGGGCTTTAGAGCGGAAAGAGCACTAATACGGCTCTGCTGTAGTTACTGTGCGTCTTTCTGAGTGCTCTATGTGCTACATTGCCAAAAATACAGATCTTCTTCATACGGTTATAAAAAAAAGAAACATAAATAGTAAGAAAACACGATACATTTGCGTTTTAATAGTTATCATTGTAGAATGGAATTGTTTATCACAGATTGTAGGTTTCTTAAATTGTATATTTTCACACAAATCCCCATGTCACTTTTGCAACTTACTCTTTTATTCAAAGGTTTTGACATGTGCACTTCCTTTGCTCACCATTGAGCTATAACTGATGTTATGGAAGAAGCCCAACGCCTGTACAGTATAGTTGTCTCATTTCTGGTTATTGGTAAAATGAAATCATGTTGACCCAAGAAGAACCAGAGCAGATTATCCCAGATGCTGTCGTTGAAGGCATTAAACTATGACAAGCACCTCCACTAGAATGTCACTGTGACCTCTCTCATCTGCCCCATACAAACACACTTTAGGTGCAGAGCTCACGTGGCAAGAGCTGGATACGCACCATTTATTTACATAAAGCGGTCTTTTTCTTTTTTGGTAGGCGTCAGTGGAGCAATGCCTCTCCACCTCGCAGCAGGCAAGGATCAGAGCAGAATAATGTATAATTACAAAAGACAGTCTAAAACAAAGCCCTTCACTTTCAGTGAGTTTGTCTCTGAGATGGGAAGGTTAGCTCAAGGGGGAATTCTAATGAAGCAGATGGCTGAAACGCACACTGTCCTCCTTTTTTGCAAACTGCCAGCGATTTGGGCATTTGCAGTACCCTCACCTGTCTCATGGTCCTTGTGCTCAATTGTGTTTAGACTATTTTCAAAACAACCATACACACACACAGACACATATTGTCATGTGTCACATGTGCATTGTGTCAAATCACTGAAGGTGTTGGTTTTGTTTTGTTTGTCTGTTTGACATTTTTTATCAACATTCATTCCCCGGAGTATTTTCTTTAAAACATCTTTCTTCCAGACCCCAGAATGGAGCCGTCTGAAGTCAAAAGTGAAGAGGAACATAATGTGATCTTAGTAGAGAAACTTGGATTATGTGAATGATATCAGAGCCTGGTTTTAAGACATTATAATATTGCATTATTATTATATTTAATGTGATTACATTTTCCATGCAGGCAAAATTTAACTTTTTTGATTTTATTGGAAAATACGTATTTTATTTTATAGTGCATCACAAAATGTCAGTTCAGTTTTTACTTATTTTGAACCTTTATCACTCTCCAGTGTTTCCTCTGGGGAGCCCTCTGCACTGGATGCGTGGTCGGCCGGGGCTGCTGGGGCCCCTGGTGAAGATGTGGTGTCTGCCTCATCACACTTCTGGTGCAGACTGATGGCGTTTCCTCAGCTGGTTCATCTGTACTCAGCCTTATGTATTTTAGATTGTGTGTGTGTGTGTGTGTGTGTGTGTGTCAGGTGGTTGTGGATGGGTGATATGTGGGAATGTTCTTAATGCATTGTAAAGCACTTTGTGTTACATTTTAATGTATAAAAGCACTTTATACAGTCACCTCCATTCCAGAATTTAGAATATTCTGACGACAGAGCGTTTTAAAGGGTCTTGAGGTTGACTAAGTAACTTTTCTGCCACCTGCTTTTGTCTTTAGAGAAATGTTATTTCTTCTCCATGGAGACAATGAAGCAGCTCACAGGAAGAAGCCAAGTTTTTTTGTAATAAAAGCGCCAGTAATCAATAAAATACAAGATAGGTAAAATTTAAAATATGTTTCATAAATATTACGTGTCACAATTTTGATTGATAGGATAGCTACAATAGCATCAAGTGCGATGCTCGATCAGTGTCACTTTGGGATTCCACGGCCAGTGCTTAATTATGGACAGCTGTTGAGGAGGAACTCGGAAATGCTGTATCATTTTGAGGGGAAGGGACATCCACGGGAAGGTCACATACAAACTTTATGTGGAAACATCATCTATCATTAATGCTTTAATAGGACGGGAGGGTGCTGGAGCAGAACAGACTTCCACAGAAGAGTTTGTAACCTGGTTAGAAACACCATACAGTTCTTTAAATATAATCGTGAGAACAAAACAATTTAATCGTGAGAATCATAGGCAGCAACAATGAGTAATTTCAGATAAATTCATACTCCAAAAAGTGAAACTACATGTAAAGTACTGTTTTGTCTGGCCGTTTATGTGACAATGTCAATATTTTTTCAGTAATTATTGCATAAAACTAGACTTGTGAGTGAATGCAAACTAAGGATTTCACTGTTGTTTGGTCAAAGTGCCAACAATTGCGAATTATTTTAAAATCTTGATGTTTCTTCTCATAATAATCGAAACCCTAACATTTTATTGTGAAATCCTTAATCCAAAGCCTCAAACAGGTAAAGAAAATGTTATTGTATTTACACATATATGTGAAGGATAAAAGAAAGCTTGAAATTTAGAATTATTGGATTATTTATATCCGTAGAAGAATTCCACGTGATTTAAGAGAAGAACTAAAACAAACTTGAACATCTTGCATGTTTTGAAAAATACACACTCACTGTTTTTTTCTATACTGTTTTATTGTAGCCTTATGTGCTTTTTGGCATACACCCGCCTCACTTCTGTCTCTGCCACATCACATCTGAGCCACAGCGACCAGCCAGTGGTTATTGTATAGGTCACCGCAGAGTCCTGTGGGGTTACACATCCAATCACTGCACACCTGTACAGTTTCCTTATTGCTTTTTTCTCCATAGTTCTTTTGATAAATTGCAGAAAAAATAGATTGATATCCAAACAGTCAGAATAAAGTCTTCCTCTGAAGATTGGGTACATCCATATAAGAAGTGTCAAACTAGATGCTGCCTTCATAAATGCCTTGGTCTGTAGCGTACAAAGGAAATGTTCCAATCCCGCACTGCACCACAGTACAAGGATTACACGTGGGCAAAACAAGTCACAGAAACATGGACAAATTATCTATACACACATAATCTGGTGAACAGTTAAAATGAAAACAGAAATATTATAAATAGGTCCTATGGAAACACAGTATATAAATTCATATAGAGACCGTATTATGATTCCAACATTAGATGAAGTTGAATTATAATACATACTTATACAAATCAAATACGGATTTACAAAACAAATATATATATATATATATATATATATATATATATATATATATATAAAGCTCTTTTGTTTCTGCACCGCATCAAAGCTCTATTGCCTATGGAAAAACATCATAATATAATAATAGTAATGTATAGAAAGCCATTAATCTTACACACGCATTTCACCCTGAAGGATCTTTCTGCCAGTGGCTTGCAGTTGATTCACCTTTCTATAGTGTTGCAAAACGTGTCATCCCCAAGCTACATTATATTCCCTCAAAATATTGTTGTCATTTCATTTCCATCAGATAGTGCAGGCAGCAGCTAAAGAGGTCATTTGCGTTAGATACAACAATGCACATCCATAACCTTTGGACCACGCATCGCAATCTTTACATCCGAGGTGCATTGCCATAAAGAACACCTGATTCTGGAGGACAGAAATAACTTTGAGAGAGAGATTTGTTGCTATGAATGAATAACTAGGAGAGAATTATGTGCCTTTTTCCCTCAGGGGAAATTGCAGGTTCAATTCTGTGGCTGCTACATCTAATTCTCAATCACAGTAAATGATTTCATTAGCCTGCATAAGTGATTCACCCAGTAATATTCATAGGTCAGTTGGACAGTACAAATCTAGATGAAGGGTGATATTAGGGCCAATCACAATGTGGAAATAGTGCACAGCTGACATAAATAAGGTAGATTTAGGCTGGTTTTGGATTGCAGATGAAACACAGATGAGTCCAACATGTTTCTATGAACAGACTAAACAAACACTGTGTTGCAATATTTTATTTCTATAAAGCCATGTGAAAACAAACAAACAACAGAATTTATTTTTTGTGTTACCAAATTGACTGTCCATTTGCTATACGGTATAGCAGATGTTTTTTCAAACGTTTTTGCAAACTGTGCATTTGAGTCTGACTGCTTAACCTGGCTGTGACCGATTGCATACCCCCCTCTTATCTGTCATATTGGACCAACCAGATTCAAATAATCAATCAGCATTTAATGTCTTGATTTAGTCTAAAACGGAAGTTTTTAGATTTCCTTGTAATTCATTTACCAATATTTATTTACGCATGTACATCCCCCCAATGTTTGACATTGATCTACATCTGTCTCTGAACTATACTGTTTCGCACAAGGCTAGAAATACCTAGAAGAACATTTACATTTCAGCACGTGCACATCATGTCATCTGTTGCCACACCATATTGCAGAAACTTGTGGGAAACATGATGAGGGGGGGCGCATGGTCACTGTTCAATTCTGTGTGCAAGCTCATGATAGCCTACCAGGGTCAAGGGATTACAGACATGTCTTGTTAAATTAGACCGCCATAGCTGAGTGCTGTGACTGAGTTGGGGACTCAGCTGTCCGAACGAAACCTAGGTCTGTCTCATTGATGAGCCGCAGAAAAACACAGAGGACCATCTAACATCTCTTACTCCTTTGGGAGTCCAGCAATACCTTCCTCTGGTGTTTCTGTCCACTCGATAATATAGTGATGCGTACGATGTGCATAGGAATTCCCTAACTTGAATTATGCAAACTGAGTATGCATTATGGAAACCAAAAAGTATAGAGCAGCAAGAGTAAGGCAATTTTAATGGATTGTTGTAATATATCCAGTCAGCTTTATAAAAAGTGTGTTGTCCTGTGTCTTGCTAAAGGACACTTTGGCACAAAATGATTCTATTTATGATAATATAATATGAATGCTATTAATATGATATAATGACCTCTTGAGTTAGAGAACAATTTCATAAACTACTATGGCACAAAGCCGTGAAAACGCAGAATAATTTACTACATAACATTCAACAGCTCAAATAAACCTATGGTCATTACTGAAGAGATAGCAGCTACATTTGGAAGTAATGCCAGCATTTTTTGGATAATTCAGCTTGTGTTGTGTATTTGCTCGCAATGGCCATTTGATTGAATTTTGAATGGTCTGAGTGCTACATGACACACAAGCTGTAATTAATATCTTGTATGAAAAAGGTAAACTCTCTTGAGTTTAATTCAGAGAAAAACTTTCTCCTTTTTTGTCTGGCTGTTCTATTGATTAACACATTATTATCACTAAAACACATGTTAACAGTTGCACACACTCAGGAAGAGGGATAAAATATGCTTTCAACACTTTAAGGTGAATGAGTTTGGAAGACAAAGTATAGGGCATGGTTGAGTCTCATGTGGTTATGTCCCGATAACAACATGGAGGGTACAGCCTGACAACTCTCCCTCTGCATCAGAAACAGTATTACCATATTTTAGTATAAAATTAGCTCATTTAGAAGGGCAAGACAAAGAATAGTTTTCCTTCCAAGTGTTGTTTGTTTTTTCTTATTTTTTTGTTTTGTTTCCAATAATCTCTTTTTCCTTCTACCATTTAGTTTATACTGAAGATAAATAACTATAATCTAACATGTTTAAAGATCATCAATGTGTGACCCAGATGACACAAAACCTGTTGTTAAATATAAATAATTGTTAAATACATAAAATACTTTATACAAGGTAAAATATAGTGCATAGTTTCCCACAGTAAAAGAGATTTATGATGTAGTCCAGATAAATGTTACTATTATTATTATTAAAAATGTACACACCCTCCATATATCAAATAATGGAACATATAAATAACTTCAATATCTACATAAGATAAATAAATATATGTATATTTTTTTATGAAGATCGACGCCATAAAGCCATTTCTAAATCCCAGTTGTTAAAAGTGACAGGTGAAAAAGAAAAGTTCAGTCTGAAGAAGCACATGAGGAGGACGTGAACAACTCTCATAAATTGGAAGGAAGTTTCGACCTCACAGTCTGGGGTTCTAGATCTGATGGAAAAGCAGACGAACCTCTTCGAGGAGGCACAGCTGGAGAGGGCCCTGGGGACGGAGTCTGGTGAGAGGGCCCAGGGGATGTCTGAGGAGGGGGGGTAACATAACCGCCAGGGGCCGACCCGCACGGTTTAGGTACAAGAGTGGGGGATGAAAACGGAGAAGGAAAATATCCAGTATCAAAAGCTGAGCGACTGGCACGGTGGTCACAGACCTGTGCCACCTCCTGGGGCAGTGACGGGTGGGAGCTGGATAAAAGCTTAAGATCCTCTGAAAAACGGCCCAAAGGAGAATCTCTGCCAGGCGTATGTGGCTGGTTAGAATGCTGTGAAGAGTGAGAAGACTGAGGCATGAGCAAAGAGCTGTGGGATCCCGTGGCACTAGAGGGGTCGCTGTAGTGGAAAAACCTGCCACTAACAGGGCTCTGAATGGTAGGGCTGGGAGCCAATGGTGTAAGGCAGGGAGATGCATTTGCAGA
Source organism: Eucyclogobius newberryi (assembly GCF_026437365.1). Classification (NCBI taxonomy): domain Eukaryota; kingdom Metazoa; phylum Chordata; class Actinopteri; order Gobiiformes; family Gobiidae; genus Eucyclogobius; species Eucyclogobius newberryi. Next base: position 25,321,782 of record NW_027316167.1, on the reverse strand, counting down.
ACCATACTGTGCCAAGGAGGCCAATGCAGACTTCTCCTGGGACATCTGGTGAGGCAGAAGGCCAGACTGCAGACCTGCTAGGTTAAAATGGCTGAAGGACGAAGGAGAACCGTCGAGTGGTGGGTGGCTGTGCAGTCCTCTGTTAGAAGATGGGGAGCCATTGGGGGGAGAATTAAACAAGTTCAAACCACTGGTAGTTCTACCTTGACTGGCCAGCTGATGGGGAGGAGCCACCTGGGGGGGCTTAGGAAGAGGCTGGCTGTTGGGTAACTGTCCACTCACAGGGTTGGACGAGCCTGTCGAGACTGGACTCTGACAACGAGCGGGAATGAATCCATATGTAACTCCACTGGTGGTAACAGTGACAGAACAGGTCACAGAACTTCCACTTGCTCCTGATACCTTGCTGTTCAGCCCTGCTTCTACATTACCTCCTGCATGGGTGCATAATGATCCAGCAGCTGCTCTTCCCAGTGAACCTACCATTGATTCTCCAGAAACCATTCCAGGGAATCCCCCAGATGCCAATCCCATAGGTCCAATAGGAGCCCTTCCTGACCCTCCATTATTTGAGACAAAAGATGCTTTAGATGAGACACTTAGTGGTATCTTAGCAAACTCTCCTATTGACCCACATGTAAACCCTCCCTGTGACCCTGATGGTCGAGTGGTAACATTTACTGCTGACCCCTCAGCCATTCCCAATGATTCCCCCGAGGTTTCAGTTTGCTCAGTCAAAGATTCTCCCAATAGTGAATGTCCTACTGAAGGTGTCTCTTTTGCTATTAAGTCGTCGGCGGTCCACAAAGCATCTACACCAGTGGTCCCATCGACTGAGCCGCTGACTGCTCCACTTGGAGTCCACCCTGTCATCCCCCCACAAGCGCCAGCCACACCTCCACTTATTCCTGACCCTGTGCTTCCACTTATAGACCCTTGGTGGAAGAGATTAGAAAGAGGTGGCGTGTTGGAGCAAAATGATTGTTGTCGCTGAGGCTGGGGATGCAACTGGGCTGTACTTGATGAAGGGGAGCCAAACATGGAACATTGTCCAAAAGTAAAGGCAGAAGCCCCACCTCCACTGGAGCCAGACCCAGAACCACTTGGCCCTCGATGACCCCCAATGTCTGATACTGGTTGATTGGAGCTTGTCCCTCCTACACTTGACAACATATGCTGGGCCCTGAAAGCAGCTAGCAGTGGCATGTCCACATCATTTTGCACATTGGAGGGTGTACTAGGAGGAGAGTCTCCCTCTGATCCAGGGGCAGTAAAAGAGGGTGCAAATGTGTTGAGCCTTTTTAGTCTGTTAGGGGGATCCTTAAGGGACCCTAAGACAGAAAGTGGGGGTCTGAATAGTGTTGGGGGAAGGCGGGGATGGTGAGTTAGGGCTATTGCTACAGAGGTGGTGGCAGCCGCAGCTTGAAGAGGTGCTTGGATGAGGGGGGCCCATATGACTGAAGTCGGTGATGGAGGAGACTGAGGAGGGACGTTTTGCAATAGATGGGCACAGTGAGCCATGTCCCTGTCGTGTTGTACAATCTGCTGGATAATCTCATTCTCCTGGTAGTTGAGAACACCAGAGCTGAGGTCATGCTGTACTTTGTGCTGCAGGATTGAATTTTTCTTTCCTAATAGCACAGAGACAGAGAAAAGGAGAAGGGAAAGGACAGGTCAGAGTAGAAGTAGCACTTAAAAGAGACAATAAGTAAGTAAATTTACATTTTAGGAATGATTGGTTAGAATAGCAAAACAATGGAAGAAAAAGACAACAAGCATAAAAACCCCAAATAATAAAATGTAAGTGTTAATTTCATGTCCTAGCGCAATATAAAAGAACATAATATGTCACAACTTGCTAGACTGGTGGCCAGAACACGATCTTGGATGTAACCACGGTAAACACATATTTTTTGTATTTTTTTATATTTTTGTCTGATTCTAACAACCGACCAACAAACAACAGTCATTATTATAGAGCAAACAAAGGTAAAAGATTTGATAAATTAAATGTCTGTAAACAGATAGAATCATCTATGTTTCCCCATGTAACTGTCATTATTTCCAGTTAAATTGTACTTAACGTGACAAAATTGCCAATGTTTTCTATCCATGTGTAAAAGAAAATCATTGGATGACTCATTCATGTGTGTGTTTGTGTGTGTTTGTTATTTATTTGACTTACCAATGCGGTCCAGTCTGTCCAGGGCCACAGTCTCAAAAGCTCTTCTCATCATGGGATATTCCTCCAGCACCTCATTAAAGTTGTCCACGGACAGAGAGTATAGGCGACAGTATGTGTCTGCTCGCACACTGGCTGTACGCCTGCCTCGTGTCAACAGACAGATCTCTGCAACAAGGAACAGGACACAATGTAATGACGAGAGAGCAGAACTATAACACTAAATGCATACAAGATCAAAAGGTCTTGTTTTGGTTTGTATTTGCAATGTTCTACTCAGTGTGAATTTAGTATTTGAGGTGACAGAAATAAAACCTCATTAAAAAACATACTGCTGTTTGTTGAATTTGCACGCTCTCATAATCAATGCCAATAGTTTTTATGAAAAAAATGCAAAAAAGTTGTAAATCAATTAAGTAGCAGCAGCTATCATTAGACATGAACTGCAATATTTAGAGGGGATCTAGAGCATTTTGACAGCCCTAACAGGCACATATTGTACAGTATAGATGTACTTGACAGCTCCATGGGAGTTAGTTGAATGAGGAGAGCAGTGTGTGCTTACCCTTGTACTTACAAGCATCTGTCATGGTGGACAAGTATTTAATCTTCTCCCTGCCTTTCTACTGTCACTAAGCATATGTGCAGTTTAATATGTGTTGGCTGGATCTTGTAAGACAAAGTGAGAGAGAAAATGTGCTTTTCACATAAGCTAATCAGTCCATATTTAAAACATTCTTTAGAAAATCCAATTCAATCCAACTTTATTTTAAATTTGTACTGGTCTCTCAAGTACAGCTAATTGTAGTTGTATACATTTTTCAGTACAATGCCCTCTACTCATTTTATCATTCACCATAAGTGTTCCGCTGTTATTCAACTGTATAGGTACTCATGTTTGTATGCATGTTTCTGGTCATTGACAAGAAAGTAATGTGCTTGACGGTTTGTAAATTTAGATTGGGAATGCAGACTGTAAATGTACACCTTTTGATGTAAATCAAGCGGAAAACATCATGTGTGGTTGTGCTGTGTGCTGAATGGAGAAGAACAGTTCATAGATGGCAAGAGTTTGCCCAGTGGTTAAGGCACAGCACACGTATGCCAGGCTCCAAGTGTTGTGAGTTTGAATCTCGACTCTGACAATTTACTGCATGTCCTCCCTTCTCTCTCATCCCCAATTTCACACTTTCCTCTTCTGTCTAATAAAGCCTACGGGACAAAAATAAATAAATAAATAAAGAGAGCAGCTTGAATGTGAGAGATAATGTGGTGTGTGTTCAGAGCAGGCGGTCCTGGCTGTAGCTGCACGGTTGAGGTCCATTTGCCAAAGCACTGTCCCAATAATCCCCGATGAAGAGGAGCATCACCACTCAGTATTAAATCCCCTTGTTTTGTGCTTCTCAAGACCAGGCAAAGACTGCTGCTGAGAGCCGCACTGAGCCCTCTGTCCTCACTGTTGTCTGCAGAAAGTTGTAACTGCTGACATTTTAATCAAAGGCTTTTACTAAATTCACAGTAAGTACTGTACTGCAATGTACATGCTGAGAATCTGAGCTCTATTGATGTCGTGTGAGATTAATGTACAGATTGAAATATTACATTTTTACAGTTATATACAGAATAACAATGAACCCCACCTGGACAATCTAAATCAATAATTAAGTTAAATCATGAATAATATTATAATGTTTATACAACCCAACAGTATTAAGCGAATAGATACAATATATATCTAATCAGAGCAGTTACTTGATGAAATCATACTGTAAGTTTGACAATTTTTTTTTTACTTTCACACTTGCTGTATTTGATATAACTCATCTTATTCACACACACTGATATGGCAGGGTTCACCTGAGCTCTCTGACCTACTGCCATCTCCCATCTCTCCTCCCCCAGTGCTTTCGGCCAAGTGGACACTCTGTAACCTTTGAAACAAATGCAGTGGGCGCCTGATTCCTCTTGACAAGCGCTGCTCTTTCCCACCCAGAATTAGCATAACACTTTACATACCAGCACGCACACATACACAGGTAAAAAAAAAGAAAGAAGAAGAGCAGCTCACAATGCATGTTTATTCCAAGAACCAAAGAAAAGTGATATAATATGTAAACTTTGCAATAAAATAGTAAGAAAATATATTTCTTTAAAGGTAAGTAATATGAATGAAATATCCACTAATTTTAGTTAAGATAAGATAATCCTTTATTGTCCCACGTGAGGAAATGTCATTGGTAATCCTTTATTGTCCCAATTACATCTAACACACCACGTTAAGGAATTAGCATTTGCTAACGATTATGGTTTTAGTACCACATTACAATACAAAAATATGATTTAACCATGAGAGGAGAGCATGATGAAACCTTTACGTAGGTCAAGCACGTCAGTAGGATTACCTGGTGTTTGAGACCCTTTGACTTATTTAAGGTGTCTATTTGGCGGCTCTGTAGATTACAGCACCCTCCTGGATCCATGGAGGAAAAGGGTGAGGGAAGCCAAAATCAAAAGGGCCAAAGGGGAGTGGTTTTACTCTAACACAAGATCTATAGAGTCTGGATTAGAAGTGGTGCATTTCCTGAGAACCAAGACTGACTAAAGCCAAAATGATGACCCTGAAGATAAACAACTGCGCCGTCAACTCCCTCTAAACTCTTTTCTATTCTTTCCGACTCCCACTCTTCCCCCTGTTCTCACAAAGCTGTTACAAGCCACTCACATGAAGGCTGTGGGAGCCATCTCACAAGTGAAATCAAAGGCTGCTTTTGATAAGCACTTCTGACTGGCATTAAGGCCACAGCAAGGTCGGGGAGCACCACTCTAACCCAGAGAAAACGATACTTTCTGCTCTTACACACACATCTGTTACGTTACTGCAGACGATGTATAGAAATATTACAACAGACAACACAGCTAATACCTGTCTAACGAGGCCATCGAGAAACTGTTTGGATAAGTCTTACAGTGTGACGCTGAGGAGGGAGGACTTAAGCAATAGGGAGGGTACTATTCTCAGAGTAGTGGGCAGAGAGTGCGCCTGGCCCAGCTTCATGTGTCCCTTGGCGTCAGGTCTGCAGTCACATTACATTTCCCTTCTTCACTGAATTGCTGTGTGCCCAGCTGATGTTCCCATCGTGACATGTTGTACCCACTTGACTCTGGCTCCAGCTGACCCAACAGCTTCTCACAGAGGCCGTCAGTAAGTGTGCATTTAAATAAATTATTCAGACGCTATATAAATGAACAATTTACACTATGCGCATGCTAGGATAAGCACACACATCGCCCACTCATGCTGAAAGTGTGAGACAAGTGAATATGACTGTGCAGCTCTGGCTCACACATCATGAATAGGTCCAACTGCTAAAAGAAAGAAAAAAAAACTGATTGCTTCTGACTTCTATTACTAACGGCGTCACTGAGATCAACAAGAGATACAGACTTTACTGATCCTGCACCAATTAATTTCATGAATGACTACTTCATGTTGGGTAACAAACTCCCAGTGGCTCCCGGCTTACCTCAGTCATCCCTCCCCTCACACCCTCAGAGGAGTGCCACAACCATGAACTGTCACAGCCTAATGGAGAACAACTCTTGCGTCTCTAAAGCTTAAGAGTGGAGAAAAATACACATCTAGTAAACTATAGAATACTTATAGTTATAGGATAGAAGAGTATAATAAAGACTAGTATGGAATAATAGAATAGTAGTAATATAGTAATGAATTGTATAGTGTAGTAGGTGATGTAGAAGACCATTAAACATTTTTGATGATTGATGAGCTATTATTTAATTATCTCAATTGAATTTAAACTGACTGTCGGTATTTTAAACAAAGCTTTGGAATTTTCTGGAGTTAGTTTTAAAATGAAGAGTAGCCGTAATAATACTGTAGAAAGTAATTGTCCCGGAAAACATAATCAAAAATAGCGTAGGTGTAATCATTGCCTAATCAAAGAAAACCTGTAACATATATTTTGTTTTTTAGCCCGCTTCTGATATTACTCACAGGCGGCTGAGTGGTTATCATTTGCCAAAACCATCTTGATTTTTCACAATCCCAATTTCACCATTGAAATCACACTTCACTTCTACCTGCAATTGACCCCTTTCTGAAATGTGCTATTGCATAAAGTACTGAATAGCAGAGGCATAGCGTAGCATGCCATGGGAAATTCTTTCAAGCTATTTCTGCATTGCCAATATAAATGTAAATAATTTGCTTTGTCAAACTTGGAAGCTAAAAATTAAAGAATAAAAAGACACCGTCAAAACTTGATTTGTCCACTCCAACATTTCGACTTTGCAGCAGAACTATCCACACAGTACACTGCCAGATTCCAGCACTAGTTAAACATGATTGATGGCTTTTTTAAAATAGACACTGATCAGGAAACATTTTGGACACCCTTTGAGACAACATGGCCCGGGAGGAAACCAAGGATGTGTTGTCTAAAGTGCTGAATAGCCCGGGCATGTGTGGAGATACGAGACTGCCTGCCATCTTTTCATTATTTTCATGGGACCCCATGAGAGAGGGCATGAAGATGGATTTGAGACAGCAAGCCCTAATTAAACTTCCACAGACGGGGCGTGTGATGTTAAATGCTATGCCGCTATTCTTCAGAGTACTTAGTAGAGTCTAAATGATACGCTGTCACGGGACAAATTAATTGGAATTTGGTGAGGGCATTGTGGCAGCAATGTGTCATAGGTCGTGAGGCTGTGAGGAGGCCATGCATTAACTGACCCTTATTAACTGTATAAGAACTCCGGGTTATCATATTTGAAATGTATATATTCATATATTCTGGAAAAGTGTTCGTTTTTTTATTAGCGTCACTCGACTATACAAATTTGACTCAATGCAAAGTGTGTGAAGATCAACACAATTTAAAGTGAGGTGACATTGCAAATGAAAAGAAAATAATTCATATTCGGTGCCTTCAAACACAAACATAAATAGTTTCAAAATGACATTCTCCTTCTGTTTAAAAGTTGTATATCTGTTCGTTATATTCGCAAAATGTTCACAGAGAAATGTTTGGTGAAAATGAAACGAAAATGCAGTCTTTTTCACATCTTCTAAATGAATAAATCTACAGTCCAAGGCTACTGCGACTGTTACTGCTCACTCACATAAAGCTGATAAAATACCTTATCCTCACTAATATTAATAAAAAGGGTGAAAAACAGTGCATTAGAAAATGTAGTGACCATGGACAGCTCATCTTACCTCCAAAGTAGGATCCATCTGACAGTTTTGTCTCTTTGCTGCCCTTTGTCAGCACGCTCACGACGCCGTGCTGAATGAAGTACATCTTTTTGCCGATGGTGCCCTCCCTGATGATGTAATCCAAAGGCTGGAACACCTCAAACCTAAGCTTGGTCAGCATGGAAGTGACAAAGTTTGGATCTGCATTTGCAAACAGAGGCATGGTCGCTACCAGTTTTCGACAGTTAAAGTTGATTATTTCCTGCGATAGAAGACAAGAATGAAGGGCAAACAATGAGAAGCTATTACATGTAGGGATACAAAGAAAAGATTGTAGGAGCCACTTTGCCCACCTCTCGGAGAGGCTCGTTCAGCTCTCCCAAGATGCTTTCCTCGTCAAACATCTTGCCTTGGTAACGGTGCTCATAGTAGTCGTGGATTCTCTGCCTCATATCAGCCGGCAGCTTGTGAAAAGACATGTACTGCTCCACTTGTTTGTACTGTGGAAACACAAACACAGAAGGACTGGGGTTATTTTAAGATCCATGCAAGCTACACGAAGATGTGATGTCAAAAGGACCTGATATTTTTTACATACTAAATTAAAGCATGTATGCGCCTTTACATGGATGTTAGACGAAAGTGTTTTTTTTTTTTTTTTTCATGTCAATGTTTGAGAAACATCTGTATAACACATTTGTTTTGATTGATTATCGCATCACAAGGTCTGTCGAGGCGTTCCCAGTATGAGGTGTTAAACTGCTTTTAGTTTGAACCTGAGCTGGAGGACAGATCAGAATTCTATGGTAGAATTGCATGTTTTATTATTTATTTCTTTTTTTCATCCATCTTCTTCCGCTTATCTAGGTCACGGAGACTCCCAGACTTCCCTCACCCCAGACACTTCTTTCAGGCTCAGCTCATTCTTGGAGGATCCTGAAGCATTCCCAGGCCAACCGAGAGACATAGTCCCAATTTGCTTTTTGGCTGTCACGATCCAAAACTGACAATCATCTGGATATATATTTGTCAGAGAATTTGTAATTTCTTCCAGTATTTAAAAAGTAAATATATTAATAATTTGCGTGAGTATATTTGCATTATTGTATTTCCTCATGTTACTAGATTTAGTATTGCTGATTTAGATTCTGCAGCATATGCAGATCAAAGCAGCACGAGAGCACCAAGGGAATACTAAAAGGTACTATCCTTGACCTTCAAAAATAAAGAGATGAAAAAGGGAGAAATTAACTATTCACTTAGCGAAGGAGGTGTACTTTGATCATCATGCTACACTGGTAGTACCCACTGCATGTATCAACATGGCTGACCTTAGATGTCTTCTCCTTTGTTCTACCACTCCACTACCTCAGTCACTACTAATCCCAGGAATGATCATCAAAAGGCAGCTCTTGCACAAATCTTATACAATAAATACGGGCAGCTGTCTTGTGCGAGTCACTTTGTTTTTGCAGGAGCGGAAATGCTGTCAGGGCTCTTCAAAATCAACACATGCGATAGGAGTTAATATTAAACACACACTAGGATTACACTTGGGGCTGGACGTCAGTGAGAACAATATAAAGAAGTACAACAAAGGCATGTGAGTGTTTTCAGGTGACATCAACTATATCTTGACCCAGTGACACACAGCACACTTTGTTTGATCATTTATAAACTTAATCTTAAAGGAAACATGCTTTTCCCCCCCAATAACTAAGTCTAAACTAAAACATACTGTAAGTAGATCATCATTTTACATTTTGTACATTGTAAACAGCAGTATTGCTCTAAAACAGTTTGGTAATTGAAACCATGATTACATATTCTATTGACGGTCCACTGTAACAAGCAGCGGATTGTCATTTACATATTTTTAAAAAGTGGGGATAGTCTTAACTTTTTAAATAATCGTAAAAGTACAGGGAAGTGGGCGGGGATAGGGGGTAGGTGAACATTTTCTGAGGACTCGAGCTTCAGTTGTACAATACAGCATTACTCAAACATGTATGGATGAATCAAAATACAACTTTGAGTAAACGAATGATGAGGAAACACTGTTGTAACAAAGAGTAAAACCTATTAAAGTTTTTTTTTTTTTTTTGCATATGTCCCCAAAATGTATCTCTAAATTTGTCTCTCCCAAAAAATATATAATAAATAAATATATAATAATAAATAAATATTTTTGGTACTTGTGTTTGAATCAAGATTGCTTGTCTGATGAGTAGAGATGACAAGTTTAACTCACATTATGCATCTCTGATATTTATGTCTATTAAAATTGACATGGCGCAGCTGGACGCAACATTTTAAAACACAGCGTGAGGAGTAATTTCCTCATCGCCTCATCCATGAAGAAACATATGAATGGGTTAAAAATTGACCCTAGGATTTGTCTAATGTATGCCACTTAGTAATTATGGGTTTGTTGGAAGGGGTGCAGCTCATGCCACGACAGGCGGATAACAACCTATGTGCAATGAATGATCGCTCAGCTTTCCAGTCATTGTCAATTAAACAGACCGGCCGCCTGTCGCTCTACTTGGCTAATTTAAATCAAATTCATTATCGGAGGCGTAATCATTCCACCATGAAACCTGCATGGCTTTCTGATGATGGCTTACGACCCAAAATGTCTAAGTCTAGGTTAAATGTGCCAAAAGGTGAGTTTTTTTATATTGAAACTATAATAATTTATGTATTTATTATATATGGATTATCACTATCCATTTCCAAAGGTGGATTTATTGTCTTGCTGTGAAGAAGAATGAGCTTTCCAGTCCGTGTTGTGGAAAGTCAGTACACCGTGTTCCTGCTCAGAGTGCAGTCAATTACAACAGTCAGTGGGTGATTGATCATAGTAACTTAACAATAATACACACACACACACACACACACACAGATACACACACACACACAGATACACGCACGCACGCACGCACACACACACACACACACACACACACACAGATACACGCACGCACACACACACACACACACACACACAGATACACTCACGCACACACACACACACACACACAGATATACGCACGCACGCACACACACACACAGATATACACACACACACAGATACACAGATACACAGATACACACACACACACACACACACAGGCACGCACTCACGCACACACACACAGATATACACACACACACACAGATATACACACACACACACAGATACACAGATACACACACACACACAGGCACGCACTCACGCGCACACACACACACACACACAGGCACGCACTCACGTGCACACACACAGATATACACACACACACAGATATACACACACACACAGATATACACACACACGCACGCACGCGCACGCACACGCACGCACACACACACACACACACACACACACACACACACACAGAGGCATCATGGTTCTCTTTAGTATCTCAACCATCATGAATTGTTTATCTTTTAACAGATCTTTTGTCCCTCTCTTCTCACTTTTGTCATGGACTAAACACTATTTGCTCATTTAGCTTTCTTGGAGTCAGAATAACAAGCAGCAGGAATTATTCAGTAAAAGAAAAGGATGTCACCTGAATATAGGTATTTTCTACAGTAAATGTTTTGCTCATCATCATGTTTTTTTTTTAATTAACTGATCTTCCCAAAGGTTTGTTCAAGTTAATTTTACAAGTAAAGAAACCATGTGTAGTCTGTGTGCTTTAAAAAAGCAATAACAAGCTGAAAATGTGCTCCCAAAGACTTCCCCTGCAGACAGAAGCTTGCGCTTGAACAAGTTTACCTTGTATCTCGGACATCGATTGGTCAGCTTTATAAAATAAAAAATCAAAATCTTACATACGTTTCTTTTAAACCTTACATTGTCAAATCTAACTTGCCCATTTCTACAAGCTCTCCCCGAAGTCCAAATGCATTAAAACCTTTACTTCTCTGGTTTCTCAACTTGTAATTGTTTTGCATGGAAAGTTCCGCAGTAAGTCCATGGAGTGAAACAGTGGACGAACAACTGAGAGGTCAGATCTATGGAGAAGCAATCCTATTCACATAAGAAGGCATTTTTAAATACATTTTTATTTATACTCTTTAAACATCTCAAATAAGTGCAAGATAGATAAGTTAAATGTCATACTGTGGTACGTCCAAGCAAAGCAGTGACATCTCCATAGAGACATAACTTACATGTATTTCTTAATTGCCATTCTGTTATGTCATAATTTATAGTCCTAAAGCAACAAGTAAAAGTTATTGCTGCCGCTCAATACAAAAATAATATCACCGTGTTTGGATTAGTGCCATCGGTCAAGTCCTGACTAATGAGAACGGCTCTCACTGTAAGGCACAATCAGAATTAAGCTCCTCGACTTGTTGACAGCTGTGTCCTTGACTCCATCTATGAGGCAATCATTCAGGGAAACACAGGCGTTTCCCACTTACATTAACTATATACTTTTGGCAGGCCTGATTACATAAATTAAAAATGAAAGAACTCTGTCACCTACTCAGAATGCACAATTGTCTTTTAGAGAACGACAAAAAAAACATCTGTCTATAAGGCTTAGGAAAAGTTGAGCGTGGAAAAAGGAAGTAGCAAACAAAAGACAATTTCACCGACAATCAACTTTGGGCTTCTTATTAACTATCCCCACAAGAGCCATGTTTAATTACAACGTGTTAATTAGAGCTTTGCATGGGAGGGGCTGTGTCATGTAATGCCATTTCTTTTCTGAGTCTTTTGGGACAAACATGTCGTAACACGCTACTCACTGGGTCCCATAGGTGTATGATATTTCAACTGACAACAACGCAACGTTCAATGCTCAATGGTAAAACAGCCAATCGCTATATATACCATCAACATCACCTCAGTAAAAGAAAAAAAACATACAGATATAGAGTATTATTTTATATTTGTACTGTATTTAGATTTATCTTTTATTTTAATTTCAAACTAGATTTTTGTCTTGGCTGGTAATGATGTTGGCCACATTTTTTGATCTAGACGCAGCAGGAGTGTGAGATACTGGAAATACAATGATTGTGTATCTAGTTCAGAAGAATATTTAGTTTTGGCTATCAATACATACAGCATATTGTCAACAGAAGTTCTTGCCAATGCACAGCTGTAATTACAGGTGCACAGTGTAACATTTCTGGTGGTGCTTGTCTCCAAAGAGATGCGATTGTGTTCATACAGTCGGTCATTCCAGGTAAAGCGTTAACATCTCTATTGAGACAAGCAGGCGTGGGCACTCCAACAGAAAAGTGACATAGAGCACCTTTAACAATGAACTTCTGAATAAAATATGTATCTAAAACACAAACCAACTGACTGCTCAAACTGCCTATTTTACAGTTAATTCCACCAAAGTTGAACCAAGTTAATAGAGCCATTGTTTCTGACCCTTCAACCTTTAAAATTTTGCGTGATTGCAGCTTTTTTTGTAGAGCAGTGAGCCGACTGTCTGATTCATATTTAAGAACCCATTTAAGCCTGCTTGCTGGCTTCTGACAGCCAGGGCATTTATCACCTTGTGCCACATTCTAATAGAATTCTATTCAGAAACGATTACCCAGGCTTTTTGATGATAATTCCCACCATCTTTGAGACCAGGGCTTTATTTCATCCTTCCTCCTCTAGTCACAACAGTTCACATATTCTCGCACGGATTCTTTAGCATCAGTGGTGACTCCAAAAGGGATTTCTTCAACAAAAAACAAACAACTACCTGAACATCAGCTCTGCATGCTAAATGGATATATGGTCTCTAATCTGACATCCTTATAGACCTTATCCCTATACAGTATGTGCACTTGGAGTAGCTCCAATCTGCAATACTTGGCTCAACCTCAATCTGTTTTGAAATTCTTTACAATCCAAACACAGATTACTCATCAGCATCTGGACCACTATATTGCTATAAAAGGCATCACAATCCGACAATATTCCAAACTAAATATTTACATATTTAAAGACTTAGGCAGGACACTTGTTATTCTGCTATGATCTGGTGCACTGCATTTCTGATTCTACGAGCTTATGTATGAGTTTATTATTTCTGTTGTAATATTTCTACTGTTGTTACATGTTAGTCGATCCTCTCAACACAAGCCTTGTACAAACAGCTCTTCTGTATTTCTGCAAAATAGTCATTGGAAAACAGTCACCTGTCTCGCTCCGGGGACCACCCATTGAATTACCAATGCACCTCACTGTGTGTCTGAGTCTAATGACAAAAAAGCAGTCTTTGGTAGAATCCATACACAACGCTTTAAGGCTGCACAATACATCATTCATTGTAATCAAATACATTCAGTTGAAACTTTATGTTGTAACACGTCAAATTCACTGACCTGTTTGTATCGCAAAGAAACATTAGTAATAACAAATAGCTATAAAAGTCAGCTCATTTTGTATTATGGCTGCAGTTAAAGGCAGTTTTATCTGTAAATTCATAATGTGCCCAATATATTTTACCGAAAATGATCAGGAAGAATCCAGACAGAATTGATAGCTATAGAGAGCTATAACAAGCTTTCAACAGACAAGCTCTAAGGCCCATTGTGGGCACCGAGGACCCTCTGAACAGAGAAGGAATTCTTAGGCTCCTCCGGGACTGATCCCAGAATCAGCGGCAAATGGCTTTGGTAGCACATCCTGATGGGAACTGAGACAGACCAGCTGTTCAAACAAGTTGGCAGCAAAGCATCTCTAAAAACGAGCAACCACAGGCTGTCCTTTTACTCTGTTTTCCATTTAATATCCACAGAGATTAGCTGTATTAATCACAGACCCAATTTGGTATTTACACGCACTGATTCAGCAGCTCGAATTGAGGTGGACGATCTGTCTCGCTGCTGCACAGCTCAGGTTTGTAAACTGCATCAGGCTTGTACGTCGATTAATCTCTCTCCAAATGTTCTTGTTTCATACCTCAATCTGCCTAGTGTTATTCATTTTGTTGGTATCTAGTGAGTTTGTGGCTCCATTACCTGGGTGTCAAACTTCCTATCCTTTCATCCCTGCAGACTTGGCCAATATGGCAGCCTAGCAGCTCATTATCGACCATGCTGGGGCTGGAGAGGGCATGGCACTCAGGAACACGGCTCAGCCATTACACCCAGCTGTCAGAGCATTAAGCCCTGAGAACAGAGGAGCCTCGGGTCCCTTTCTCCAAAACTCCTCTCTAAAGGCAGGTATAGAGCTTGTATTGTCATACAGTGACATTCAGACTAGAGGTCATGAGCACTATCTGTGTCCCAAATATGACATATTCATGTTTTATTTTCAAATATTGCTGTAACTGATACACTTCAGTCGTACCAAAATGCAGACGATATCAAACGCTATAGAGACAGCTTCATCCCAGCAGCTATTGTCTTCTTAAACAAGCTCACTCAGCACCAATTTTAAATTTATCAATCCATTGTGTCTGTGTGCATGTATGTTTTTGATGTCTCTTAATCATTGCAAACCAATTTACCCAAGAGTACGAATGAAGACACCTAACCTAACCTAATTGTAGGGTGGATTTATTCTTAATTGAAAATTCATTGGACATGTTGGCCGAGTTGTTAATGTTTTCATTTGCAGATTCCCCAATCAGAAAGCAGAATGAGTCTCAAATGAGTCTCTCGTTTGGGTTGCCACTGACAATGCTGACATCCAGTTGGTTTAAACATAATAGTCCCCTCTTTGATCTGAATGGTCACTAGCTAAAGTCCAGTGCCTGCACCAATCATGAATCAGTGCTTGTGCAGCTTCTGCAGCTCCACAAGTGAATTCTAGTTCTGAGCTGAACATGAGGCATGGCCACATATTGAGAAGGAGAAAAACTCTTTATACAGGCTAAGGGATCATCTCAAAATGGGTTGAAGCTGAAAAGACTTAATATTTTTCGTCTTTTTGTTGCTATGAAGCTTCAATACATTGTTGTGGCAGTAATTGTTTTGAAATGCTAAAAGACTCTCTCAGCAACGAGCATTAGGCCAACATTAGGCGGCGAGTGCGTGCGCGGAGTACGGCGAGCGCTGCGCTCACGGCGCATACGGGGAGTGCGTACGGGGGAGCACGATGCACCGTGGCCCGCGCGGGGAGCGGAGCTTGAGACTCAATGTGGTCATCTCACAGTTTGGGTTGAATGGGATGTGCCGTAGGGCCCCTAGGGCCCGTGGACCATGTGGATTTAGTAAACAAACATGAGCGACAGGTGACATTATTTGGAGAGTTCATAACTTCTAAATATAAAATTACCAAAGGATGTTCAGGGATGTTCACTAGATGTGAGCAGGGTCTATCAAGTTACTATCGTTTTATAAACGCGTAAAATTTTATGTGAAGCCAGTCTTAAGTCTTTTGGGGGGGGATGGGGTCCAGAGAGAGACGAAAAAAATTAAGTCTTTTCAGCTTCAACCCATTTTGAGATGATCCCTAAGGCACTGGCAACCCTGGCTCTGTTGAGATTGTAGTTACTTTTTAAAAATAGTAAATAGCTAAGAGGCATAAGCACATACACTCGCCATGACTAACTAACTGACTTGTTTTATTTGTCTATACTTGGTGGATATGGCTTAAACATATTTTGGTTGTAACATTGTTATGAACAGAAATATTACATTTTTACGGAGCCCTTTACAATACAATTATTCAGACATTCAGTCTGTTTTTACCTCTAGCCATCTACAGCAAAACCATATTTACCTCAAATACATAATATCCATCTTGTATCCTTGACTCTATTCCGATGTACAACAGTTCCAACCCAACAATAATGATTTTTTTCAGGACCTACCTTCTCCTGGTATTGCCGTCGAGATGAGTCCAGCGACTGGATTAGCGCGGTGGCGTGGCCCACAAACATGGCGTAGCAGGTAGCGCCCACAATCATGCTGAGGATGGTGAGCCACACGTCTGTCATGCCCACTGGGGGGTACATGCCATACCCAATACACAGCATGTGGCTCATAGCTTTGAAAAGTGCGTAGGAGTACTGCTGTCCCCACGTGTCGTTCTGCAAAAGGCATTAACACAAACAGACGCGTTAGGAGACGACAATCGCAATAATAATCTTACTTCTCATCTCATAAATCTATCTCATAAAAGCCACTATTATATACTACTATATCAATAGTTTTATCCAAAGACGTTTCACACATTATTTCTTCTTCTGAGAGTAAACCAATAGTCTGAATGCATTTCACGATTTACAAATTTACAGAACACGGACAAAGCCGGGAGTTGGGCAGCCGCCTAAAGCATAGCTCTGAGAATGTGTAGATAAGGCGGCAGACACTGGAGGCCTGCGTGATACAAACTAGGTCAGCTTTTTAGAAATATGTGATTTCTCTCAGAGTTTTCACATTTGTAGTAGATAAATTGGCCTTTTCCTTTTGGATCCCAATGGTGGTTCATGGCAAATCAATATCAACTCTCTCCTGGGGGTGACATGTCCAAATTGCTTTGAAACTCATTTCCACAGTGGAAAAGCCTGTGAGATAGTGATTTTATTAGTCCGTTCCTTAAAAGGTAAGAAGTGACGGATAGGACAGTTACCGTTTAAAAAAAATAATCTTGGTAATGATTCCAATCAAGGTCAAACTAAGCATAACTGAGTCCTTCAATGAGAACAACTCCATACGCAGAAAACAGTTACCTGGATGTGAGAAGGCTTTCATTCAAGCTGTGGCTGCCTAAAAAAAGCTATTTCTATCACACTAGGGCTTGTGAAATTGCGGTTAATAAATCCTTTTAAGTTTTTTTTTATTCCATCGTGTGTGTGCATCACTCAATATCTGACAACAAAGAACAAAAGGCACCACATTACTTTATTGACGCGTGTATTGACCAGGCATCTGTTTGGACGCCACTCCAGACGCATTCTTTAAGGCTACATGTAACGGCTGATTTATTGGCAAATGATTAATCAACGCTCATTGCTAGGAGCGGCAGGCTTTACGAGACCCGCGACCGACCTGACAGTAAATCAGATTATACTGGAAGTGCGTTAACGCCACCAGCTGCAGGTTGTGTCAAAACATCGGACGTGACATAATCCTTATCCACAGGCAAATAACGGGTATTGTATTATGAATCGCGCTCAGGACACAGAGGTGACGCTGCATACAATCAGCTGTTTTCAAAGCATAATGACGGCCGATAGTCAACCAATATAGATCAAGTGCAATATCTTAAGAAGAAAAAAGATATACAAAAGTGAATTTATTTTATCAGAAAAAGGGAAAAGAAAACAACAAAAAACACGACTTATGAATGACATGAAATAATGAAGTAGGGGCCTGGTGTCCTATAAAATACATGCTGTTATTTATTTAAAAGGTAAATTCATAAATGTTGAACCTGATCGTTTCTGTCAGTGACTAGATTCTACAACTGGCTATATTTCGTCAAAAAATAGATGATGATATTTATTTTAATTCTATAGAATGTTGTGATGTCATCTGAAACCCAGCAATTGCTAAAATAATACTAATAATAAAACTAATAAAACGAATTAATCAAAAAAGAGCACATTTCATAAACATTTTGTAAATATGAGATTTCTCATGATGTTTACCGACTCTGATACTACAGTGATTGTATAATATTAATATACATGTATACAAAAGACTGTAATTTTCAGCAGAAAGCAATACTGTAGTACTTTCTTTATATCACCATGTGGACTAGTTCCGATAAAGCTCAAGGTCATTCTAAAACTGGTCAGGAAATGTTACATTTTCTCCTGTTTGTGTGATAAAAAAAAAATCATTTAAAAAGGTGTAGTTTTCTCGACACTGTTTTTGAAACAAAACAATATTTATTTTTTCCAAAGCAGTCTCCAGATGATCGAGCACTTCTGGACAAAAGAGGGATTACACCAATCAATTCAAATAATAAAATATCTACTTTTGAAACTAGTTTTAGTATGGATTAGCATCTGATTTTGGAATTACAATGAGTTAGCATCTCAAAGTCAAATGTTTATATCTGAATTATATATCAAATATAATTTAAATAATATACTTTATTCTAGCGCATGGTATATTATTCAGAGAGCTTGAAGTAAAACTCAGTTCAATGTAAAGACTGTGACACCCTGCCTTTTTGCCTTTGGTTTTCCCAGGGCTGTGAAATAATAACAAATAAAATAAGACTCATAACACTGTGAATAAGACTTTTTAATCATTTCCATGGTCAATAGTAAAGCTAAATTAATGTATCAACTTTCAATATTTTTTAAAACCTTGTGGACACCCTGTAATAATATAGCAATTTTGAACTATTTGTTTACTTCAATATTTGACACTGAAATATTAGATTAATAAATACAAATACATTGAGCACCCAACTTACCACCATCTTGTTTTTGGCCACCCAACAGTCAGGGGGGAAGTCCTGCAGCATGGGCACCAAGAACTGCAGGCAGCCATCCCAGTGACACAGCAGCAGCATCATGCCAATCAAGTTGACTATCCTCACCATGGCGCTGGCCAGGTCATAGGTCATATGGAAGATCTAATAAACAGCAGAGGGGAGAAGAAAACAGCAAACAGGAAATGGGTTAAGATCTGGAGCTCAAATCTCTGTCAGATTGGAAAGTGCACGAGGCCACGGGGGAGATTTGCCTCCTCACACCACCATCTGAGCGACTTGTGCTTGTACTGGATCACGTCACGCACGCGGGGGATTGGCGCTGTAGGAAATGTGTGACGAGCGAAAGAGAGCTAAAAGCCACAGCCTGTTCGCAGACTGGGCCTGTAGGTGCAGCTGTGAATGTGGAAGGAACAACCCGGTGGGAATAGTTAGTCGAAGGAGACAAGTGCTTTTTTTTTTGTCCCATGTTGCTGAGTCAGTTTCATCATCAGCCACTCAGCCTAATGCATTAACGGTACGGCACAGTGGAGGAGCCGCTCTGCTTGAACTTCATTATGCAAGCACTCAGAAAGAGATGGACTTTTTGAATTACTTTTAATCTTATGTTTTAGTCTTTGTCATTATGTATTCTTTGATTTAGTTTGCTTGGACAATTTTTTGTTATCCATCTGTTCTTTATCAGTGGCTATGTTTGTGTGCAAACAAAACATCTGATAGTACATAACGTTATTTGAATATTAAAGTGAGGAATCAGATTTATTTCTGTGCAGGTTTTGACAAGAACAAATGTGCAAAAAACAGCAAACTAATGTGGCAAAGACAAAAATTAGATGTTTTTTTTCAAACATTAGAAATAATTCACATGATGAAATTTACTGTTCAAAATCCTAAATCCTAAAAGGTTAAAAAATACATAATTTAAATAAATACATTTGATGATCAGGGTTAGGGTTAGGGTTAGGGTTAGGGTTAGGGTTAGGTTACGTAACACCAACACCACACTCTACACTGTTGCCTGTGTCTGTACTCTCTGCTGAGGCCATTTTCTCTGCTTGTGTGTCATATTTTGTTGTTTAATTTTTTTCGTGCTCACAAAGAGTTTTTTATTTTTTTTTTGAGAAAAGGCTTAATAACTACATGAACTGATGAGAAATGTTGCAAATTATTTCACCACCTAATCCCCTGTTCAGATGTTTTAATCAAGTGATCAAACTTGAAAATGTGTTATCGTTATTGAATCCATTGTACTGTGTCTTCTAAATAAAACAATTACTTTTAACTTAATTACTGTTACAAACACACGTCACCAGTGATTGCTGGTGGTCAGATTTATTTTGTGAATGTAAACACACACACACAAATCTGATTAGTCATTTATGTTCTAGTTGTCTGATTTTATCCGGCCTTGTAAGAGTACCCAGTGTGTTAGGAGCTGCCTTAACACATTTCTCAACTGTGACATATAAATGTATTAATGAATTGAAATGAGGTCAAACCACTAAAATATCTGAGTGTTTTATGTAATCATGGATGCACAAAGAGTTTGGAAGAAAAACCTTAAAATAGATTGACTCTTTCACATTATGCATTTTTATTCATTTTGATTTTTTGAAAACTTATACTTTTGTCTGTTTCTGATCTGTTTCACTTACGTTTCCATTGTCATCTCCTCTCTCTATCTCGGGCAGAAACATTTAGCCTTGGGCACTCTATTGTAACCTAGGCTGAATCATCCACACAGATGCACCTTTCTCACTCTGTTCATTTTCCACACTCCTGTTTGCGTTTATGACCTTGTTCTAAATAAGTCATGTTTTCTAATACAAACTGATAAAACATTTGACACAAAAGCCAGAGTGATGCTAAAATACCATTCCAATATTCCAAATGTACTTCTAATTCAATCAGGAGTAAATAATAAATGAGCTACTGCGTTCCATCACCTACATTGAGCCGGATATATTTTTGATTTGCCATATTTAATTTAGAGGAAATTGATGCTAATTAAAAATAGGTTACATTTAAAGTGATTTAAAGCAAATTTACATAATTTATATTCCAGTAAAATATTTACCCTAAGGCAATATGCAAAAGTAAGCCATGCATAAAACATGTTATCATGTACAATATCAATCAGTGTAAAAAAGCAGTTTTATTATAGCAGTTTAAATAAATATACTAGTTGTAAAAATCCTGGATAGAAGAAGAAGAAGCCAGTTCAGGGGTCAGTGAAAACACAGCATTTTACAAATAAAAAATACATCAAATAAATATGTAATATTATATCTTATATGAAACTTGTGTGTGTGTGTTGTGTGTGTGTGTTAACCAGGAGCCTCTAAATCATATTTCTGTTCTGTAAAAATGACTCTCAGGGGACAAAAGGATGGACCTTTGTGCCACTAACTGTGCAAGGGACATCTGCACGAGTCCCGCAGCAAAGGCTTTGCTGTTATTTCAAAAACACAATT
Source organism: Eucyclogobius newberryi (assembly GCF_026437365.1). Taxonomy (NCBI): domain Eukaryota; kingdom Metazoa; phylum Chordata; class Actinopteri; order Gobiiformes; family Gobiidae; genus Eucyclogobius; species Eucyclogobius newberryi. Next base: position 25,300,531 of record NW_027316167.1, on the reverse strand, counting down.
GCACATACCACATACATGCCCACTGACGTCTGAGCACTTCTTCTATGCAACACATTTTAGATGATATATTGGTGACTAGTTTGCTCGAATTGAAAGGCCAACATCGGGAGGCTGGCAGTGGGATGAGCATGGCCCAGTTGATGAGGGGAGAGACAGGTCCTCATATCTTTTCTGCAAACAAGAGGATCAAATGAAGCTAGCTTCCAGATGAATGTGATCATTTCTCAATTCAGAGATCACAAGCGATGAAACGACAATTGTAAAATGAAGGCCACTGTTGGCATTAATTATAAAAATATAGAAGTGGTGCTATATCTTGAATAATCTCGGCTCTAGACCGGTAAATTTAAGATAAATACAAGTAGAAGAGAATACAAATTGAATGTGACATTACTGCAAAGACAGTCACACTATATGTATTATTACAGGATTGGTCTAGTGTATGTCGCAGCCAAGGCTGAGCCTGTGCATAGGTAGAACAGGAGTGAGAAAAGCACTGCAGGTGAGAGAGCAGACACATATGTCCCATGATGCTGATGGAACAGCATCACAGTTCCTGTGTCTGGGCAGCTGCCTGAGTAGCACTGCACTCAGGCAGCTGCTGTTAGCAACACGCTGCATAACTAATGATGATGAATGCGCTAGCATGGTGGCAAATACCACATACAAGAGGACAGGGGATATACAAAAGTTGTGACACTTTTTCCCTCTTCATTTGTGGTGTTACACCAGAACTACAACTATAATCAGAAAGAAGAAAAAAATGCTCAGGATAAAGATGTTTTAATTACCATAATTTGCCAAAAATAAGCTAAAAAACTAAATACATGTATTTTGTATGTATTTATTTAGAATTAGTTCCAATTTGATTGAAAATTAAAAATAAATTCTTAAGTGCTTTCAATGCACAGGTTGTACCTTTACTTTTAGAGTTTACATCAGTTTATTTCTGCATAATAAAATGTAATGAAATGTTTATTTTGAACATCCAAAGAAGGCAGAACATGTCAATTGACTTGTCTTCTGCCCTTGTGAAATTTGAAGCATATTCTTGATCACCTGACATGTGAGATTCAGAGTAAGCCTGATCAGAATGTGACACAGTGCATAGTGTCATGGCGGACGGTAGAAGTGTGGAATGTGAAGCAGGACTGGGACTGGACCACAGGGAATAGCCTTCCATCATCTGCCTAAACAGGCCTGCAGCGCTGGAGCCACAAGAAGACTCTCTCTGCTCCCTTCCATTGGGTTTGTGCAGGATTACACATTTCACTGTAATTGTGTTTTAAAGAAAATCCACCGCGGGTATTCATATCACACAAGCAGCTCATTCAGAGTGTTGAGGACCTGTCACTGTCACTGGAAAGCCTTATTGTATGCTTCATAATAGCCCATTAAATCTATTATTCCCGCTTTTCTTATCTTTAAAAGAGCATCCAGGCAATGAGTGGAGAGCTGATTACCTGATTAAGCAGATTTAAATATTTTTGTATAGATTTACTGAGTGGAAAAATACACATATTCTCTCTTCTTTAACCCAAGGGACACCATTATGGCTGACTTCTACTGAATAGAGTATTTAGCACCATGTAATAATGCTAACTGTAGCAACCCAATGGGAACAAAAAGGTGTGAATCAAACAATCAATCCATCTAATTCTTGTATTTTTCCACAACAAGACCTGTCTATGAACATTAACTCATGAGGTCTGGTGTCTTAGGAGGGAACTGTCTTTTTGTTTAGCTTGTTTTGCATGGAAAGGGAAACACATATTAATTGAAGTGTCGTTGAGGGACCGTGGCATTCCTGGGTGAAAGAAGGGTCCGTAACACTGCACAGAGTGGGAACCGCTTTCCTCTATGTGCCCCCCTGAGACAGTCTGACAGACACTATTTCCACAGAGGAAGCTAAGATTTGTTGGCGAGTCAGTGCAGCGGTGTGTGAGGCATCAGTGAAGATGAGAGGAAGCCCTGTGAGCTTAGTCATTAGTGCACTGCCTTGAATCTGATTTAACAGGATGACTAACCTCCTCCAAGCCTCTGGTTTGTCAACAGCAGACAACTCCAATGAGCAGAATATCCGGTCACAGTGGTATTTATATCCTGATGGGAGAGTGACAAGAGGGGGATGCGGGGATGCGCGTGGCTCTGTGCACGCCGTGTTGACTGTCATTATGCGCGACTGTGTTATCACTGGCATGTAGCCGCCGCCGCCGCACAGCAACCTCTTGTTTGTAAACAACACATTCTGTCCAAAATGGCTGTGAGGATAAATAAGACTCAATCACTACTTATCAGGGGCAACGGGAATAAAATTATTTCAGTGTGAGCGCGTGTTGTTGTTTTCCCAAAAAATATAATGATTCTGTGGCCGGTTGGCATCACGTGAACTACAAAAAATGCAAATGTTTTATTGTGCCATCAATATAAACTTCATGCCATTTTTTATGTGAAATCTATTATTTAATTTTTTTGGTTCAAAACATTGGGTATTGTGGAGAATGGATTAAGTTGGCAAACATTTACATACTTTTCACTTAAAATCCTGTACTTGCCATCAGTACAGTAGGTTAATGAGATGTACACTGCCACTAATCTTCACCAGTTGGAGCAAAAACAACTAGGTCAGTCATATCCAGGCAAGTTTTTGGTTTAGAAGAGGACAAGGTCAGACGTTAGGAGTTATTTATCATGTTTAAATCAGCCTTAAGTAAGGAGCTTGTCTTTTTGTGGGGGTTGATATGTGCACGAGTCTAAAAAAGTCACTATTAATTTAAGTATTACTTTACAAACATCTGAAGTGTCTCTAAATACTTTTAAGCTATTGGTATGTATGGATGTAATTCTGACCACTTACAAATAACCATCCTTAAGTCATGTGAACAAGTAAGAAAAAATACTTGGAATATCAGAGGCAAAGTAAGAACAACTTAGCAAGACCAGAAAACATAAATTGTCTTCTAAACCTGGTCTTGTTTTAATCGTAGATGTTTTCCATGTCTCTTTTGCATAACTATACTGCTAACTTATGATGGGACTTTATTATTTACCTCTTATCTGATGTTATTTTTGACAAATTTCCGGTCTAGCATACAATTTTGTCTCTTGCAAAGTCAATCCTCAATAAATCTGACCAATCTCCATGGAGACAAGCAGATGGCGGACTCTTCGCCAAGAAAAGTCACAATTCAGTGGTCTGTGGAGAGAGACCAGCTACTTTTTTATTATTAATTTGTTTGGCTAATTTCTTACATGGCTGGGCTTTGAATTTCATATTATATACATCGTAGAGAAACATTTGACTGTCAAAATCCTGAAAAGTTGTCAGTGTGTGCAAGAAGGGTTCTAAACGTTGTTCCCCGACCGCATCACTCACACAAGGCATTAACCATCCGACAGTTCATTAAACTGTATTCTGTACGTCCCACAAGAAGTGTCCTCTTCACAACTTCTCACTTCCAGCAGATCAAACAATAACACACTGAATACATTTGAGCTGTTATATTTAACTTTCTTTTCAACTAAATTTAATCTTCATTTTAACATAAAATCGGTTTGTATTTAGCAAAAAAAGAGACAAATGAATTAAAACTGTAGCCATCAAAGTAAAAGTCGAAAGGTCGGTCAGGTGTGATCTTCGACAAAGTTATTCCACGATGTCGGGTGACATTTGTGAGAGGTTGCATCTCTATGAGGCGGAGGGAAAACTGGCCTTTTCACACATCCAGATTAATAGAATTCATCAGCGCACCACGCCCAAAGTGGCACATGAAACATGTAAAACGCAGCTGTCTCCTCTCTTTGTCGAGTTATTTAGAGAGGCTTAAGTCATCTCTGCCCTACTTTGTCTTTGTCAAAGTTTAAGATACTTTCCTCAGCAAGTCATTCCTATTTTCAGTATTTTTATTTGTTTAATTATTGCTATAATTATACAACTGGGTCCTATGAAAAAAAGAAAATTGAAATCTAATCAACATACACGTTTGGTAATATTGTCACTATAATTTAGGGCTGTTTTTCTAATGAAGCTCAAACAGATGCCTATCTCTAGTAAGGTGAAATTATTCATAAGAAATATTTCATTGTTATTACTGCTAATTTATCTCATGTTTGACAGCCCGCTGACAGCACTTTGTTTGAAATGGGCTGGTCCACTCGGGGGATGAGTGGAACATGCACCACAGTGGGTCAGGGTGGTGAAAGATTCTCCCTCAGTGATTCATTTAATTTTTTTTTTTTTTTCTCTTTGAAATGCCATCACAGAGACGCTGCATGATTAATGTATCCACACACTGTTCTTCTCTAAGTGCTGATTTTGATAAGCACGAGGGTGTTCAAAAGTCAGTGGGTCCAGGGATATTGGAACGCTGTCCTTTAGTCACTCTTGCCAATCGTAATAACACACACTGAACTGGTCCCGTTGGGGCTTCTGTCTTTTCAAACTGTGTGACTAACACATTTGCTCGACTACTGAATTAGTTGAGGACACTAATCGTCAACTCTGAAGGAAAGTGTTTTGTTATACAGTAATTTCCACTACTCAGACCTTTGCAGCCAAGTTTCTACTGCAAAGGTGAATACTCAAACAATGCAATGTTTTCTTAATGTACAATGTATGCCACATCATAACTCATCATTGTAATCGTACAGCATTACACAGCTGTATCCATTAAAACAATTGAAGAGCAGCCCAAATAGAGAAATGTTGAAGATTTAGTGCACTTAACATACCACTTACAGGCCTGGACATGAAAAGGAAGTGTTTCGTCACTAAACATCAGTTGATGACATTGACACCCAACCGTAACCTTGTCCGCTATGACCTTGGAAAATGCAACACATATGTTTGCAGATAAGGCTACCCCAAATAAAATGTCTGTTTGCTGTAACTCGACCCAACATTTTTCAAGTGGGTCGGTCGGTAGGTAAATTCTTTTTTTTTTTACTTTGAAGGCAAAAAAAGTATCAAAATTTTGCCATTTTTTGACTTGGAGTGACCGCCAGGGGTCAGGCTTCAACAGTCAATGACGGAAAATCAACCCGATCGGGAGACTAAATCTCCAGATTTTAAGATATTTCAATCGACCTTTTGTACGCCGTTATCCTTTATACCGGGGGAATATGCGGGGGACAAGGGCGCCACCATGTTTGTTGTGATGACGCTGCTGGGCGTGGTTCCCACCCAGAATGCAATGCGTAAGTCAAATTTAAATGAAGCTACACCATGAGTGGTGCCAGGCCAGTGGCGCTGACAGAGTCAAACCAACAGGTAAAAGACAATATGGTCTGTTTAATACAGAAGCATGTGGAGGAAAATGAAGTCTCATATGCGTTGCACATTGTGTTATTTGTCCCTTGGGATGAAAAATAGGTTTACCAGCGCTATAAAATTATTCTACACAGCGCTTTTCGAAAAACCAGACGGTGAGTCGGCGAAATATTTGAAAAGTAAAATAATTTTGTTTGTTTTTTTACAAAATGCAGATTTTTTTCCCCCCAGTCAGCTAGTTTTATACCGGGTCGGTCGGGTTACGGCAAACAGACATATTATTTTGCCCAGCCTAAAATGCGCATCATACTAGGCACAAAATAAATGCATCAGATCATTTAAATCGACAAAATGCACCATCAATAGCCTTAATGATATAGCTCATTAACACATTATGTACTGTTAACTCTACTATTCAGACACCACTTCTCTGCTTTGCACTTTTTACTGGCAAGAATCAAATGTAAGACCCATCCGGTGAGTGAATTGATAGATTTGCTAATTATCGCTGCAATTATAATCATACTTGTTCTGCAGCACTGCCTCTCTAGACTAGCTGGATGAGCATGCAGAGAAAAATGCTAATCAGCAGCATGCTTCATCAACCCATTGGTGACTGGGGTACAGGAGAGAGTCTCTTCACTTTGTCGAGGGGGATGCAATCAGACGTAGAGGGGGAAAAACTGATAATTGTTTTAAGGCATGCAGGGAAAAGGCCCTTCAGATGCTGCACAGGAATTCCCCGCTATAGTAGAAATAAATTGTTGTAGATTGATATGTGATGCATACAAATATTATCTTATGCACTACAATTGAGGTATATAGAAATAGAAAACACAATATAGCAATAATGGCAACAAAAGTGACCTTGTATCATAGTAATAGTACCCTTTTAACAAGCAAGCAGGTGAGACAACATTAGGTGAGCAACTTGTTGAAATAATACACATTTTCTTACCTCTTCCCATTGATGGATGTAGCGTATTAGTCGGGAAAGGCGCAGCAGCCGCAGTAAACTGAGAATCTTGGTGAAACGGACAATCCGTAAGGCGCGTGCAGTCTTGTAAAAATCCGAGTCTATGCCTGTTTCCACAATAAGAAATATATAGTCTACGGGAATGGAAGAGATGAAGTCCACAGCAAACCAGCTCTTCAGGTATTTGATTTTTATATGTTGTGGATCCAGGATGATTTCCGTATTATCTTCTTTAACAATACCTGTCCTGAAGTTCAGAACCAGATCCATGAGGAAGAAAGTGTCCGAGACGACGTTGAAGACGATCCAGGGAGGCGTGTTCTCGTCCTTAAAGAACGTGATGCCCACTGGGATGATGATCAGGTTGCCCACCATCAGCAGCAGCATGGTTAAATCCCAGTAAAACCTTCAGACGACAGAAAGAGAAGAATACGTCAACAAAATGAACACATTGATATAGTTTCAATGCATTTCAGCTCAGAGTTACCGGTACATTTTGCAGATAGCGCGTTGATATGGTAAAGAATCAATCTAAAAGTGAGGTGTCCATCCCGGAGACACCTGTCATGCTGGCAATGTCAAATAAATATGGGAAAGAGTGTCTGGAATGCTATGTATGTTGTCTGTAATTTCTTTGTGATTTTAATGCATTTATTTTAATGCATGGGCTGTAATTTGTTTGTGATTTGAATGTATTTTTCCTGTTTTCTGAAGCACTTTGAATTGCCTGGTGTATGAAATGTGCTCTACAAACAAACTTTCCTTGCCTTACCTTACATAGGAATAAAGATCTTTGTTTGTGTGAATCTTGAAAATATAATCATGCAACAGGTGCAAGCCAAAGGGACTTGGTTAACACGATCATACTCATAGACTTAAAGTTCCTTGGTTGCCATGGTTGTGAACATGGCTCTTGTGTTTTTGTTTTGTTTTTTTACATAGGATTTAAGTATTCTCATTCAAAGGACAGACGTGGCATAATTCCAGTCTATAATGTGGTTCTCTTACTGTGTGCCATTCAAAGGACAGACGCTAAGGGCAGTCAGATTGTGTCTCTATGGAGACCCTGCACGGAGATGGTTATAGTTTGTGATCAGAATCCCTAAATGAAGCTCAGAATATTTGGTAGAATTTGGCAGTTTTACAATCGGATAATAGATTGTGACCTGCTTTATGTTTAATATCTTTGTCATTACTGGGCCTATTGCAGGAAAGTGGCATAGAATTCAACCTCAGCATAAATCAACAAAAGTGAAATCATTTTTTTTCACACTGGCTTCAGAAAGAGGTGCCATTATTCAAACCCAATGACTTGATTGTTGTCAGTTGAACAGACTTTAATCTATAATAGTAATATGGCAAATTTGTGAAGGCAATCTCTAATCTCTAATCTAATCTATAAATTTTCAGAATTTATTTGTATCAGTATTTTTGAAGGACCCCTGGATGAGCAGTATGGGGATCCAAATGAATAAGGGGGTAAGTCGGTGCCAAATTTGCATCAAAATTATATCAAGCAAACAAACCTTGCCAAGACGTAGGTGGAAAAATATGTAATATGCTAAACATAACATACTTATTTTGAATTAGATATGAGCTCAACAAATGTTATGAAACCGTCTACAAGTTACCTCAAATGACTGGTGAACTAAGGCTACAACTGAAACAGACAACAACCGTTTCTGCTATCTAAATAATGAAAATATTGTCAAGCTAATGACTAGCATTGACTCATATTCGGAAAATGACTCGGATTCGGAAAAGACCGTGGGCACTGCATGTAAGTCTATAGAGGATGTAATCAATGTGACACAATGTACATGGTCTGAAAACTGAAGAAAAACGCAAAATTCATTCACCATAATCAGCACCTTCTCTGGAGCCTGTGATCATGGTCCTTTTTAGGCATTTGATTTTTAACAGACAATTTGAGTGGGACTAATGTGAGTTTCAGGCAATTAGTAACTAGGATTTCTCCCTCAAACTTTTATACAGTCGGCTTATGAGGGAGTGGAGCGCCCACTAATGGAATGTTTGAACACCTCCGAAAGAGGATATCAATTATTTGTTTTAAATAGAAAAAAAGCAGCTCTGTCACCCACTGTTCAACATCTACATAAGCAAAATAAAGAATAAAAAATAAATCTGAAAACAAAGTAAGTTAAGAGCAGCGGGTGAGTAGGAAGGGTTGGGAAAGAGAGGACTTTTCAGAGCAATAGTTGCAGGATTGATTGCAGGAGAATAGATCACTCAAACACAAATAACTTCAAAGAGTACAGTAAATGAGATGGGAAAACAATAATAACTTTAGAGTTTGGATCTAGATAGCTAAAAGCTATAAAAAGAATAATAAATCTCCTTTAAAGGTGCACTATGACGATGTAGCTATTCTGGTGGGGGGTGGAGATGTTACGTTGCCTGGAATGTTCCACACAGTATGGTAAGAGAAGCAGGTGGTTGCAGGTAAAGGTGACACTGCTCCGAGTAAGAAGGTGTTTCAAGTTTGAGTGTCTATTATTGACTCAAAAATCCAGTCAAAATAGACAGAGTTGATGATGATATATACAAAACAAGGACAAAAGTCATTGTGTATATTCTAGCTGTTTTCATTGTTGCTTCTGGTGATGTCAAGTCTCATCGTCCTCTACATACACATAGTCATGGATGTGTTGCCTTATATAAAACTGCTCTTACAACTCACAGCCTGACAGTCAACGGTGTAGTGTTTTGTACATAAATATACAGCAACACATCTGAGCTTCACGACTGCTGCACAGGAGGCACCATGACAGTAATTGGAATGCTTCAAAGTAAAAGGGTTTCTCCCATTTCAGCCTGTTTTCAAGTGGAGTTATATTTAGATAGAGCCAATCACAAGTAAGTTTTCTTATGTTTGAACAAAACCCTAAAAGGGTAGTCGAACCTCTAAGAACAAAATTAAAACAATGGCTCAATAGTAAGAACATTTGTCCTTCAACCTGAAGGTCAGAGGTTCGGTTCACACAAGGACCGAGTTCTGTAGTTTAGGATTACGATTTAGGCAATACTTTTAATCTACTTTACCTCATGCGAAAGTGCTGTGTGAGATTGATTGGTGGTGGTCAGGGAGCACAAAATTGCAGCCTTTCTCCTGTCAGTCTACCATGGGGCAGCTGTGGCTACAGAGGTTGTTCACAAACACTGTGTGAAATGAATGAGTAGTGACAACAGTGTAGCCCTTTGAGTGGCTTCTACAAACCTGTAACACATGTTACAAGAGTAAGGCATTATTATTATTCAAGTTACAAAATAGATTAAATAGATTTACATTCAATAGGAGGCTGGGATTAGACTGATTGGTTAAATATTTCTATGTATGATGTATTTATTTACATATAGAAAGAATATGTAAATAAAATACAATAAAAGCAATTACAGTATTCTCATATACCAGATTTCATCCAATTAAAAGCACAAATAAATTGATTATATATTATATTTGGATTTAGGGTCTGGTTTTTATGAAGGATAAATGGAATATTGTCACATTTTGTTTCTTTTCAATGTAAACAGTCTGATTTTGGAACATCTGAACCAGGATGCCATTCTTTTACAGTTCACAAAGCTGCACCGGATGCATGTTTTCTAACTATACTTACTGTACTAAGCTGTATGTGTGTGGTATTGTTTATTAAAGCTAGAAGCATTATCAGGATTTCTCTTCTTCACTTTGGTTTGGGGATGCCGCTTGATGGAGGTCACTATGTCTAAACATAGCATGGATCCATTTGCTGTGTTTAGTTATGCAGCAGTTCTTTGACATAGAACATTGTTCTAAAAATACAAGTTGAGTGAATGTGGCATTCTAGAAGATCCTTCAAAAATGCAGCTGTTTCTTTGGCCATCTCTGAGCCATATTGTTTGAGTAAAATAAGATAAACATAACCAACTATGAATTGTGACAAGAAAAAATTCCTTGACACAGAAGAATTATGAAAGACCATACTACATGACACAATTATAAGCTCCATATTAGGAGGAGATGACGGAAAGAGTACTGTGAGCCACAGAGCCATCACCACGTCCTCAAAAGGAACATTGCTGGCAGGAGACCTGGTCATCAAATCAGTATTAAACAGATTTTTCAATATTTGTAAAGGCGCCCACACATACCAGACACACAATATGCCACAATATAAGATTGACAGCGGGAGCATTATGAGTGTGGGCTGGTCAGGGCAAAGGGCAGAGGGCGGAGCCACAGAGCACTTGGCTCAGCAGTGAGTGACCAGGGACGGCAGGAACATGTTGTCACCCTTAGAGTACATCTGACAGCACCATAAGCCTCTTGCATTCTCTGCAGCCAGCCAGCCAACGCAGCGAAAGGACTACACAAGCCACTGACCACAAACAAACAGCAACGAGGTCCAGGCACAAAACAATATTGTTGCCAGTAATTAAAAGCGGTATTGGCTAAAATGAAATGCTCTACGTTCGAGAACACTTCATATAATTTAGAATAATAAACAAATGTCTTTTCGATTAAAATCTTATTCCAACTTGATAAGGGTTTAGCTAGTGGCCATTAGAATGACTACATTACTGTCACGTTGTAATATATTATTATAACAGTATTGTGGTGTCCTATTGAGCCTACCTGGTTTATCTATTGCCATTACTGCCTGTTCTTCCCTGAAAGAAGACTGTATTATGCATTTTTTCAGGTCTTTAGTGTTATACTACGGGATATGTAAATAATTATTTTAGATTTAATTAATTGTAAAATTCAATACTGATCTAAAATACCTTAGTAATAGAAATAGTTTTATTTGATCCTATTCAATACTTCAGAACAGGGTTTCTCCGCCTCTTCCGCTTTGAGTGAATTTAGCGTGTAGCTGCTGTACATCCGGTAGTTCTCATTCCACAGAACATGCGTAGTAATGATATTCTCCCACATGAACGCGTGACCACTCTGACCAATCAGAGCTTTTTTTTAAGAAAATGGAAGGATCTTCAACTTAGAAAAAGGTTCATGATGTGAGAATAGGCAAAAAAAAAATCACAAAATCCAACCTTTGTTAAAGCTGCAGGTGGCCGAGCACCGGCAGTTTGTTCTTACATTGCGCTCAATTGGAAAAATGCTTTCTGGACTGTGGAGGATTTTTTCACTGCGGTACCAATGGACTGGCTTAAACCTGTGGAAAGGCTACAAGAAGCATGGATCTATTAAATTATCTGGATAGGGGCTGTCCAGATAATTTTACAGATATATTCTTCTTGTAGCCTTCCTCAGAAATGTCACATGATGGTGTTGTGATACAGCTGGTAGACTGCTTACATGGTTGTGCCTGACACTAGGGAAAGCTTGCGCCCCCTACAGTCTGACGCTTTCTCCAGGACGGCATAATCACCTCATACCTACAGCAACCATTATATAGCCCTGATAAAATATGGCATACCAAAAATACACAGAACAGGTATACGACTCCGCCCTATTGTAGACAGCATTGGAGCAGTCACTTATAACCTTTCCAAATGACTTGTTGAGATAATCAAACATCTACTTGGACTCATGGATCAGCGCTGTAAAATTTCAAAATAATTGGCAGAGGACCTAAAACACAAAGTCATAAAGCCAGATAAAATGTTCATATCCCAGGGCGTAGTATCTCTGTTCACAAAACTGAGGCCACACTAATCATTTTTCAAAACAGACTCAGAAAAGACCACGAATGAAACTTACAATAGCTGACAATTATACTAATGAGATTTGTAGCCGCATCGACTTATTTCCAATATCAAGGGACAATATACAAAGCAGAAAGAATGATTTTCCATGGGAGTCATGATCAGGACTTTTTTTTATGGAAGAACTGAAACAACAAACCATCACCACCGCAGCAATAGACTGCAGGGTCAGACTCTGGAAAAGGGACGTGGATGGCATTTTGGGAAAAAAACAAGCAGCCAGATCGTGAGATTGCAGGTCTATCATGCAAACAAATATATGTAGAGAAACTGGAAGACCATTTGGAACACGGAAGAAAGAATGTTCAAACGAAAGAACGAGAGCAGTACAAAAACTGAACTCAGCCTTATCCGACCACTGTTAGTGAACCACATCATAGATTGGAATTATGCCAGTGTCATCGTCTATACTCAAAGTAACAAATACTACAGCTGGATCAGATAGGCCATCGAGAGGAGAATAAATAGTGATGAGGGAGCCTACATGAAATTGTTGGTTAATAGTTTGATGTGTTAACTTCAGGTCAGAGGAAAGAGTGGATCTGCAGGCCTGTTTCAAAGAAGAAAGATAAAGAATAAGCATCCCTTATCACGCAACTTACGACAACAGGAGGTATTTTCTGCACTCTAGTGCACATGGCACCCTACAACTAATTGCGCCTCTGCTTTATCATGACACTTGGTTATCTCACAAGGTCCACAGGGTCACGTCAAAGGGACGGGAGAGCGGGGAATGATCCTAAGATGTGAATACAAAAGGCGTTGTGCAGCTCGGCTCTGACGCAAGCATTGATGTTAATGATTTATATAGGTTTATAGCAGTGCTAATCAACATAAGGCCCAAATGAAGCCCTCCAAGTGATTTAATCCAGCCCAAAACCCATCTTCCAGATAATACAAATTAATAATAATAATCTTGGTCACTGGTTTAATTCTGGGTCAGCACTGGTTTAGACCTGGTTTGGTCTTGGTTTAATCCTTGTTTAATTCTGATTTAGACTTGTTTTGATTCAGGGTTAGTCCTGGTTCAGACCTGGTTGGTATAAGTCTCGCCCTAGTTTAATTCTGGTTCAGTCCTGAATGGGCAATGTTTGTATGTTATTTCACACAAAAATCTATTCTATCAGTAGTTAGTGTATTAACTCAATTTACTGAAAGAGTGTTGGGCATATTCTGTGCAACCTGAAATATTGTTAAAGTAGTGTCATGTTGTGCATCTCCGGCCCAGAAGCCATGGCCCTTTGACTAGCCCTGGTTTATAGGAAATACTCTCTCTCTCTCTCTTTTAGTGATACACAGTAAGTCATACAAGAAGGTCGTGTACTATCAACCCAGAGAGAGTTTGTTTTCCAGACCACACTCACAACCTCCTAGTAAGACAACAGGAGTGCTAATTGCTAATAGTTACTCCACATGGAAAGAGAAAATAATATTTTCAGGGAACTTGTTACTGATATAGATAAAGTGTGTTAGTGAGGCAGGAGTATTACTGGCCCTGTCACAAGTCTTTATGACAAGAAAATAGAGGGTTATATAGACAGACACTTTTAGTGTTCCATCACTACACCTTGCAGGTACACAGGTATTCTAAAACCAGGGTGATGAAAAGAGGGCATGCTGTCAACACATGCTGACAATAAATCAGGAGTCTCAATCCCGGAGAAAGAGAGGGACCAATCTGTCACTCACTGCGCTGTGCCTTATAATCCTGCCATTTGCCTGAGTCCTCTAGACACTCAGCATGGTGCTGGACCAGGCCAAACACATTGATCCAGTGAAGTAATTCCTGTGAATCATGGCAGCCACACACAGAGTTCTTTCTACAGCATGCTGGACTGTGGTCACTCTGAGTGGAAACCCCACTGTGTTTTCCTATACATTCTGATGGGGAACTGCAGAGAGATTATGTAGGAAAATGCCATTATCCGGCTGCATCTGTTCTGTACAGATGGATGCGGAGAACGTTAATAACAAAAATGGAAGATCAACAAAGACATAAATAAATGTATGTATGCGTTGAGCTGAGCAATCATTCATAAATAGTCTAGAGTTTTAAAAAAGCCTAAACATTATAAGTAATTAAATGTGTTGGTTTGTGACACATTCTCAAAGATGTATGTGAGAACAAGCGCAACAGGCATTTGACACGTTTCATACTTGACTTGACAAAACACAGAAAATCCTGCTAAGCCATATTAAAATAGTGAGAATTACCGTGTCAACCCAGGTTTATGGCTTACCTAATTTGCTTGTTGGTGCTTGATGGTTGATCAGTCGGAGACTGCATACAAATTCATTGTATCTGCTTTTCCCCCCAATCTATTTACTGTAATGATGTAACAAATAGCAAGTGCCTGAGAAAAAAACGTCTCCATCAACAAAATCTTATGTCAATGAGCTGTCAATTCCGATCTTGATGGAAAATGCCCTCTTAGAGAGTTGTGTTACTTTTCATGGGACCCAGCCAGGCTGAAAGTGTCAGGCTCTGTACAGAAGAAAACACAAGGGTGTGCCATTGTGTGGTTGAGTGAATAGCACATGTACACTCCATGCGAGAAACCTAAAACCTAAGTTCAAACAGACAACGTTATGAGTTAACAGAGGAACTAGATTGGGGCTGTGTATCCATCCAGAGAGATTATGAAATGATGTAGCAGAGGGATCAGGGGGTGGCTGAGCAGCAAGTCCACACAACACTACATTTGTCCAAAGCCCAGAATGCATTAACCATAGCATGACATAAAGGACTTAGCAGAAAGTACACACACACAGCACTTTTGCTATTTTCTAAATGTGTGACATTCTATCAATCATTATAACCTCTCCTCAAGATTACATCAAGGTTAAACTTGAGCGGCCGCATGCCAAATACATAAAGCTGAACAAAATTACAACAGTCTCCTCCCAGGTTCGCCTCATGGGGCTTGAGTTTACACCTTCATCCTGTTTGTCAAGCCAGGCCACACACCACATAATTTTAATTTTCCCTCTATGACTGTCAACCCCCCGCCCACATGCATCCTCCATGGGCTCCCTCCATTAAATGAATTGACCTATAATCATCTCTTGTCATCTAAAATTTGTGGATGAGCGCAGCCTATTTTGATCATCCCACTTTCAGGCCACATCATAGCAATTGTTGAAGTGCTACTGAATAAAAGCAGAAATAAATTTGGGGAAAATACTAAGAATGATTAGTAATTTAAAACAATGTAGTGAATCTGAGGTATCGTATATGCTTTTGGAAAGATATAAAAATGAATAAATGGTCACAAATTGTCCCCTCTGGGATTGAGTTGATCTATTAGTTTATATTTTGTTCATTTTAAATAGCAATATTGCCATGTTTGTATTTATATAAATGGCCCATCTATGTCCCTGATTGTCTAATCCACCTATCAATCATACCCATCTGAACTCGTGGAGATGAAACCAGTGATCTGACTGACTGATATCAATGTGTATAAAAACACAGAAAGCTATTACTCTAGATTATCCTTTAAGCACATAGTTGTAGAATAATATAATGCTATTTACACATACAATGGATGTGTGTGGTTGCAAAGGGATTCAGATGATTGATTGTACACAGCCCAGACAGATGACCAATGGTCCGGCTCTTTTCCTCCTTTTCATTTGAAGATGAGTTTAATAGAGCTTTCATCTTATAAAACTTTCCAAATGTACAACATCCTCGTTCTATCCCCCGGGAAATGTGCAAGACTTTTTAAGTCCCTTGAGCTCTGAAAAACAAGATAATTAAAAAGCACTTGATGATCAGAGCGCCTTCACTGTACTATTACTATTGCTGTGACAGAAGAACTTAAAGGACACTATGCAAGATGACTTTCTGATTTGGAAATTAATTTTATACAACACTTGTAGTTTCTTCCAGTAAAACCATAATTAAAGCAGCACAATACAGAAGAAAATTTCTGGTTATTTAATTTGCAGACTAAAATGCGTATAATCCAAACAACCGTATTAATTTGCTAAAATGATCTATCAATCAGATTGGACAAAAGTAGCCTATATCACCATGATGTAGTTTTGTGTTTATTTTATTTACTTGTTCTTTTGACAATGGCTGCACAATAAATGTAACAAAAGTAACAATATTGCAATATTGACTGAAACAATAATCAATATAACAAGAAACAAGAAGGCAGATTTTATTTATTATTATTTTATAAATTAGCCTTGATTTAAAATTAAAATTTAGAGTTAAAAAGCGCATACACATTTTGGCTTTAATATAACTGAAATGATTGTGCTAAAAGTATATTACAATATTGCAATAATCTAGATTTTTGCAAAACATTAATAAATAAAATTATCATTATATTTTCTCATTTACCAATTCCTTTTTTTTTAGGAATTTTGACACTGTCTCAGAAAGATTATATCATAGTTAAGTTAAAATGTCTCCATCTGTTATCTTCTCAGCAGAAGTCGCTGGTTATGAAATGAAGGAGGATGCTCAGCTTTGGATCCAGAATGAGGCTGTAGATTGGATTATGATGCCATTTATAATCCGCCTTTTTCCCCAAGTAAAGCTATTGCTCGTCCCCCATCTCCTTAGCCCTATACAATATATTTGACAAGAGGAGATTTCTTTGGGTTTCAGCTCAGTGATGATTGTGATTCTGATACAATTTTTTGCCACAGAGACTAAGCTTCTAGAAGGGTACAATTTATTATTTGTGTATTTTAAAGAGAAGCATTTCATTTCTAAAATTGATGATAACATTTTCTAGTTTATTTAATTATATAAATAGAAGCAAAACCACAGGCAGAGAAGATTAAAAGCTGTTCTATTTCTTCGTCCCTCAAAACAAAGAACATGGGCACAAACTTCCACAGGGTAAGAACACAGTGTTAGTTCAAAACTATTACTGGTGCCAAATCGCTGACCTTTGAGTAACAGCAGTGTCCCCAAGCCCCAAATCAGCATTCTTCATGACATTTACCGTAGTGATAGAGGGAGGGAGCACAGGGTCATGTGAAATACAACCATCTGGGTGGAAATAAATAAAACAAATTAATAGATGTAAAATAATAATTAGATATATAATATATATATATATATATATATATATATATATATATATATATATATATATAAAATACTAACGGTATTGTGACAGTCTTGAGAATTCTGAGATCTTGGTCAAAAGTACGTAAATATCAAACATGTTATGGAGCAAATGGAATTTAAGAGAAGTTAAGACGCACAATAGAGATTTTACCATACAACAATGTGATATAACAAATTTATCCTACACTTTCCTATAAAATGTATTTAAACTCATTGTAAAATCACCAAACAAACAAGGACCTGATAGTGGCCAATACATTAAAAGGTTGTGAAATTGTTGTGAGTGTTTGTTCGATCAGTGTTGTTATTGTTGTTGTTGCTGTGTGTGTGTGTGTGTGTGTGTGTGTGTGTGTGTGTGTGTGTGTGTGTGTGTGTGTGAACTTGGAAGATGAATGAAAGAATAACATTGCCATTGTGACTGAACAGGCCTGTGAACAGCACATCAGTTCTGCACTTGTTCTGAGCCCTTGATAATTTTTTCATGTGTGTGATTTTTACCTGAAATCACTGTATGGATGTATAATCCAAAATCCAGCTGATTTAACTCTCTCCTGCTCTCTTTCCACTGCCTTCTCACTTCCAAACATCCTCAGGGAAAACTTGTTCACTCCAGGCTGAAGCATTGCTCCAAACTGTCTATGCATGAAACCAGACTGGTACAATCTATCATCATCTGGTAAAATTTGATCCATGGCATCCAACTTTACAAAGCCGGGCTGCTGCTCAGGGGAGCTGCTGTGGGCGCCACTGTCCCCGCCAGCAGCAGCACCACTGGCCGCTTGCGCACTTTGATCCGGTGGCCCATCACCCATGGCACCGGGCGGGCTCTCCTCGCTCGGGGTCACGTCTCCCTCGGTGATGAGTCGTCTCTCCTCCGCTGACTCCGGGTCGTGCACATGCCGGCTGGTGATGGAGGAGAGGCTGCCGCGAAACCTGCGGCAGTCCCCGTTCGAGCTGCTTTTCAGCGGTCTCCCTATGTCCGTCTCCATGATCACAGACTCCCCACTTTTGGTCTCAGTGATGACACCTTTGCAGCTTCCCCCAGAAGTGGGCGACGGCAGAGGCTTCATCCTCATACTCTTCCTCCGCGTGTCCTTGTCTGCGTCTTCTCCTTCACTCATTATAGATGCTTTGTGTCCAATGTGCTGAGGCAAACTATAGAGCCTTTTACGCATGGACGAGTGGAGCCTGTCCATCATGACGGTCAGACACACGGCCGAGAAAACGCAATAAATCCAAATTGTCTAGCTCCGCGGTGACTGTTGCCACCGGCCAAGTGCCCCTCTCTCTGTGTGCGAGAGTCACCAGTTTGGAGCTAATCTGACTCCCTGGAAGCCTCCTGCACATGACATGGAGCGCCGTCGCCTCGCTCAAACATGACAGACGTCCTCATCTATTATTCTTTGTTAAACTATTTGACGGTCTGCGTACGTCCTCACGTGGAGTTCGGCCGGTTCCGTTGTCCAAGGTGTCCTCAATGTTTGTGCCGTTTGGACATCGTGCGCAAAAGTGCATGAACTGCTTGAAAGTCACCTTAGCGTGACATGTGAGGGACGCGCGGACGGACGCCGGACCGGAGTGGAGGGAAAGGTCATTTGCGAGGTTGCCGTTTCGCTGGGTGTCTCGCAGTTGTCATCAACACGTCGCTGGAGGGGGAAAGAAAAACATAGCCAACAGGAGCATCTCAAGGACCGCTGACATCATTGATCCAGAGTCAAGAGTGCGTTTTGGCGAATTGTGAATATTCATGATGCTGATCTGTCAGGTTGCCATAGGAGCGAGACTTGAAAATAAGCTCAGCCCACCTTGTTTAAAGGGGTAGCCATGCTCTTCCCATTCTTAAAATGCTCCCCTGATGTTACAAGTTGTGGCTCCAGGCAGAGACGCGGCGAGTGCGCGTCCCATTCATGCACAGACCTGTCGAACAACGCCGCGCGTGTGCACGCACTAGTTGTTTTTAATACATATATACATTTATATGTATATATATATATAAAACGACTAGTACATAGATACACGCGCACACACATACACGCGCGCGCACACGCGCACACACACACACACACACACACACACACACACACACACACACATACAGTACATTATATTCATATACATATACATTATGAATGCCCTAGACTAGACTACCATGTTCGGCTATAGAAGAGTTAAAGATAGGGTATGTGGCAATTGTTTATTTAAAATTTCATAAACACGACCTTATGTGTCTATAAAATATTACTTTACAGGCTACTGACAAAAAATATGATGTGGACTTATTTAATTACAAAAAAAGTTTGACATGGCCAAGTTGTTGATTCTACCATTTGGTGTTTTGGTTCTCAAGCGCTGATCCAATAAGAAAGCTAGATGAGCAACTCGAATGCTGCAACTAAAACCAATTGGAGAGACGTCTCTCTTTACTGAATAGCATACTTACCAAACCCCAGCACATGTTCATTCAGTGCTTCATGATTTAACTCTGGCAATTCAAATCAAGAAGTGAATTTAAAGCCAAGGATTGTCTTTACCGATAATTACTTTTGTCAGAGGTGGAACCAAGTCCTTGTTTTGCACATCTCAAGTAAGTCTCAAGTCTTTGGCCTCAAGTCCATGTCAAGTCCAAGCCCTTTACTTTGAGTTTCAAGTCCTTTCAAGTCATTGTACCAAATTACCAAAAACATCTATGTAATGTATTTATTTGTGTGAATGGTTATTTTTAAAAGTACAGTATCAACTGTAGCGAGAACGTGAGAACGTGTTTCTACACTCAACCTCACAAGTTAGTAGTCAAGTCTCGGGTCATCAAAATAATGACTTGTGTCTGACTCGAGTCCAAGTCATGACTTACAAGTCCACAACCTCTGTGTTACATTACAAAAGACACAGAAACTCTTACTTTTGTGCTCTTTTGGCCCCTTCATATGGCCACTAATTGTTTAATCTTATAGGAACTGTGGATGGAGGCGAGTCACGTGAGGGGCATCCTGGAGGAGCCTTCGGGGTAAAGAGGGTCATCTGGGTGGAGGTCTTCAGCCAGACGCCTCTCAACGGTTTGAGCCCTGGAGTTCTAACTCATGCATGAAAGAAGTAAAACACAACTCCAGGTCATTCTAGTGAGGAAACAAAACAGTCAACAAGTCTTAGTTCTGTGAGGATTGTTGCCACAGCAATTTAAATAAATAGTAGCCTGTATCTGTTGAATGTTGAAAAGTCCTTAAAATGTAAAAAGAAAGAAGAAAAGAAAAAGTAAACTGAAACTGAACCTCTTCAGTCGTGACCCCCATAACCGTTGGCAATTGCGATATGGTTCATTTTATATTAAGTACTATAGGTTTGCAATTATTAATCTATACCATGGAAGTATATCTACCTACCGTTCATTTTTTAGGATGACAACATATGCTACTTTCTCTCCTTTTTCTTCTCTGCATCATCCTACAAGCGCTCACGATGACGTCACTTCCGGCTGCAGCAGCCCGCGGTGTGTTGAAAACACATCACCAACGGAGCAACGCTACCAGTGGAGCTAATAAACAGTCACATCCTTTTCTTGTGTTTTATCGATTGTGGTTGTGGGCAAAGCTTGGTTTTAGGCAGTTTCAGGGAAGCTTTTTCACTCAGGTCAGTGGAATTAGAGAAGCCACAGCACTGCCTCACATTTGCCTCACAGTTCAGTCAACATTGCCCCTAAAAAACTGATTATACAGGGGAAATCAGGCTTAATAAAAGTGTGAAACTCAAACTTGAAGCTGCGTCTGTCTAATGCCTGTGGTTGACAGTTCAAATAAAACTGGCAGGATTTGTCTGACTGCTTATACATGTCAAAGCCTGATTTAGGTTTGCTTACAAAAATAATTGCACTGGTGAGTATAATGTGGATCTGTGTTTAAGGCTCTGAGTCATAAGTGGCCCATTCATCTGCTCACTTTTACGTTTTTCTTCTTATCTGTCGTGCTACTACAAAAAAAAATCAAAAATGTCAGCCATAGAAATGCAAATAATATCCAAAAAATACCTGGCTCTCCACCTGCTATACTCACTTCCTGCCTACAGGGGGCGCCAACAATCCCAGACCCTGAAAATCTGTTCAATAACATTTATTTTATTGTTAACTTGTGCTAAATGTGTGTTCTCCCAGTGTTTCATACAGAGTGATGAAGAAGAAGAAGAAGAAGAAGATGATGATGATGATGATGAAGATGATGACGATGACTGTTGTAGATCTATAATACAGTAGGATAGTAGCAATAATACAATAGTAGATCAGTGCTTCTGCGCAGTGTCGTGTCCGGGTCCATGTCACGTGCTCCAACGCAGCGAGAGTCAAGCGCGCCAGAAATAAAACCGTGAACTATCAACTTTGTGGTGCAGAGTTGCATTTAATCATTAAAGTCCCGATTTTAAATCCACATTTAAAACATGGCCACTAATCGGACATGGAAACTGAAGCGCTTTGCACGGTATACACCAGGCGCTAAAGACAAAACAACAATCCCGTGGAAGGTAAGCTAGCAAACACTGCTAGCAATTAGCATAAAGAACGTGTTAGTCGTTCTTTATCATAGGCCTACCAGTGGAGCATGTGCTTAGCTTTTATAAATCATAATCGTTTTTTATCTTTTGTATAGGTTTATGAGAGTGGAGAGAAAAAGTCACACATTTTTCTGACGATTTTGGACTCTGGACACTTGCTGGTGATGCAGGGTCAGGAGAGCCTGGTGAGTTTGGGTCAGAGCCACTGCCCGGTCAAGGTCAAAGAGAAGCTTTTTTTAGGCTACATTGATTTTCAGATAAGAGATTACAGCCTACATTATGAGGCTTTTATAAAAGACATTTACTCTGATTTTGCATTCTCAATAAACCTTCAGTAAAATAAGCTACTGCTCAGTGTGCCATACTTTTACACATAGATTACTGGGGTGGCAGGCTTATATTTTCTAGTGGAAAAGAAACATGAAGGTTTATCTTTTGAAAAGTATGTATTATTTAATGTTTATTTTTTTCAAATGGTAAATCAAATGTTATGTCCAGACTATATCCCTGTTATCCCTCATTTGTCCAAGAGTGTTCCACTGTAAAAAAAGATTCAGTTTTAGTCAGATTATTTTCTACAATATACTATCCAGATTTACAATTACTCTTACTTCATGGACTTAATATATTATAACAGTACAATGTATCTATTATATTGGAAATGATGATACTTTGGAATGATAAGTAATCACACATTAAGCTCAGTAACAAGCTCCATCATACCTCTCAGTTCTTTGCCCATGAATGTGATACACCTAAATTACTTTACAGCTGAGGTCTTGCAGGGCATATAGTGATAGTAGTAGTTTATTGTGTGGTGTGTATGATAATATCAATGACACCCTGATTCTTCTTACTGTGCTCCTCACATGAGGTTTCTGTGTAAACAGAGACATCTGCAGGTAGTTGTGTGTATCTACTCTTGTGGAGCATTTGACATAGTTTATTTTTTAACTGAACGTTTTGAGTAAAGCAAAGGGAGAAATGAGCTAAGTGTAAGTTACTTGTGACTGGCGCACACTTGTTTTCATGTGTATGTTAATCTATACATTTCTTTCATTCTTAGGATACCGTGCATCTGGTCACATGCAGGGACGATATCAAAATTCAACAAAAATCTGATAATCTGCTGTTTCGTTTTACTCTAAAGGTAAATTG
The DNA here is from genome assembly GCF_026437365.1 of Eucyclogobius newberryi. Lineage (NCBI taxonomy): Eukaryota > Metazoa > Chordata > Actinopteri > Gobiiformes > Gobiidae > Eucyclogobius > Eucyclogobius newberryi. Next base: position 25,277,764 of record NW_027316167.1, on the reverse strand, counting down.
GCCTATATATTCTGTTGTCACTGTGCCAATACGTTACAAACACCAAAGCGAATAGTCATGCTTCTCATGTCAGCTGAAGAATCCTTGTTTAAAGGTCTGTTTTGCAGGGAGAGAGTCGCATGACCAGAATGCAGTTCGAGGGCAAAACTAAGGATGATGCCTCAAAAGAGTCTGCAAATGCTTTGAAGAAAGTAATGGAGTACTTGCCTGTCACCAGCCTGGAGGGCGCCCCGCAGCCACCTAATCAAACCCATACCGAGACCTCTACACAAGCAGCACAGGTGACTGAAACCACACAGCTTTATGTTTTTTCTCCAAATAAATCTAGAATAAGATTGTTAAAATGGGTTAAACTCTGGTTAAAGTGCATACATTTAACTTTACATAATGCAGCAGCAGCTATTTTATCTACACATCGCTCACTAGGTGGTGCTATTTACAATTGGCCTGTGCGTCTAATGTGAACCTTCACCACCATAGCACTGCCCAAGTGAGAGAGCATAAATCATACATGCACTGTACAGCTTGCTCCACCCCAAATAGACACACACAGACTGCAATAGGGAACAATTATGTAATTGTTTTATAAATACAACAAAAAGTGATAGCCCCTTAGATCACAAAATACGGTTAGTATTGCTTTAATAGGCAAACATGATCAAGTTATTAAATTAAAATCAAATTATTAAAAGAAAGACAGCAGTTGAGACAGTGACACGATTGCTTTCTGATTTGTACACTGTGTTTTCATTTGACAGATTCTTGCTTTGGGGCCATGTAGTTAACCCCTAATAGTTAGACCCTTTACATGGCCATTCAGCCTTTTTGAAATACATTCTAATGTTACATTTGTTTTGTTTGTTTGGCACAATACATTTAGGAGACTAGATTTGGGATTATGTTGCTGTGTGTACAATTATTTCATGAGACTAATTGAAGTGGCGTGTGACCTTAAGAGAACAGCCACACTGAAGGAGTTCTCAGTGGAGATGAAAGGCTATCGTTAAATTAGTTATGAAGCCATCTATTGGTCTCTTGACCCCGATTCTTGTTTCTCCCTAAGAGCGGTGATGATGTGGGGCGTGAGGCGGTCCAGGGATTACTGCCCATGAAGAAGCTTGCACAGGTAATTCACTATTGCTCGAAAGGAGGATATTGTTTTTTTCAAAGTGATTCATCACGTGTGAACCTTCGAGTGCCTGTTTTGAAAACCAATGCATTTTTATTTATTTTTTAGTATTTCTTAGGAGATATTAATTTAAGTCTGCCGGAAATGTACCATCATAGTCATTTGAAGCAAGGTGACTTGGAGCCCCTTCTGCGTGTTTTTCTGCTGGATCCGGGCTTCCACGCTTTAGTGGAGAAGGTGGAGGAACAGCTGACGACATTGTTGCAAGAGTGAAGAATTCTAACAGCTTAAAACAGTAAGGTCAAGTCAGTATGACCATTTGTTTGTTTTCCACATTTTTGTGTAGGCTGTGCCTGTTCCAAGTGTTTCTTGCTGTTCACTGACTGAATCACATTGTTAAAAAAATAAAGAAGAGAAAACTACTGCCAATTTTAGGCTGAAAGACTGTGGGAAAACGTCTATATTTTTAATATTTTTATTCAGAAAAAAATATTTGTTTCACTCATATAGTTAATCTTGGCTATATACTCTGGTCCCTCAGTTCCCAACTGTACGCAGGTCCATTTCCATCGCAACAAACATACTTACATTGTATTGAAAAAGGAGTCATGCAGCTACAGCAGTGATTTTGCTATGCCAGTTTCCAAGTGATCTCACAATATTAAAGCTTCACTGAGTGAAACAAACTGCTCTCCATACATCTATTCAAGAATACATATTGCATAGAATCATAGCCATGCTATACAGTTAAGTAGAGGCAAATAAAAATCTGTTGATGAATTTGGGAAATATAAAAACATTTTTACAGTATCGCTATCATTTTAACACTCATACCTCAACATATACAAGACATCTAATAACTCTGGAAAGAAAATATAATTAATACACATATCATTTCTTTAGCTGTAAGTTAAACACACAAAAGTTTTCCCACTCAATAAATACTGCCATTGAAGCCCTTGCTTCAAAATAAAAATCCCCTCAAACGTTCACAAATCCAAACATAGATGAATGGCCATGATATGCTGTACAAATTTCAAGAATATAACTAATTGCTATATATAAAAAACATAGATCATTTCCAACAAAAAGCCACACGAGGGATAACAACAGAAAATGTCAATTCTGAGTATCCTATTGCGTATTTATCTTGCATGCATTGTACATGATATGTAATACAAAAGGGATCACCTCTTTTGAGGACAAGATGAAATTAATAAAGGAGACATAAACATCACATTAAAAAATGTGTACACCTTTTGTGGTGGTTATAGTCATTATTATTCCTCCTGAAATCTCCACGCAAGACTGAATAAGGCATGCTTTAGACAGCCATTATGTTCTCTTTGATGCCAGTGTTATGCTGATATTGTTTCTCATAAAGTCAGACAGATATGCTTTTTTCCATTCCGGCCAGCATGCCACTTTTGATGCCTTCATTCAGTCAAAGTATGCAGCTTAGCCATCTGATCTGCCAAATCAAGACAAAGTGTTATGGATAATCCTTAAATATTCCTCTGGCGAATGTTTTTGTCCTTGTGGTTGTTCGTTAGCCAAATACACTTACTTTAGCCAAATACACTTACTTTAGGGTATTGCTTATTTCATATTCCTCTGGCGAATGTTTTTGTCCTTGTGGTTGTTCGTTGAGTTCGTTTTCCTGAGAAATAAGTACTTTTGATTTAAAAAGTAAAATGAAGTAACAGTAACATTTACAAATCCCTTGTCCTCAATGTTACAATGAGAACTATAACATTATACTCACAGTGGTCCTACAGGTTCATCATCTAAAGCGGAAAAACGAGAAAATAAAACATGTACAAACATTAATACACATCGAACTGTACAATGTAAACATAATATTGTGTGGAATCAATGTAAACAAACCCCTTGGCACCATCTGTTATAATGTGAAAATCACTTAATAAGCACCAAAATGTATCTTAATTTTATTTATGGGGAGGTTCTGTTCATTTCAGACCTATATATTTGGGATTATTTACAGATGACTTTCACTATTTCATTGAGGTTATGACAGGGAACATGTGTTGAGTAAGTTAAAAAACCCACAGCCTAAAGCATGAAAAAGCAGTTGGTTTGAGATAGTGTAACCAGCCAGTGACATATTTTCCATGCAGTTACAAATTAGCAACAGCAGCATTCCTTAACATGACTGAAGATAATGGGTGTTGTAGTGTTAAGAAAGACGTTTTTTTAATTAGATTTTTATGGTATTTCATGTTTGTCAATTTTCTTTATGATATATTTTCACTTTTCACAAAAAGATCCACTCTCGGCATCTTAAAACTATGAGTCATTAGCGACTTTTTCTTTTATCTTTTATCTCAGCATCTGCCTCAAAAGTCATGTTCTCTTCCGTCTCAGACCAGTCGCCTGTGCCTCAATAGTATAATAATAATAACGCTTTATCTGCATGAGCTTTTCCCCAACTTCAGTTGCTACATAGCAAACGCAATCCATTTTAATCTTCATCTTTTGGCCAAAAAAAGAACAAATTTGTAGACTGGTTGGAGATTACATCGATGCTATGCGATTTGGCGGCCCGAGTCGGGAAAGTGCACGGCGAACGGAGGAGAACGTGTTCGCAGTGTTGCGTGTACGACCTGGAAGAGCAAATTAGTCATTTTTAATGAGCAACATGCGGAGTTAGCCCGTCATGTTGACGTAGAGGACGGGTGCGTAAGGACTGAGGACGGGTACGAGGCCCGGCAGGACAAAGAGTACAGTACATGTTATTGACTGGGAGAATGCTAATAACCTCAGTCATTACTATGTGACGGTGACAGTGAGGTGATTTTCTGCAGTAAACTAAACATTATTAAATTTTTCAAAGTCATTCTGGGGAATAATAGTTTAGTGAAACAGATGTTTAAACTGTTAATGTGGATGTGTGGCATGCTGCAGACCATTGCGTCACCATGCATGTCTGTGGGACATCCTGGTCAGAAATGTATACAAGCCCTGCACCTATAGTCCACCCACTTGAGCAGAGGCGGTACATATCCTGATCCTTTGGCGTAAGACCACTTGTGAACATTGTGAAAAGGAGATTAATCTTTTTTTTTAAATTCAGGAAAGTAGGATGGACTGTAGGTTAAAAAAACAAAAAACATAGATAATGAATTGTCGCTAAAACCATGCAAACCAATCCATTGCACTTACCAATCCATTTATTGTGGTGCCATTTGGAAAGAATGGTGGAAAGTAGACAGATATAATGAATACTACGGTCAAAATATTAGTATTTTAACCCCAGTATTGCAAAGCACTTTCCTATTAATAGATTCAAGGGGGGGGAAAGGAAGTTCAAATGGTCTTACCGTCAATGATATCATCCGGTCTTTTGCGTTTCTCGTACACAACAATAATCACTACTAGAATTAGAATTTCTGCGAGTACACCCAGGAAAGGCCAAAGCGGTGCCAGATGACTGCGCACGCGAAGGATGGTTGTTTCGGCGGTGGTCCCGATCACATTTGTGGCGTTGCATTCGTACACGCCTGGGTCTGTGGTAATATCCAAGTTGAGAATGTTGAGCTCCGTGTAGTTGTTTCTGTTTGTGATGAAGAAGCGCCCTGTACTGTTATCTATTTCCTGCAAAAAATCAATCGGCAATTTCAGTGTATTTTAGCAAACAGTCAGGTGGTGTAAAAGGTCAAGTTCACATACTAGAATTTGATTTTGTCATATTTTAGATGGAGATTAATATGTAACTCTGGTAGATTTGCTGTTTTTTTGGCGGGGTTTCTGATTATCCCCAAGTGTTGATTTTTGTTCATTATTATCTGTATAGCTCTGCAAATCTGCCATAAAATCTCATGGCTTCATTCCTCTCAAATGACAACAATCACGACTTTGCAGTTGATAAATGGCACTACTTTCTGAAGTATTTCACTGTATTTAAATCCAAGCTAAAAACTGTTTTGTTTAGCCGCGCCTATGACTGTCATCATTTTACCTGTTTTTTAATATTTAAAAAACTACATTATTTTTATTCTTTATTTTACTCTGACGTACATTGTTTTCCATTACTGTTTCAAACACTGTAAAGCACTTTGAATTACAGTTTGTATGAATTGTGCTTTATAAAAACAATTTTCTCCAGCTCAGTTTGAAACTATAGGCATTTTATGATGTTGCGATTTCACATGAACACAATCTATTTTTAACGTGTTCCCATACCGTGTTTGTGTTAGAGTCCTGGTCCACTTTGTGCCATGACCAGATAGGATGAGGATAGCCAACAGACTTGCAATATAGCGTTGCATTCTCTCCTTCCTTCTTGTTTTCACTTCGCTTATGGCCAATAATATTAGGTTTCGCTGTGAAAGTAAAACAATATTTAATTAGGTGATTTGACTTCCAATCGGTTTGCAATCAGGCATGTCAGAGATTTAATAGATGCAATAAGAGTTATGTTGATGATGACTTGATTCCCTGATTTACTGGCAGGTCACTTCACTATGAAATTGTGGAGAGGTGAAAAAGTCTGCAACATTTCACCCAACTATTGCTCTAAATACCACAACAGCAACCTGTGCAAAAAGAGAGTGAAGAAGGCAGCCTCTCAAGAAGAATATCAAGCAAAAATAATAAATGGGTTTTAATTAATAATCAAAACAGTGGAGTACATGCATTGTTTAATCATCTAATAAAACATATTTCCAAGAGGCTCAGTCAGGCTCAATACAAAAACTGTTAATTTAAGAAGGCTTGGTACCCTTGCCACTCAGCCTTTTCTATTGGGAATATCATTATTGAAGAGATAAAGCATTTTATTAAAATGTATAATGAGGTTATGGAAGAAAGTAATAAGAATGAAATAAAGCCTCCAGATGGTCTTATTCAAAATAATTTCTCAATGACTCTGACAAAAGAATCTTTAAACCAAAGAAACTATTGTAAATTAGTTCTGATTCTGAGGGCACGGATAACAAATTATTAAAAAAAAAAGAATACAGATGTATTCTGACATGTTGTCTGACACAAACCCTCCTAAATAGCTGTGCGTTGGTGACTGCTTCTCTGGTTAACCTCAAAATAACAACAATTGTATTGGCAATCTCTCAAAATAATGAAGAAGGCCACAGTCTTTTCATCTGCACATAGATAATGCAGCAAGAGGGGTTTGGGCTCCTTGGTGACATCACTCACTCTAATTATGGAGTGTGCACATATTCCTGGGGCAGGGTAGTAACCAAGCACATTTGTGCATTATCTTGACAGTCTTATGTCTTTGACTGACAGCGGTGCCAAATGCAGAGCAAAACTAAACTCTAGATGTAAACCGGTCTGTCTCTGAGGACTGGTCTTGTGCCAAACAGAAGCATAGCATTGTTGGATTAATTTATAATGTACAAAGTCCCTAAAAACATTACAAAATAATGCATAAAGCAGAACTATGTTAAGCAGAAATCATGTCTTTGTATTCATTCAAATTATGGATAAAAATGAAATTAATGGATGCATAAGAATGTCTAGGTCATGACTTGTGGATAAAAATATTTATTTGAGCTTAGTATTGCAGACAATAAACTCTGGCCACAAAAATGGCTGGGCCTGGTATCAGAGCCTTAATCCTACAACATCACAGAAGCCTCCATCTGTTGCCTCTGAGCCGAGTCCTGCAAAGATGAGTGTGCCAAGGACACTGTAGGCGAGGGATCTCAGTGAGCGGCTGCCAGAGGCCCAAAGCAGAGCCGCCTAACAGTGGGCTCGCTACCTGTGTCACAAGCAATGTCAAGCACACCATGTTTATGAAGGAAACATGCCTTTGCACATTGTTAAAAAATGACTGATACACTAGAAATATTGTGTCAACATTTCTAGATAAAAATAACCAAAATGGAGGTAAAAGCAAAAAGCAAGCCGCCCAATGGTGGACTGGCATATGATTTTAAGTTGCATAGAATTCTGTCATTCCCCAATCCAGTGAAAAAACATGTCACCCATGTTATGCAATCAGGCACCACTTAAAGACAAGCCGAAGAAGAAGAAGGCAGGACATGCTCAGTATGCACCAAAGCCATGCCATAGCAAATTGGCTTAAGCACTGCACACAGGCAAGCTTCTCTTGAACAGGGTTTTCACTTGCCCTTTCTCAGAGAAGATTCCTTATTCAAGTTGATGAATTCACTGTCAGCTTGAATAAAACCAACACAGTAGTTTTTCGGTTAGGTTTTTTATCTGTTGTCTGTGCACCGCCGTACTTAAACATAGATAGCAGTGTGTGGCAAATACAAATAGAATAGTGGTTGGTGTATTTAACGCTGATCAGAGTGCAGTCATGCAGATTTTCAGCTCCTGTCCATGTTGGTTGACTGTTGTTTCAGTGAAAGCTGAGAGTGACAACAGCCTCAGGACAGCTTTCTGTCATCGCTGCTTCACAGGATCAATTCAAACATTTTGTTTACAGGACTTCTTCACAGCTAATGTCGCTATTAACTGAAACTGACATCTTTTGTACTCTTATGGTTATCTCAGTAGATGACAAGCCAAAGCTACAATTCTATACCATCTGGATGCATTAGGAACAGACGGTATGCAAAAGTAAAAACTTACCTTTTACTTCAATTGTTGCATTAGCATTTGGTGCCATGTCAAATGTGTACACACACATGTATTCCCCAGAATCATCTGCCCGTGGTTTTGCAATTCTGTGATCATACAAAATAAAATATAAGTTAAAGCACAGGGAATCGGCCACACTGCATGGCCGGCAACTATATTGTGCATTTTATGCTTTGTAACATAAGAAATTAGTGTGTGAATGCCTGGAAAATTGTGAGAGATACAGTCTTGTTACCGAACAGCAGTTCTTAATTTTGCTCTGCAAGACAGCACATCTTTAGAGCATTGCTAATGTAATGAGATAAGGATGTGTCTTATCACAGTGAGAGTTTGTGATATGTCCACAGGGGTGACTGGAGTTTTGTGCCCTTGTGCTTACTATGTTCTCACTGTGTGGCAGTATGAAAGGGAATCCTGTTTTTGATGTAATTGAAACAGATTTGAAGTCACTTGTCACCTGTATGTTGTGTGTCTTTGCTCAGTTCTTGTATTAGAGATCTCATTTCCATTCTTCATCCAGAAGCTTTCCTTGTGAGGAGTATGGGCAGATGTGAGGTTACACTGCAGAGTGACTGGTTTGATCGAGCCATCCAGCGTCAGATTGGTCTGATTAGAGGCATTGATCTTTGGTTCTGCAAAAGAGAAACAGTCAATGCTCCCACAGAAGCAGCCTCAGAACTCACAAATTCTCTCTTAGCCAGTAGCAGCTGTAAGCTGTGAGCTGTTTTATATAAACTGTGTAGGAGGGAGGCTATGAAGTCAAGACAAAAGCACACACAACAAGCAACACAAACGTACTGAAAAAACGTGCTGGGTAAATTATAAATCATGTTTTAACTTAAATATAGAAACGCAACAGATCTTGTTACACCTAAATACATTTAGATACCTTTACCTTTACATTTGTGCACTATATTTGTTCATTGAGGTGTTTTTGCATGTTCAAAACAAAATAATTCAAGAAAACAACCTAAATCAGCTGAGGGTCGTCCACATTTGTAGAAAACCAATATAAATTGTATGACCTAGGATGACCTATGGTATTTTACCTTGAAGAATATACTTTCAATATGTAAATATTGATAATATAGCTTACTTAATGATTTAGCCCCCCTACTTGGTTAATACAACAATTATTAAATATAGCAAAGCACCATGTCTCAAGGACATTCAACTGAAGCAGACGATGTCATTGGAGGGATGTGCCCTTTGCTCTGTTGTGAGTAGTGAACAGAACACTTCCTCCTTCTTGCTCCTCCTCCTCTTAGTCAGGCCAACCATGGCAACATCTGAGCCCCGGAGGGGAGGAGCTGAGTGCAGCATCATAATCCTACTACAGGCTGTTACTGCCAGGGCACAATCAGGACAAAGAGTAGCAGACAAAAAGGAGCAAGTCAGACGGGAGTACTGACTTCTATTAGCACCAGGACACCTTCTCCTGCCATTAAAAACAGCTCGGGGAAGTGCTACCCCCCACCCGCCATGGTTTACTCTCCTCCACCAACCAGGACCACATGTACTATTAATAGCATCATTGAGACATGCGTAGACACACAACATGAGGTACATAAATTAGCATTTAGCTAACACTGCATTGTGGTCCACAGGCAATTTAGCCAGAAGGTTATTTGTAGGACACCATATTACCTGTTAGAACTTGCAAACACCAAATTTGGGGCTAAAACTAAAAACTTGTTGTCAAGATTGGGTTGAATTCTCCTCTGCTAGTCCTTGCTGTGCAACTATACAATGTGACCTTGAAAATGATGATGATTTATGATACAATAACAATCTTGACTGGCTCACATAAAATGTAGCCTGTATAGCTCTATACAATTATGTTTGAGGAAACTAAGTTGCATTTTCAATTCAACAGAAAATAATATTTTTAGCAGAAAATATAAGCAGCAGAAATTACTACCATGTAACTTATCATTTTCAAGCAAATACAAATGTTATGTGCATGTATGGATTGGATCATGTATTTGTCTGTAAAATCGTTAGGATTTAAAGACTAATGCAATCCCAACTGGAACACTCCAAAATCATATTTAGTCAGTCCAATCAAATGAGCCCTGAGGATCAGACTTCTCTAAGCTTCTCAGAGAGCTTCACCAGCAACATTCCACTTAGTATATGTGCGCCTTAGTGGCCCAAGCAGATCACTTGGGTCGGGTTGAAATTTGGTTTGTTTGAATGTCTACATGCAGTGGATTAAGTATATTATTTTATTAGTGCCTAACACACAAAGCTGTAGCTGTAGTTCCAGAAAGGGAATTGTCCTTGCCATTAGCAGATTGGTTCATTATTCAAGTAAAGCCACATTACTTAAAAAAAATCTCAAGGTTTTTCATAATTCAGTTTAAAGAATTTGGAGTAATTTAAACAAGTATATACAACAGCATTAGGAAATTATGAAAATGTTACACACAAAGAATAAGGACAGTTTATAAGGTATTGAGGAGATTTGCAGAAAAATTACTGCTCTGTCCAGGCTAGGGAGATTCACTATGTAGAGTGTCTAGGGAGATTCACTATGTAGAGTGTCTAGGGAGATTCACTATGTAGAGTGTCTAGGGAGATTCACTATGTAGAGTGTCTATGGAGATTCACTATGTAAAGTGTCTAGGGAGATTCATTATGTAAAGTGTCTAGGGAGATTCACTATGTAGAGGCCCTAGAGCATTGACAACTCACTCTGTAGCACTGAAATGGTGGCCTGGGCACGGATCCACGTGATGGCGGGGTTTTGTCGCAGGTCGTTCCGCCTGGGGTCGTTGCTCGCTCGACACTCATAGGTCCCAGAATCCTCCAGCGTTAGCCTTGTGATCCCGAGAACACTGGCCCCATTGGCTCCATACGCCGTATTTATGGACACTCGGCGCTTTCTAGCTCCGTCCCATAACTGCTTGAAGGAGTCTGCACGGTTGATTTCAGCGTACCACCACTGGATTTCTGGTGTTGGGTTACCAACCACACTGCAGTACAACTCAAAGGCGTCCCCTGTAAGCTTAGTCTCGGACATGGGCGACTTCTCAAAACCAGCTGGAGAGGGAAGAGAAAGGGAAAGGAAAGAGATATGGGAAAAGGAATGGAGAAAGACATAACATTGAGTCAGAATAGACAAGAAGTTGGTGAGACATAAATCATTGAAAGAGGAAGCAAAAAGGTCAGTGACAGTTCAAATCTAGTCCTTTAAAACCTTTACAAACATGCACGGTCACGACGATTCCAACCAACTAATTGTGCAATCGTTGGCAGAGGTAACTAATTTAAAACAATCAAGATGGAGCATTAGGCTATGGTGAATTTGCTCTTTTCTTCTCTTTTTTCTGTGGCCATACTAACTTGCCAATGCCCGATCGTGTCTGAAAGCTAAGCAGGGTTTGGGCAAGTGCCGCTGGGAATACCAGGTGGGGCGGCGTTGGTTTAAGTGCAAACTTTCATTGTGTCCTTGAGCAAGATTAACCCGATTGTTGGTGGTTGGTGGGGCTGATGGCATAGAATGGCAGCATCACTTCCCTCAGTCTGCCCCAGCCCAGTTGTGGCTACCACCAACGAGTATGGAATGAACAGTAAAATGATATATTGCTTTTGTTAAGGCTGTATACGTCCACTGAAAGTATGTTTACCACGCACTAAAAATAATGGAATTTATATGAAACTCTTCCTGCATGCGGATACATGAGGGGGTAAAGCCCTCGCGCTTGATCAGGAATGGGCGCATTTTGTCATTAGCTTCATATTGTTAGCTGAAGTGCAAATACTCATGTCATAAGAGAAGAGAAGAGAGAAGTGTATTTGTCCAATCATTTGGAATATTCAGAGAACCCGCTCCACTCGGCACTCTGCATCAAGCAGGAGATGAGCGGGGGCAGCAGCCACAAATGGTTTGTAAAAGGCTTTAATGTCAAGGTTTCCTGACCAGGTCTAGATCCTGCAACTGTCAAAGAAAGTCATTGTCAACCAAAGCGCCCAAAGAACAGTGTCTTCATCATTGGACCCTACGGTGTTAATAGAAAAACAACAAACTTTATATGAAATAAAAAATAAACAACTGAAATAAAAATATATAGCACAGTTGGGATTTTGTATGGGAAATTTGTATATTCATTATAACATCACGTTAAAAAGATATGAATAAAAATAATATATATGCAATATAAACTCATATAAGGGTTAATGGTTAGTGTTACAGGAAAAATGTCCCTACTGGGACCACAAGGTGTAAGTGATTATAAATAACCAGAAAAATGTATTGCCCTTCCCTATGAACTGTTAGTAAATATACATAGCACATGTAGCCTTGTCTATAGTGTGAATGCCTTTATAAATCTAATCTCTTTTTATCCAAATCAGCGGGGGCTGCTTTGAAATGAGGTCAACCAGCTTTAATTTGGAATCGGCAGTAGTTGAAGAGCAGTGATGATACACAATTAGTAGCAGTGGTATAAAATAGTGAATGCCGTTCAGCTGTGCCCTTTTGTATTTAATATCAGACTGCTTCATCTGCCGTGTGGCTAAAGAACACACTCTATCTGAGACTAAAATCAATAATAACTGAGCATTGATACTACAGCATACAATGTGATGTCTGAGCCTAATTCATGTCCTGTTTCACACCAGTAGTTAGCCAGGAATACCACCCTTAATGAACCTCATCTATTGACAAATCACCTGCACCGCACAAGCCATTCTGCGCTGCTCGTACATTCTGACTGCTGTAAACTGCCCGCCCATCTATAAATCACAAAAACACCGCCCTAGAATGTTGGAGAGGAAATGAGAACAAAAAGCCTGTGGTCTCTCGAGTGTTCATCTGTGGGATGAGTCGAAACACACAAGCTCCCTAAGTGATGATACGTGAATGGATCTATGGAGACCTATGGGCCAAATGCCTTCACTCCAGGACAGAGTTCATATAAAAATGTTACAACTTACTACATACTCATGATACTATATTTTCCACATGCTCAAAATATATTGTAATCCCTCAATTGTCAATGTATTAATTGACTGAGCAGTTATGGAGGTAGACAGCATGGAGGCCTTTTGTTGCCGATGAGAATATTCAGACAATAATCTGGCACTCGATCAGAAATGTACAATGTGATGTTACAATGTCAGATTGTTACGATTATTGTGAGGAAAAACACAACGATTTAACAATTATTCATGATTATTACTGAGACTGTGATATCTCCTAACACATTACCATTTATCAAGTTTTATACGTTTTGGACCAGCTTTACGAAGTTGAAACTCAGTTGAATTGTCAGTGCCATGGTAACAAGTCTATTCCAAAACAGTTTTTGACTCAGAGCCATATGAAAATGAATTAGTAGTGTCAAATACCACCACAAAACCTTCTTTGTACTAGAGTCATGTCTTAGGACAGTGACATGGCTGCTGAGTTGGGCTCCCATGCACCATGCAGGATAATTAGCATTTGTTTCTTCTCTGCAAACATCTGGACTCATCCACTCAATCCCAGAGGGTGAATACAAGCCTATCCACCAACACAATTAGTATATTTTTAACTGATACTGAACATGTTATATTACATTTTTGAAGAAATTAAGAGGATTGTCATAATATATAAGGGATACCGGAGATCGTCACGTTATCCCGTCGCAATACTGACCTAACCTAATACTGATGTGCAATTCTGTCGTATGTGCAATTGCTGTTGGAATTCATGTGCAATTCATGTGCAATTACTGTGAAATTCATGTGCAATCTATGTGCTGTCGTGACACATATTCATGTGCAATTACTGTCGGGATCACATGCAATGGTATTTATTTATTTATTTATTTGTCTATGGGAGTTTTTGTTTATAGGAGATCTTCTACTGAAAGTGTTTTTCAGACTTCCTATAAGTGATCTGTTCTTCTGTATCTACCTCTGTATCTACCTGCGTTGCACCAATGAAATTTCCCCATGTGGGACAATAAAGGAATATCTTATCTTATCTTATATTATCTTCTGCAAATGACAATTAAAACAAGCTAGAAGATGAGTCGAAAATACAATTTCAGAAAAGGAGGAGAAGGCTTGAGAAAAACACTGCAAACAAATGACAGACGACACATGGCCAACCAGACTAGACGAGAGCTGCTCAAACATGAAGTGAACATAGCTATGGAAAAAAACAAACCAACAGACGGGCTCCTCATAGAATAAATGTTGAAGTTGGCACACAGAAGTCTGAAAATGTCCATTGGGAAAACCAAAAGTACCCACTATCTACATGGGCACTATCTCGCATTGTCTAACCAACCTAATCCTGATTATTTCTAGTGAATAAAATTTGAATTGTTGTTCTGCCCATTGGTCAAGCGGTTGTGATCTCAATATTGCAGTACCGCGCTGTGATCACTAAAACCGCAAAAAGACTCAAATGACCTATTTCATGTTTTCACACCATCTGCCTTTTAAGAAAACTTCACCGTATTCCAGAGTTGCCCTCATATCCACCCGAAACCAACACAAAGTCTGCATGCGTAAATCTACTTTTTAGTCTGTTGAAATCTGTGGCTATAATCCTCCTCGGTCCAGGTAAATGTGTAAACTCTAAGTAACTGTGGCGTGGTTTTCACTGGAAAATACAGTGAGAAGATGCAGCCAAAATGAAAATACTATGCAATCTGCCATAGTCCTCCTAGGGCTGTGCTCAATATATCGTATATATATTGTGATATATCGTGACGGACTTCTTGGCATTATGTGTATCAATACAGAGATGCGTATCGTGATTTTCAACATAAAGAACCTACAGACTGACGCATCAAGGCTGAATCTGAGGAGTTGAAAATGTGACTTAATCATAGGACAGTTGAGGACAGTGTGAACATGATATTCTAATGCATTTTGTTATTCTACTTACTTAAAACATTATTTTAGTTAACTCTTCACACCAGTTTTAAGGGATATCCATGAATCAGGATGCGTATCGTATCACATTCTGTGTATCAGGATTCATAACGTATTGTGAACCCTGTATTGGGATACATATTGTATCGTGAGGTACCCAGCCCTGCTAATGAATGACGTGCAAACGAGGTGAAATAGCCCTTTTGATATGCTATTATGCGCTGATAAATGCTGCTTTTTTTTGCTCGCTCCTCTCGGCCGAGGTGAGAAGGAGCTGTGGACCTGATCAGAAGCTGATCTCTGCAGAAGATGCTGCGGCAGCATGTTCGGATCATGCGAATTGTTTGGCAAAAAACATGCAATACTTTACTAGAATGTGTTCCATATATTTCCATTTGGATCAGTTGGTTGGATGTATGAAGTTATTAGAGCATAATTGATTTATAAATAAGTACTTTGTGGATAAACATTTCATTTCATACATTTTGTTTATCCAGAGTAAAAAAAAATACCCATTTTGTAAATCTCCAAGACCCTTTTTTAAGAAAATGTATCGGGATACGTATCGTAACGAGGGAATTGTATCGCAAGGGTCTTGGCAATACCCAGCCCTACCTCCTCCTCCACCCATAAACGTGTAGTAAAAGCATAAGCATGTGCTGTGCATCTTATATGCAGAAAACTAAAGTGAAACTTAACACGAGAATCAGCTGTAAGCTGGTTTGTTTGAGTTTTAATAATAAATTAAAGCCGCAAGCGGCAATGATCGGCCCTCGCCACGCCGCCGCCGCTACGCCGCAAGAGGAGGGGGCGCTAACGCGCCACAATGGTCCTTTTATTACGCCTACTGCTGAATCTGTGACGCTGTCACATCTTCTCCCCTTTGTTTTACCATCAAAAGGCTATTTTATTTTGAATTCTTGGCAAAATGTGCGGCTTTGACGCACAGAGACCGTGACTTTTTGAATAAAAATGTGGATACCTTTTGATGGTCCACCCCTGAAGATGAGTCTCACCAAATTTCAGGTTAATAGGGCTAAAGTTTGTGAAAGTCTAAAGTGTAAACATGTTCTGGTGATTTCCCCATTGGAATAACGTGGGAGGTTTTGGTCATCGCTACGGCAACGCCATAACAATTATGACATGGGTCTCATTGACTTTTTTGATGGGGATGCTAAAATTGAGTTGTGTGTCAAATTTCATATAATTTCGCAAAACTAAACATTTAACCTCCATATAAAATCTGTAGGGGGCGCTGTGGCGCCAAATTAATTTATTTCACTTCAAGTAGGTTTAGGGCAAAGAGTTTAACAACTGATTCTAATTTGACGCAATTCGGACTTTATCTGCGCAAACGGCAGAAATGTTAAATTTGGGAGATTTCTGAAATTCTAGCTAAAGTTTGCGGCTTCGCCGCACAGAAACCGTGACAGGTATCAATGTAATTTGGATAACTTTTGATGTCCAACTCATCAGTACCATTTTCACCAAATTTCAGCTTTTTAGAGCCAACGCCCTGGGAGGAGTTTGTAAAAGTACGACATTTGGAAAAACTCCCGAGTCATGCATAGCCATTTTTGAACCAATATGGCCGACATTTGGTTGGGCGGACGGCGTTGCCGTAATAATATTTTTTACTTCTCTTGTCACCATCTACCTCTGCGCCAAATTTCATGATTCTACGATCAGATTTTTTTGGTGTCTTTTCCTATCTCTCAATGCATTTTTGGTACATTTGAAATAGCCAGAATGTAGAGAGGCACGATTTTTAGAGGTGTGCAAATTTTTGTGACTTTTCGTCAATGTTCACTGGGTGAAAAATAGGGGGGTTGGTCCCGAGAAGAAAGAAAGAAAGAATAATATTCCGATGCGAAAACAATGTTTCCCATTTTTCAAATATCATAAACTATACATTTTCGGAAAGCGCTACCTCATGGTGTGGGTCCCTGGTCACTGACGGGTACTTTCGTTAATTTTGAGTGGGCTCCGCCCACTTTGTGTTTTTGGCCCTCTATACATTAATAATGTTAAATTTTTGCATTACATGCTTATATGCACGGAACATGCAAGAGATGGGGAACGTATTCGTGAGCTACTTAGCGCAAATGAGTGCTTTATATATGTAAAGTGCTCGTTTAGTGCGACCTTTTGCACGGGCTTCGCCCGTTTACAACGGTAATGTTCCATTTTCCTACAACTAATTAGTATGCACGGGGCGTGCATGAGTGGAGGAGTGCGTTAGTGAGTGTTTGGAAGTGGGCGAGCGCTTCGCGCTCAATTTCGTGCGCACTACGTGCGCACTTTCGCAGCCGTGCTTCGCACGGCCTTACGAGATTAATAGGCCTCTCGCCAGGTTGTGGCGCTCGGGCCTAATAATATTAGCGCTTTTCAAGATGCTCATTTTGCCTAATATTGGCCATTAATTTACACACGCATACTGTCATTTAAAAAACTGATCAGAGGCAGTGCGTGCAGCTGTGGAAAAATATCTTAGACACTCGTACTATCAGCACAGGTGCTCCACAGGACTGTGTACTTTCTCCTCTGCTCTTCTCCCTGTACACAAACTGCTGCACCTCCAGCCACGACTCCGTAAAACGAATTAAGTTTGCGGATGACACCACCCTCATCGAGTTCATCTTGGACGGGGATGAGTCTGTCTACTGTAGGGAGGTGGAGTTCAATGCCCAGAAGACAGTGGAGACGATTGTGGACTTCAGGAGAGTCACAGAACCCCCAACTCCCCCTCACCATGACCGACCCCCCCATCACCACCGTGGACTCCTTCCTCTGCACCACCATCACCCAGGACCTCAAGCGGGAACCCACCATCAGTTCCCCCATCAAGAAGGCCCAATAGAGGATGTACTTCCTGCGGCAGCTGAGGAAAGCGAACAAACAGAGACTACAGCGCTTTGTGCGCTCTGCTGAGAAGGTGATCGGCTGCAGACTTCTATCCCTGCAGGACCTGTACGTCTCCAGGGCTCTAGGGCCCTTCTCACCCTGGACATGGACTATTTGAGCCACTCCCCTCAGCCAGGAGGCTACGGTCCATCCGGACCAGAACCTCCCGCCATAAGAACAGTTTCTTTCCCTCTGCTGTAGGACTCATGAACACTTAACACTAGGGCTGGGTAAAAAAATCAATTTAATCGATTTTGGATCGATGTAATTAAAATTTTGCAATATCGATTCATAAGGCATGAGATAGATTTTTCCCCAGTAGTCTTGTGCGTGGCGCAGCAGTGGTGCGTTTCCGTCCGCTTGTCAAGCGTGCAAGACGCAGGTAAAACTCGACTCAGCGAGCCGTCCCAACTCAAGTCTGACGTCTGGAACCATTTCAGATTTAAAACAAAGAGCCGGATAAAACCAAAGTGGTTTGCAAAATCTGCCAAGCGGAGGTCAGTTATTGTAGAAATACTACAAACCTCAGAAACCTCTTGACCAGGTATCACACTACGCTAACGTTAGCTTCCGACAACAAGCCGTCTGGGGAAAAACAAAATGAAACTGTTACCAGCCGATTCTCCGCTGGTCATAAAGATAACAGAGGCCATCGCAACTTTTGCCTGCAAAGATTTACGCTTCTGACGAGCCACCTTAACTCGGCGCGGTCTAAAACGGCGCGGTCAAATAGCGCAGCAGTTTCAGGAGCCGCGGCACAAAATAACATGGCAGTTTCGGCCGTACGCCGCGGCTCTGTAGACACTCCCTAATAATATAGCTAATATGTTGACATGGGCCATACAAGAGAGGGGGGCCATACAGGAGAGGGGGGCTGACTAGCAAAGACCCAGCAGTCGTGACGGACAACGCTACAAATAATGGTTGGTGCAGTAGAGATAATGCAACTGATGCACGTCGGACCCACTGAACTGAGCCTCACAAGCAGGTCTAAAAACGACTTTATATTTCAAAATTGCACTTTTGAGACTTGAGACAGTTTTGTTTAAACTGTCCAATTTACAAGTTTGCACTTAAAACCAGTTTATGGTGAAAAGAAAAAATAAAGTACATTTGTATTTTGTAACACAGTTGAGCCATTTTCATTATTTAAGAGCAGATTGAATCGAATCGAATCGTGATTAATCGATTCAGGACGTTATGAATTGAAATCGAATCGATTTTGGAAATTGGCCGTGATACCCAGCCCTACTTAACACCTGACACTTTAACAATACTCAATTAAGTACTATTCAGGCACTGTTCACTTTCTGCACTATTTCCGACCATCTGTAAATTTCTGTGTAAATTTCAGTGTACATACTGTTTTCCTTATTTTGTTAGCAAAGTCCTAATTTATGCATCCATCCATTATTTTATTTTTTTTTATTCTGGTGCAGTATGATCAGTTTAATAACATAATGTGGAAAATTTTAGGCAAAACAATATAATCAAACAAACAAGTGGTGGACTTTCCACTGAAAATGTACACAGTGAAACTTTTGTGTTATAAACACCATCAAAAATTATATTATTCTGCCATCCACCCAGTAGTTTTGAGTGACAGCTCCGTCTCCCAGCTTTATAGTGGCAGTTATTACAGCCCACATACTCTTGATGTAGGCAGAGGAGAAATCCCCTTTGGCCTGACATCATGCCACACAACCACCACCACCACCACCAGACCTGCACCACGCAGCCTCAGTGAGTCAGCCTGCTGCCTGCCCACAACCTGGAACAGTCCCATAACATAGAGAGAGCAGCAAGAGGAAAACCCCCTGGGGTCACTTAGGCGCCTAATGTGCATTTATTCTTTGCATACTGTACGTATACATGCTGTAGAGGTCGATAAATTATCTGTCCAAGGTGATAATGTAGATTGATATTAAGATATAATTTTAATGCCAATATGTCGCATACTTTTCCATTTTTGTTCTTGCAGTTTTAGAGAAAGAGATCGCACAATGATTCATTCACCAAACTAATGCTTGCTTTTAATAAGTGCTGGCTTCCATATCAGATGCAATCTTTATGAAAAAGTGTTACTTTGTAGTATATTGGAGTATACTGTCCTAATTAGTAGCTTCCTTCAGAATAATTTTGTCATTAAATTACACACAAATACTTATAGTGACATCACAATAAAACAGCAAAGTAAAAATTGTATTGGTTCATTATGTTCTCAAAAGAAAAAACGGTGATTCAAGTCAGTCAAATTACTTTTTAATCCCCTGAGTTTTGTGTGTGTAAGAAAACAGCAGTTTGGTGTTGGCCTGGTAGTTAATATTTTATTTTGTTTTTTTTTGTTTTTATGAAAGCCTTTTACACAATTTCAATCACTTATAGCTGAAACTATGGCATAGCATACTGTATGTTGTTACCACATGGGTAGGCCTCCCAGTCACAAGCATTTGCTGAATGTCTCCACCTTCTCTCTGACCATTTCACACTGTCCCATAAAACCTTCTGATAAAAAGGCTTTTAAATATATTCTTATCTGAATCACATCTCTGGCGTTTATGTTTCAGATATAAATTCATCAAATGCTAAATTTGTTGCCAATCATTTCAGTAATAATCCAAATTCAATTGTTGCAGTGTTGGCAAGTTACTATGATCATTTTATCTAGCTATTCAGATTAAAAAGATGCGAGGTGTAGCAAGAGCTTAATATTTCATAGTCAATCTTTTAATCCTACCCTTGCTTTAATCAGTACAGACTAGTGATTTGAACTAGACCCATGGTAAAATCCTGTTTGTAGCATTGAGTGATCTACCTGGAAAACCTTTTTGAAAGTACTCAGTACACTTTTGAGATATATACATATACAGTATATATGTGGAGAGAGTGTTATTGACAGAACTGAGTACAGCAAAAATGTGGTCAATTATCTTTTTTCCCCTTCCACTGCAATTTTCCTTTTCAATAAGTGTCAGTTAACACATAAAATGGCCATGTTTATTCCTCCTAAGTCTGGACTCTGCACCAAACAGAACAAATTCTAGTTTAAAAGACCTAAGCTGATCATTTATGAATTGGATCTCAATTTGATTCAAATGAATAGCACAGCCATACTCCAAGGCCAACAAAGGAGAATTGAATTATATATAACATACCACTAGTTCTTTTTTTCCACACCTAGTATGCAAGAACTGTGCAATTTCTTTGAAGAACTTAAATAATACCCACTGCAATTTAAATAAGCAATGTAGATTAAAAAAAACAAATCTGTCACCGTTTATTTGAAATCCTTGTCACACAGAAGCTTGCTGCATTGGTGATCATACTAAGATCATAAAGTATTATTTGAAAATACTGCAAACTAGATTATAAAACGCAAGATGTTTGCATATAGGATAAGTCAAGAGAAGAGGACCTTTATTTGTTCCACAGTGGGGAATTTTCCTATTCAAGAACAGTAGGTGAATAGAAACATGCAATAAATATCAAGATAAATCACTTTTTAAAATAGTCTTTAAACTCCAATAAGTGACAACGGTGACTCTGGTTGTGAAAAATGCACTGTGGACAAGAACAAAATGCGGGTAATGTGACTTGAATGGATTTTATCAGAAATAATTCGCACTATGTTACAGCATTGCACATAATTTTACAGGTGGATGACACATTACTGCACATGTACAGTATTAGTGTTATTACACCCAATTCCAGAAATGACGGCATCAACAAACGGCATCTTGAATCCTCCTCCTTCAAACAGATAGCTAACACTGGGATCAAAAGTGTCAAAAGTTGCCCTCTTCAGTAATTCCGCAGTTGGTGGACTTGGAAATCTAGCAGTGAATCTGTGTTTGCCTGTGAGCTGTGCTGTAATAGATTTAACACACATTCTCAGCAAAAAAAACTGCATGAGACACATCCTCATTACAGTTGTCCTTAAGGAACGGGCAATGTGTATATGTGATGGCCCTGTTCAATCAATGAGGCCCATATCTGATTTCACAGTGTGCAACCATGACTCAGTCTAATTGCTGGCTCCAGCCCTACAGCCATTTCCAGAATCTCAAATGTACCTATAGTCCAGTGCCTTGACAGCGAGACAAAATTGGACTGGATGCAGTTCTGCAGGGAAACTTGGATCATTATGATGCCATAGTTATATATATGTGACTCTACTAGATTTTATGTCTAGTGTTTTGGCGATATCGGATTGGTAACACGGTCAAACAAGGTAGTAACAACTGGATTGGTACATGCATTTGCTGAAGAAATAGTGTAACATGCAGGGGGAAAAAGGGTTTCCTTGGAAATCTTCTATTGAAAAAATATGTCAGATATTTGAGTCTTTAAGTCTAAATAAATGCCGTTATGTTAAATTCAGATACTGTTGTGAACAGGGTGCCGTCCATTAAGAGTTAATGCATTCACTTCCACAAAGGACCTTTAAAGCCACAGTTCTCGGGGCTGTGTCTCGTTGGTAAAAATAGAATCGAGGCAGAATGGATGGGAGCTATTTACAGTCTTCCAAATTTCTGTCGCAGCCCTCAGCTACCTGTACAGTAGTGGGTGTACTTGTAGGAACGGATAGCACTACATCCCCGCTGCTTCCCCTGACAGTGATTACATCTCAAGCACTTATAATTATAATTCTCCTCACGTCACTCCCCCAATTGTAGTACAGTATTACTGGAGAATCTGACTGTGTGAAACCCCATTTACGCCTTAAATCTGCGTTTTGCATTCAAGCCTTTTGGACTGTGAAACAAAACAAGGATTAAAAAAAAAAGAATCTGGCATTTTGACCACTGTGAGTAGCGGTAGCGGTGTAGCTAACATAAGAGATGTTGAAGTGCAATATAATGAGAGAAATAAACCATTGACGCAAAATCTTAAAGCAAGAGAATAAAAAAGGTAGACACATTAAATACAGAGCCCCCCAAAATCCCAAAATCTGTTATTGAAAGTATCAGTTATTGAAATTCGACTGAGAAATGATCTTGAAAGGTCTAGTGTTGTAGTGTTGTATGAATATATTACTCTAAATATATGTTATTACTAATATTTGGTGACACTTGTTGTCTAAAAGCCTTGGTAGATTAGAAACTTGGCCTTGCTCTTGTTCTTGAGTGGATGAACGAGCGCCCATAAGGTCACGAACAGAAGGTCATTTATTGTATTTTTCGATTAAAACACGAAAAGAGTGATCGTCACAAACACACAGCCCTATATGATTGTGAAGGCAAAATCCACAGTGGGTGGAGTGAGTTGGAAATACCTCTGCAGGGTTCCAAAATTATAAAGAGCTTACATAGAATTAAATTTTCCGGCTAACGTAATCAGAGGCTAGCTTGCTATGAGTAACACATTTTAAGTCTCCTCAAATCAAGAAAGCTGAGGAATTTTACAGACAATGTGTGTTTTGTAACTGATGAGGAATTTTCGGTCTGGGCTTTATGCAAGGGTACTTTATGTTTATTTCCAATTTGAATCTTCTTCTCTGTGGTTTCAGAAATGAAATGTAATCATCTAAAAATGTCAATTGTGTTTAGTGTTTGAGTCTGTTTCTCAGCACACACTGATAATACCAATTAGGGTGGGGAGGTATATCGAAAAAGATATTTAATGTAATATAATCTTTTTTATTTAGATATGTATTGAATGTTGGTCTAAAATAATAACTAAGGCAGCAAAAAATGAGCTGATTAAAACTTAAAAGTCCTGTGTAATCTTTGAAATGAAGATATCAAGTGCTGTTACTTTCATTTGATGAGTATTTTAGAGTCTGTTCAAGTTTAGTGCATTTATAGGCACATTTTTGTCGTCATACTGCCTGATTATTATCATCGGAAGAAGAAAACAGACATTGAGATCATAATTTTTGTCCATGTCGCCCACCCCTGAGTTAAGACTGTACTTTTCTGTGTATTTGTAATTATTTATTTATGTGTTGTTGTTCTATATGTGTGTTTTTGTGTAGCTTTGGCCTGTGCAAACCAAATACTCACATTTAACACACACAAATCACCCGAGTTCCTTTATAAACAGTCTTTCTAGCAACATGTATTCCCCTGAACAAACGTCAGCACTGTACGCAGATTTTCAACGATAAGGGGCGAATAACGTGATTAGACATTGATTCAACTCTGTCTGAATCATAACTTGCATTGGCAGCTGACATGCAAAACTGAGAGCAACACTAACTGTGCTGAAAAAAACCTGGGGAGGGGGGGGAGAAACACTTGGTCAGAGTGGAATAAAAAATCACACCTAAAAGCAGCTCGCAGCGTACAGTAGTGGTGTGTGTGCCTGGTGTAGTGGGGCTATTAACGGGGAGGTGGTGTGTCAATCAAAGCTGGAGTCTGGGCCCCACAGCTGCGAGGAGGTGCAGGAGGAGTGCAGCATTTAAGTCTGCCTGAGTGGCTGTGGTGTTAATACAAGGCTAGTTCATCCCTGCCTCTGGTGTGGAGCTTTGCACACTCTGCAGCTCCCTCGCCCAAACAAACAAACAAACAAACAAACAAACTACACACACCCATGCAGCACTCAAACGTAAATCATGGGAAAACGCTGCAAATGACATCGCGCCTCTTATTCCTGGCGCACTCGGATGTTTTTTTTTTAAAAGACATCGCAACCGTGAAAATGACCGGGACCCGCACGGTCAAGACGAGGCGGCGGCGCGCGCGTTCGACCTGTAGCCGCGGTAAAGAGTGAGCGGAGTCGGGGCCGTCCTCTGGAGAATGGCCGTGTCCTCTCTCCGCGGCTAACGCAGTGGACCGAGCGCAGTCGGAGTCGGGCGTCAAAAAGAAAAAGAAAAATACTTACCGTTTTGCGCCGAGGCGAGTGGCAGCATCAGGCAGGGCACCAGGACCAGGAGCAGGGCCAGCATCAGTGAACGCATCGTCACGGCGCGCGCGGTGCAGCGGGAGCTCGCACGGACGAATAATGGGAGGAAGATCGTGCGGTGATCTAGAGAAGCGGACCCAGCATATTACCGGGGGGGTGCTCAAAAGTAGGGATATGTCAGTGCAATGTGATTAAAGTCCTCGCTGTGGTGTCCAGCCATAGGTGTGGAAGAAGCCTCGGCGGGTTGTGGAGGAGAAAGGTCCTCGGATGTCAGGGAGATTGTCCACAGTGCAGTTCCAAAGATTCAAAGATGCGCAGAACGATGCGCATTTGAGCCGCCTCCGGTCACTGGCTACGGTTAGAATGAAAGTAGCGCACACATTTTACCTCGACGGGAAGTGATGTACCTTTAATATGAGACTTAGCAGCACCGGGCTATTTTTGAGGGCAAAAAAAAAGGAAGAGATGCTGGTTGGGCTCCGATGCGCTCGCAACAGCAACGCCGAGCTGCGTCTGCTGCGCGCTCATGACCGCGTCTCACGTCAAAAGTAGGCCTAGTCATTAGGCACTGCTGGTGGCAATTAGCCTGTCGTTTATTGTGTCAAACTGCTTTTTGCATGGTCCATTAGACACACGTTGAGTTATCAGCAGCCAATAATGATAAATAGTCTACATTTTGGATGCAAAATTGTAGATGTTTATTATAGGGTGGCATTTTAAACGTAGGACAAGCGTTTGTCTTAGATTCACAGCATGGATTAATACAGGGAGATTATGGCGATGCTCGTGAGCGCTCTGGGGTCATTTATAAAGTATGTCATCACATCAGTGGCCTGGGTGTTCAGTGTTCCGGATGTAGCCTACCACGTCCCTTTGAAAGTTCAACATGGCCTCCTCTAATCCTCTCTATCCACCCACTGGGTGCTGAAACATGGGCGCCCTCAAGTGACTGCTGGTGGTAATGCATTTTAAACCCTCGGGCAGAATTGTAATGGAGCCACAATGAGTGTGTACAATTCAAAGTGCACTATTTTTAGGCCCGAGCGCCACAAGCTGGCGAGAGGCCTATTAATCTCGTAAGGCCGTGCGAAGCACGGCTGCGAAAGTGCGCACATAGTGCGCACGAAATCGAGCGCGAAGCGCTCGCCCACTTCCAAACACTCACTAACGCACTCCTCCACTCATGCACGCCCCGTGCATACTAATTAGTTGTAGGAAAATGGAACATTACCGTTGTAAACGGGCGAAGCCCGTGCAAAAGTTCGCACTAAACGAGCACTTTACATTGGGATGACGACCGCTTCGCGGTCGTCATCCCCATATAAAGCACTCATTTGCGCTAAGTAGCTCACGAATACGTTCCCCATCTCTTGCATGTTCCGTGCATATAAGCATGTAAGGCAAAAATTTAACATTATTACTGTATAGAGGGCCAAAAACACAAAGTGGGCGGAGCCCACTCAAAATTATCGAAAGTACCCGTCAGTGACCAGGGACCCACACCATGAGGTAGGAAAGCGCGAGCGCTTTCCGAAAATGTTTAGTTTATGATATTTGAAAAATGGGAAACATTGTTTTCGCATCGGAATATTATTCTTTCTTTCTTTCTTCTTCTTCTCGGGACCAACCCCCCTATTTTTCACCCAGTGAACATTGACGAAAAGTCACAAAAATTTGCACGCCTCTAAAAATCGTGCCTCTCTACATTCTGGCTATTTCCCTTTTCTAAAATTAAAAAAATTGGCGCGTCAGCGCCCCCAAATGTACCAAAAATGCATTGAGAGATGGGAAATGACCCAAAAAAAATCTGATCGTAGAATCATGAAATTTGGCGCAGAGGTAGATGGTGACAAGAGAAGTAAAAAATATTATTACGGCAACGCCGTCCGCCCAACCAAATGTCGGCCATATTGCTTCAAAAATGGCTAAACATGACTTCGGAGTTTTTCCAAACGTCGTACTTTTACGAACTCCTCCCAGGGCGTTGGCCCTAAAAAGCTGAAATTTGGTGAAAATGCTACTGAGGAGTGGGACATCAAAAGTTATCCAAATTACATTGATACCTCTCACGGTCTCTGTGCGGCGAAGCCGCAAACTGTAGCTAGAATTTCAGAAATCTCCCATATTTAAAATTTCTGCCGTTTGCGCAGATAAAGTCCGAATTGCGTCAAATTAGAATCAGTTGTTAAACTCTTTGCCCTAAACCCACTTGAAGTGAAATAAATTCATTTGGCGCCACAGCGCCCCCTACAGATTTTATATGGAGGTTAAATGTTTAGTTTTGCGAAATTATATGAAATTTGACACACAACTCAATTTTAGCATCCCCATCAAAAAAGTCAATGACTCATGTCATAATTGTTATGGCGTTGCCGTAACGATGACCGAAACCTTTCATGTTATTCCAATGGGGAAATCGCCAGAACATGTTTACACTTTAGACTTTCACAAACTCCTCCCAGGGCGTCAGCCCTATTAACCTGAAATTTGGTGAGACTCATCTTCAAGACCATCAAAAGTTATCCACATTTTCATTCAAAGAGTCACGGTGTCTGTGCGGCAAAGCCGCACATTTTGCCAAGAATTCAAAATAAAATTGCTTTTTGATGGTAAAACAAAGGGGAGAAGATGTGACAGCGTCACAGATTCAGCAGTAGGCGTAATAAAAGGACCATTGGGGCGCGTTAGCGCCCCCTCCTCTTGCGGCGTGGCGGCGGTGTGGCGGCGGCGTGGCGGCGGCGTGGCGAGGGCCGATCATTGCCGCTTGCGGCTATATTTCTTTCTTTCTTCTTCTTCTTCTTCTTCTCGGGACCAACCCCCCTATTTTTCACCCAGTGAACATTGACGAAAAGTCACAAAAATTTGCACACCTCTAAAAATCGTGCCTCTCTACATTCTGGCTATTTCCCTTTTCTAAAATAAAAAAAATTGGCGCGTCAGCGCCACCAAATGTACCAAAAATGCATTGAGAGATGGGAAATGACCCAAAAAAAATCTGATCGTAGAATCATGAAATTTGGCGCAGAGGTAGATGGTGACAAGAGAAGTAAAAAATATTATTACGGCAACGCCGTCCCCCGAACCAAATGTCGGCCATATTGCTTCAAAAATGGCTAAACATGACTTCGGAGTTTTTCCAAACGTCGTACTTTTACGAACTCCTCCCAGGGCGTTGGCCCTAAAAAGCTGAAATTGGTGAAAATGCTACTGAGGAGTGGGACATCAAAAGTTATCCAAATTACATTGATACCTCTCACGGTCTCTTTGCCCTAAACCTACTTGAAGTGAAATTAATTAATTTGGCGCGACAGCGCCCCCTATAGATTTTATATGGAGGTTAAATGTTTAGTTTTGCGAAATTATCTGAAATTTGACACACAACTTAATTTTAGCATCCCCATCAAAAAAGTAAATGAGACCCATGTCATAATTGTTATGGCTTTGCCGTAGCGATGATCGAAACCTCCCATGTTATTCCAATGGGGAAATCACCAGAACATGCTTACACTTATAAATACTTTCACCAACTCCTCCTAGGGCGTCAGCCCTATTAACGTGAAATTTGGGGAGACTCATCTTCAGGTGTGGACCATCAAAAGTTATCCTAATTTTTATTCTAAGAGTCACGGTCTGTGCGTGAAAGCCGCACATTTTGCCAAGAATTCAAAATAAAATTGCTTTTTGATGGTAAAACAAAGGGGAGAAGATGTGACAGCGTCACAGATTCAGCAGTAGGCGTAATAAAAGGACAATTGGGGCGCGTTAGCGCCCCCTCCTCTTGCGGCGTGGCGGCGGCGTAGCGAGGGCCGATCATTGCCGCTTGCGGCTATATTTTTCATTATTTTTAATTAGGTGTGTTTACAGGCTTGGTGGGGTTTTATGTTATGTATTTAGCTTTGATTAGTGGCAAATAATGTGGTCAGTAGTCTGGTCTAGCTGCAGAGCTGTTATTCTGTTACATTTCACTGAACAGTGAAAAGAAGGCTATTTAAATTACAAATATTTCTACTTGAGTAAAGTCATACGTTTTTGAGTATTTCACAGTATGGGGTCAAGGTGGGATAAGAGCAAATTCAGTGTTCAATGTTTTAATATTTATTTATTTATTTATTAAGGTAGACTACTATAAGCTGGATCAAACAAGTATTGATAAGATAATTGGACTTTAAGGTGAAACTGCAGTGTTTTGCTTTTGTTATTGTTTGGCAGCATACGTTTCTTACATTGTGTTCAACATCATATGTAGAGGTGTATCTCAGATAAGCTCTTACTTTAAGTAAGCTGGTCTCAAACACAATATTCTCCATTCATTTGGCAAATAAAACAACAGTATAAAAATAAATATATTAGTTGGATTGTGTTGGTATTGTTTAGTGTGTTTTATGCCTTACTTGCTCTTTTTTGAACCAGTGTGAATAAACTCCGTTTCCCCCACACACACATTTGCATAAAGGTCACAGGAGCTAACCTTCAAAACAAACTTCCCACTGCGCTGCAGGTCTTCCTACAGTTTGTCCACATTTCAAATGTGACCCCACCTGAAACACTGTGCAGGCCAATGGGCTGCAGAAAGGTCAGACCGTACGGCACTCCCTCTTTTGTTCAAAACCAATCAGAGTGGAAGTGTGGCATTTGGCCCGAGGGGAAAACTTACCCCTGAATGGGTTATTTACGCATCACTTAGCTGTTGCCAATGTGTTCACAACGCTGGACCCTCCTTTGGGCTTTTTACAACAACTGTCCTCATTTCTCAGTCAATCTAGTATGGAAAGTAGGCAACAATGGCTTACCAGGCTGAAGAATGAACTAAGCAACAGTCCGCTGGTGTCAAATGTGGCGTTTGGCTTTATTCTGATGGGACTAGAGAAGCTGGTGGAGTTGGAGTTTGAGTGTCCTTGCAACCCTACATGGAACGGAGTGTTTTCGTCCGCCTTCTTCATCATTCCCGCCGTCATGGCCTTCACCCTGATGCTGATCATTCAAGGATGCAGGTGTGACTTTTGGTGCAGAAAAACCTTGTCCCTCTCTAGTTTTGTTCCTGCTCTTGTGTGGCTCATTCTGTTGTTCCTCGACGGCCAGTACTTTGCTTGTGCTATGACGGACTGGGAGGGCAGATTTGTAACCGTGGACAAAGCTGCTCCACAGAAATGGTGCGAGCCAATAAGTGAGGGAGATGTAACCACACAAGAACTGATGCTCCGCTCGCAACAACTTTTTGTTTTTTCTCAGGTGAGATAACACACGGTTTGAAAACGTAGATACTAATTGATTTATGATTGAATTGTAAATGCAAAATTACTGTTACCTCCATATATTGTTTGTCTTCTAGGTCATAGGAATAGTCCTACTTATCTTTATCTGTGTGGGTCTCGTAGTGTATGTCATGCGAGAAAGCTGCCAGCAAGAAGTGGAGTTGCAGGATGCAGATGTAGCAGAGCTGACAGTTCTAAGGATGAGCTCTGTGCGCACCAGAACATCATGAGAAAAAACCCACTAACGGTGTTCATCCTTTTTGTCAACATGAAGACTTTGTAAATACAGACTTTAGAGTGTCTTGTCCCACCAAGTGCCATTTCTCCTGTAACACACAGCACAAATGTCCTGTGCTGCTGAAATCACAGAAACATCTAGTTTTTAGTCCGGGACTGTTACAAACTTCTGATAGTTGCATTTGCGACCGTGCATTCCGTCTAAATTTAAGAAAATACGATTCATACTTTTTGACAATCACCCGCTGACTGATTTGTGAGCCAACGTTTGTTCTCAATAGATCAAGAACTTAATGTGTTTACTGTAAAATAAATAAATACAATGAATCCTCTAAAGGCCTTCATATCTAGAACATTTACATTTTATTTTTGTAACTATGTATAACAAAATTACAGTGCCAAACAGCAGAGAAAATTAAGACAGAAATGTCAAATTAAGCATTAAGGTGCAACTGGCATTCGTTTTTTTGGGAAGAATGCAAAACA
The DNA here is from genome assembly GCF_026437365.1 of Eucyclogobius newberryi. Classification (NCBI taxonomy): domain Eukaryota; kingdom Metazoa; phylum Chordata; class Actinopteri; order Gobiiformes; family Gobiidae; genus Eucyclogobius; species Eucyclogobius newberryi. Next base: position 25,247,443 of record NW_027316167.1, on the reverse strand, counting down.
AAACTACAGAAAAAAGGTTGAAACCTGATTGCGCGACACACTAGTGGGATTGCATTGGGCTTCGTGCGTTCTTTTGATTGATTATGTACTTGTTTACTTGTCACATAAATTGCAGTTAATTGTGACTTTTGTTCACTAAAGTGTCTCGAACTTGGCGGCTAATATTATATAATTAGTAACAAATACCAAAAAGTGGACTGTTTGCAGTGTTTAAACGTGTATGTCGTGTTCTGAAAGCCTTGTATCTGTGCGGAACTTGAACATCTTCCTCCATAGAAATGGACACATTTGAAGAATTGTTTATTATTATTATTTTTATTATTTGGTACTTTGCAAGTTTATGTAATTATGTTAATTTTGTCATTGGTATGTTGTCTTAATGTATCAAAGAATATGTAATTTGCATATTGCTCAGACTTTTATTTATCATTCTTTCTTGCTCAACTTTTCTCAATCGAGCTCATGTGAAATATCTCTTAATGATTTACATTATTGTTAAATCACATTCCATTTCCATTTGTGTCATAAATATTAAACAGTATTTGATATTAAACAGTATTTTGAAAATGCACAGTATTTGTGATTAGAACTATTTGTCAAAATGTACACAAAATATATTAAAAATGCATGACAATGGGTCATACATTTTACAAAACAAAATATTTAGTATACCTTTTGTTTTTGCTTATTTCAATTCATTTTTCTTTTCACGCTAGTACGACATCGGTTGTATAAACATCGAAATATGGCAAAAAGACCAAAGAAAGTTGAAAAACAAACTGCAGCTAAGAAGAAGACTACATCGACAGAGTAGTAGGAATACCAGGGCATTTTGTAAGATTCTGTTCTGAGGTGACCTGCTCCTTTGTGTCTCATGACAAACTCTATCCAGAAGATGGCGCTGTCCAGGGGCTTCAGTGGCTGGTCTCTGTGCAGTCTGGACAGCCTTTGCATGTTATTCCTGTAAGACGGCTCATGCAAAACTTCTTGAAGGCTTTCAAAAAACATATTCCTATTCATTGTGAAAATGTCCATTATCTTTCCTGCTCGTCTTTCCTCAATTCTGAATAGATTATCGGGCTGATCAAAAACTAAAGGTAGCCCTAAAATTGGAACTCCATGATAGATTGCCTCCTGGAGACCATTTGTCCCTCCATGGGCTACAAAAACTTTAGTCTTTGGGTGTCCCAGGATGTCGTTCTGAGGCATCCATTCAACCAGTAACGTGTTGTTTCCCAGGGTAGATGGCTTTTCCCCTGTGTACCGCCAGATCACTTTCTGTGGTAATTTGGCAAAGGCTGCTGCAATCTCCTCTGTAAGGTCACGTGGTAGAGAGCCAATCAAAGTCCCAAGTGACATTATTATAACTCCATGTTCTCCAGAGCTCTGAACAAAGTCCTCTAGGTGCGGAGGCAGAGGTTTAGCAGGTTTACACTGGAACCCTCCCATATAGACCACATTAGGCATTGTAGGACGTGGAAACTCAAACACAAAGTCCACTCTCATTAACCAGATGTCAGCACTGACGAACATGGACAAAAAGTCTTTATCTGGGCCTAAATACTTTTCAATTACACCTTGATATGGTGCAGCCACACAATACGACATTTGAAGGTATGTCATTATATACGCAAAAACATTAATCACTCGTTGGAAAAAGCTCATTTTGTCAGAGAACAAAGTCCCAGTCATTGGTATGTAGGACAGAGGAGAAGGTGCGAATGATAAATGAGCTTCACCCAAAGTGGCCCATCTGATATTATAGACAAGAGGCAAACCCAGATAATGGGCCATGATAACTCCTATTGGAATGACAGGGTCGGTCATAATGAGGTCAAATTTTGAATCACGAATGAACTTCATTTTAATTTCATCTTCCATAAGACCTTGTATCATTTGACTGCATGTTTTATGTATTACTACTGCTTTTTGTGTTTGCTCAATTTCTAGATTGAAACGCATCCAGGCAGATTGTCCCTGCCTCTGGATTTTCAACAGGTCAGCCACAAAATTAGATATGAGATTTTCATCAAACCCAGAGGGCCAGTCCACCGTGAGTGAAGAGTACAACGGAGAGTTCTCCTTGATGTACCAACTGTCATTTGAGCGAACGACCGTAATCTCATGGCCTCTTGAATGCAGTTCTTCAATGACAATCTTCATGTTCACCCAATGGCTCCCGTCCACTGGAAATACCAGCACCTTTCCACCATGAACAGCACATGGAAGAAGCAGGCAGAGGGTCACGTACACACCAGCCCAAAGCATCCTCCAAGGTCAGTGTGAGCTGAAGAAAGAGAAAAAAACATGCATTTGATTTTAAAAAAAAACAAAGTTTAACTATTCGAATGGCCTACTCTTAATATATTGTGAGTCGGGACAAAACATTTTGCAGAGAGATAAATTCTCACTTTTGTCGGTTCACAAACTGAGGAGAGTCCATGTTCGCCTTCTCTCACTGGTAAGTTTGAATTAAATACACTTGCGGACAGTGTTTGGAAGTAACCGAATACAGGTACCAAAATACATATTCAGAATACTAATATTCCGGTGCAGTTACTCTTTATTTTTGTGGTATTCAGAATATAGTTACTTTTATCATCTGATGAATACATTGTGGTATTTGATTAGGGGTGTACAGAAATATTGAAATATTGATTCATCCCGATACTTAATTTGGTGATACATTATCAATATTTTCAGCTGCTGTATCGAGTCATTTTTTGTATAATTTCCCTAATTATTTTGTGACCGCACCACAATTTTGTTGCTTCTTTAAAGAAAGGAAACTTATTTATGCAAACCATTTGACATTTTGACTGTTTGGATGATCAAAATGGGTGCATTTCATTTTTAGTTTGTGCAGGTCGTGGTTTAACAAAGGAAAATTATGTTTATTATTATCATTTTTTTAAAATAGTGATATATTGTTGTGTATCATTAGAAACATATCAATTATCGCATGTATCACAAAATCGTGATATTATCGTATAATGAGCCGTGTATTGCATTGAATCGTGAGAGACCCTGTTATTCCCAGCCCTATACAGTGTTTGATTATGTAGGCTTTGAACTGCACTGAGTTAGATAGATTTTTTTTTCCTATTAGAGAACTGATTCACACCAAATGAAAACAGTTTGTGCGACTTACTTTCCACATTTATTTTATTTTAATTTTAGGCCCAGACTTTAATGGAAATGATTATTTGATAATTGAGGTCTAAAATGACCTCTAGAGGACGACCAGACTTCACAGAATATGTGCAATTTTAAAACAGCTTTGTTCAAATCCCAAATGAATAGGGCTGGATGTAATGACATCATCACTTAACATTCCCATAAGTTTGGAAGTCGAAGGATAAAGTGCATTCCTAAATGAACCAAAACAATCGTGGCGACAGACAGATGCAGACTGCTACTGCTGTTTTTTTTAATTGAAAATTAAAGAGCAGAGGGATCCGCTTTGTGCCTTGGAGCTCTTGGCCTGGTTGTGTTTAATGGCAGTTTGTTTCATGGCTCCAGGACATGGTCAAAGGCAGGGTCAAGGGCAGGGTCCAGGACATGGTCAAAGACAGGGTCAAGGGCAGGGTCAAGGGCCGGGTCCAGAGCAGGGTCCAGGACATGGGTCCACTACATGAGCACAGCATGACATTACTCAAACATGATAAAGTTTTTCTTATAAATAAAGAAATAAACATCTAAATTGTAGAAATATTCTTTTTAATCTTAAAAGCCAATCTTAGCAATTCACTCAGAAAACTATTTCCAGTATATTGTCAGCATTAATGTCACATTTTAACATCTCTTTATGCTCAGACTGTATGCAGTTCTGCTCCGCTGCAGAAGCCGCAGGATTTCCAAATAATTAAAAGTAGCGTGTTTAGGCATGGCGGCTGCAGCTTTCCACAAGCTTCTTCATTCACCTTATTCCTAGTCTTGTCTTCACTTCACATCTGATGACAAACACACCTGTCACCTCTGAATGGTGCAATCAATGATTTGTGAATTTAGAAAAGGCTTCAGTCACGTTTTGACATTTTTGGATTGACAATGTATTTTCTATTTTCTTAACAATAAATTTCACATTATTCTTTTTTTTTCTCCTCTTGCATTAGTATTTTCAGTCATTTTTAGCTTAGAAACAAGACATTATCCAGCACATTAAAGACGCACATGTAAAGAAAACAGGTCAAATCCCTGAAATCAGATGCAGAATATAAAATTAAGAAGCAGAGAAATGTCATTTGAAAAGCACAGTGTAAATAACCTCTGTCACAGCATAACTTACCTTTTAAACTAAACCTTTCTTCCTTTCTTTTACCTGGTTTTGTGAATTGCTTGCCAAATCCTCCGCACAAAGGGCTGCAACAAACATTGTCTTCTAACTTCCAACTGGATTTTGATGTTGGTGCAGTTGATAAGAAAGGGCAAAGAGCACAAAGGCGAAACCTTATATGTGTGTGTAAAAGTCATACTCCTACAGTACTTGTAATACATTATCTACTATGTGTATTTTGACCCTTCATTCATTTCTAAATACAACATGAAGGTCAGATATTATGTCAGACTCAGTACCACCTCAGCTTTTGCACCCAACTACACATGAAACCTATCTATTTCATTATTCATATCCCAGTCTGTATCTTAATTTGATTCAAAGTACATTTTAATATTTTAGTTAAACAGTTAGATATACATTATATTTTTTCACTGCATTTTTGTTTTGGTTTCTACTGTTCTTGTACTTTGCGTTGCATCATTCAAATTTCCCATTGCAGGACAAAAAAAGGTTCTTTGACTCATCTTATCTCCATGGAGGCCAAGGCCAAATTTCAAAGTTCCAGGAAAAGCAATGAAATATCCATGAGAAAAGCCCTTCAACAGAAAGGTTAAATGGTGCACCTTTAAATGTGTGTGCGCTTTTTAAAAGGTTCTTTTGGACTCTTGCATTAAGCTGCTAATGTTTTGTCATGAGTACTGTTTTACGTGATGGTAATGACATGTTTCAGTTTCTGGCTATAATGGGCAGCAAACTAACACAATTTTGGGTGTAATTCAAATTTTTAAAAAAATGGTGTACTCAGTTTGTAACGGAAATGAAGGAATTAGAAAAAAAAGGAATTTGGCAAATTCAGCCTTGATGGTAAGAACATGTAATAAAGACTCTCAGTGATTTTGGAGTATAAACCATGAAATATGTTGAAATATGATTTCTGTTCATTACAATATTTGTATATCATCTTCCAAGAGTCTGATCTCGTCAGCTCACGGTAACGAAGCAAGTCAGGGCCTCGTTAGTACTTGGATGAGACACTGCTGGAAAACCAGGTGCCACAGTGGGGCGCTAGAGGAAATATCGTAGTGTGTGTCCTTAGGCAAGACACACAAACTGCCCAGTAAAGCGTTTGAGTGCCTTGAAGGTGGAAAAGCGCTGTATAAATACACTGTAATAATATGAACAATACAGACTGACCCACAAAATTAAAAACCTCAAATAGATAAGATAACCTTTATTTGTTCCACAATGAAGAAATTCCAGTGTTGCAACACAGGTTTGATCGATTAGGAACAGAAGAATACTCATAAAAACATTTTTTTCAAATAAATTTGATTAAAAAATAGAATTAACGGATTCAAACAAAAATACAATTTATTCTCCAAATAAAAATGAAAGTATACAAATATAATCCAAATGAGTCCAAAAGAATACATTTTCCAACTTAAAAAATAATTTAGTAATTACTAAAATAGTGCTGATACGGGTGAATTTGATATTTACTAATTAATCTTGTTTGGTTTTGTTGTTGTACAGTGCATAAAATAAACATCTAATCAACATGACGGTGGTGGAAAGAACAAGTGCCAATATTGCTGCTAGGAAACAAGCCACATCTGCAGAGTAATATGAACACCATGGCATTCTGTAGGACTCAGATCTCAAATGAGCTGCTCCTTTGTGTCTCATGACAAACTCTATCCAGAAGATGGCGCTGTTCAGTGGCTGTATGGGCTGGTCTCTGTGCAGTCTGGACAGCCTCTGCATATTCTCCCTGTAGGATTGGTCAGACAAGACTTCCTGGACATCACTGAGGAAGCTGTCTTTATTCACTGCAGACAGAGTAAGTATTTTAGCCCCTCCCCTCGCTTTGAGGCGCAGTAAGTTGTCATATTGGTCAAAGAACACGGGCACACCCACTACAGGGACTCCGTGGTAAATAGCTTCTTGAAGTCCATTGGTTCCCCCGTGAGCCACAAACAGTCTGGTTTTGGGGTGTCCGAGGAGGTCGTTCTGAGGCATCCAGTCCACAAGTAACGTGTTGTTTCCCAAAGAGGCCGGTCTGTGGCCTTTGTGTTTCCAGATGACTTTCTGTGGCAATTTAGCAAAAGCCGCTGCAAAGTCTTCTGTCAGGTCCTGAGGAAGTTCATTCACAAACGTCCCCATAGACATGAGGATAACTCCATGTTCTCCAGAGCTCTGAACAAAGTCCTCTAGGTGCGGAGGCAGAGGTTTAGCAGGTTTACACTGGAACCCTCCCATATAGACCACATTAGGCATTGTAGGACGTGGAAACTCAAACACAAAGTCCACTCTCATTAACCAGATGTCTGCATCAAGAACTAGATTGTTAAAGTTGATGCTTGGCCCGAAATATTTTTCACACAGTGGCTGGTATGTTTGCATTACAACAAGAGAGTACTGTGTTTGTGTGATAACATGTAAAATCATGTTTTTGACTCTCTGCAAAAAGCTCATCTTGTCAGAATGCCCAGTTCCTGTGATGGGAATATAAGAGATGGGAGAAGGAGCCAAAGCTAAATGTGCATCTCCTGTAATAAGCCAGCGAACGTTGTAGACCAATGGAAGATTCAGATATTTGGCTAAAATGACACCCCCTCCCCAGCAAGGGTCCGTCAACATGAGGTCAAACTTGGTGGCCGTCATGGTGTGAATGAGCTCTTCATTATCAAGGATTGTTGACACAAATTCACACACATTTTTGTGGAATTCAGTGAATGTGCTGAACATTCCTATTGTTGAGTGAAGAAAACTCATCAACGGAAGAGCACCTCGTTCATAATTCATAATATCTTTAATGAGATTCGTAATGAACTCTTTGGTATTGATTCCTCCTTCCACTGGAACTGTAATAGTTTTGTAATAAGGCGAGCTCTCTTTGACGTACCAACTTTGACTGGAGCGTATAATAGTGACATTGTGGCCTCTAGAGTGCAGTGCCTTTATTATGATCTCCATGTTTATCCAATGACTTCCCTCGACTGGAAATACCAAGATATTACCTCCATCACAACCTCCGAGTCTGGAGAGAAGAAAGAGCAGCGTGGCACTGCAAAAATAAGACGACCTCATCTGCAAATCAAACAGAATAAATAATGTGTTGATTTATCATATATAATCCCTGTAATTGTGTTAATATTTAGTGTATTCTCTATAGGCTCATAGATGATATGATTTAGAGCTCTGCGAACACATTTAATGGTGTAGTGTATATTTTCTATGTAAATGTTTAAGTTATAGCAGAAATGGGAGTTACATAAACACAACATAAGACTAGGAAATATATGGGTTTCAGAATAATGCAAATCTAGGACTACTATTACTATTTTTATATTTTTTATGGGAAAATATCCTCAAAACTTCACTTATAAACAGGAAGAGGAAACCCACAAATAAGCCTTTTGAGTAGACACATTTATGGGTTTCAGCTTCCTATTTTAGGTGATACTTTAGGGACGTTTGCCAACAAAATATGTAATATTTAGTTTTTTTAAATTGACAAGTGAGATGCTGGATTTTCATCTCTCTGAAATCCATGAATATAGTCTGCATTATTATTGAGAACAACTTCCCCCTTGGTAGTTTAACCTATGAACAGAGATGGGTATTGTATTTCTTGGAGTAACATTATACTTTTACTTCTATTTGAGTGAGTTTTTTTTTTTTTTTTTCCCTTCTTCTTTTTCAAGTAACTTGAGTAAAAGTATTGGTTTCTCTTCCCACTGTGAGTTAATCTACAAGTGACAAAAGCTTTGTGTGGACAATATGAAATTATTCGAACGATTGAACATATTTTGTGCTTATTTTAATTCATTCAAAATAACTTCAAATTATATAAATCAGTTGTTACGTCAAGACAGTTACTTTTATTTGAGAAATAGTTTTCTCAAATAATGTTCTTGGACCACTACGCTGCACTTAAACTCGAGTAATGTTATTTTGAAGTAACTTTACTCTTACTTGAGTATATTGAGTAGCACTCTTGCTTCCTTGCGGCACAAATCAAAACATTTCACCTTCAAAACGGGAACATTTCGCCTAAATTCCCAGACCCTGCCTGTACCGCGCACACTTCCCGGGCGGAGACCATCTGCTCCGTCCGGCCTCAACATGCCTTGCACGTTGTAAAAAAAAATAAAAGTATGTTTACTTACAGTTGTTTCGTCAGAGCAGAAGGAAAGCGGTCCAAGTGCGTGACAGAGGCACAAAAGCACACTCCAAACAATGGGTCTGAATGCTGTACGTTCCTCAGTCGTATTTCCGAACTCTTCTAGTTCACTGCGGTAAAGTTAGTCTCACGTTGGACGTTGGACATTCGCCTCCGTAACTACAGTGGCGTCTTCCTGAGTGTGCCCCGCCTGCGGTCGCACGGTGCGGGGAGCTGCGCTCTCCAGTGCCGCTTGGTACACCAGTTAGAGACCGTCTCTAAGTTACGATCGCAGAGGCAAGCGTTTGTTTAAGAATATGTTATTTATTCATAAAAAAAGCTTAACATTATTAAGTGTAAAGCGTAGTCATTTTGGTTTCTCTTTCTTCAACCCCTTATATAATTTTAATTAATAATCTTCAAAAATGAAGGTAGCTTCAGTCAGGTGACCTAGAAAGTCAAATCTCAATTATTATAGTAGTTTTAGTCTCAGGTGTCATGCAAATCTTTTGTTTTTAAATTTAACCCTGAATAGATTTTAGGGATTATTGTTCTTCATATATAGAGGACTTTTTAAATAACTTCTTAATCGGGTGACCTAGAAAGTCAAATCCAAGACTTTCTAGGCTACCTGACCCATGATTTTTGAAGATAAGATTCATAAACAACCTATAAAGGGTTCAAATGAAAAAGTAAAAGGTGATACCTGGGGACTAAATCTGCTATAATAACTTGGATTTGACTTTCTAGGCTACCTGACTTCTCTTCGATTTTTTAAGATACATATCCATAAATAACCTAAAAAGAGTTACATTTTGACCCCAAAAGGACTATGGCAACTAGGATTAATCATGCTTAATCTTTTTTTTATTTTATATACATATAAATAAGCTTGATATTTTTCAAGATAACATATTTTTTTAAACAAACGCATGCACCTGCAACAGTAATTTAGAGATGGTCCCTAATAATAGATCCATGCATGCGGAACTTGAGAGCGCAGCTCCCCGCACCGAGCGACTGCAGGCGGGGCACACTCATAGGAAGCCACCGCTGTAGTTACGGAGGCGAATGTCTAACGTCCAACGTGAAGCTAACGTCACTGCGGTTCAACAGGGTCAAAGGTAGAACAATTACCCCCCTGAATATGGAAGCGATTTGATTTGTTCCTTCATTTAGCACCGAAACAGAAACGCGTCCTCTGGCTCCGACCCTTCGCCTCTGGATGGTTGTGATTGGTGCGCGCGGTGTGAAGCCGATGCGCCTCTTCCCCGTAACCTGAACAGACCAGGGCGCAAGTCTCAAGTCTGACACCATCATAAATGTGACTGAGATGAACACTAAAATGAACAGAAAGATCTAAGAGTTGCCTAGTTTTCAATTTGTTAATCAATGTGTTCAGTTTGTTTTGCCATACATGGAAACGCGCGCATCACTCTAGGTTTCGCCAAATGTGTCCCCATTTCCAACAACACAGTAACCAGGCTACAGGTAAATGTGACACAAATAACAAACACAATTCTATAGTCAGTCACCACCTTGGCCGTGAATCTTATTTTAAGCTGGGCACGTCATTGTCCAACTTTTAAAACAAAAGCTGTTACAAGCGACCCAGAAAAACCATATATGGAATAAATGGATAAGTACACAAACCCACACAGCCTTTTATTTATTTTTTATTTTTTATTAGGCTGGGAGATGATCAGGGATGCTGTGGAGGAGGGGGTGTGCTCCTATCAGAAGAGGAGGAGGAGGAGGTGGAGGAGGAGGAGGAGGAGGAGGGGCAGACAAAGATGATGCTTGCCAGGGATTTACAATTGAAGAAGGCTCTGGGTGAAGCATCAGCATCACAAGGTGGCGAAAGGCGACTGCATGGAGGAATAGAGGAGCGCCGCAGCAGCCTCGCTACTGTCGTGGAGGTATCCCCCTGATGACAGCTTCGGGGAAGGTACAGTATGAACACACACACCATTTGTTCAGGCTGCTGTGATGTGCGCAGATGTTGGGCTGGTTCTGTTTGCAAGGTGAAAGAAGGGTATTCCTCGTTCCTCAGTTGATTGGATTCATTTCAAACGCTCTATTTTCATCTGATATTGTGCATGAGGCTGAGCGGGGAGGTGTTTCATTCAGACACCTCCCTCTGCATTTTACATAGAGCCATTTAGTCTTTATGTGAGATGCTTTAGCTCTCCCTGTGTGTGGTAAATCAGATTTTCCACCACAGACACTGCACGACTCAATAAAGTGTGTTTGTTTTCTTTTGTAGGACAATAAAGGTTGTGCCGCAGGAAACTGGTGCTTTCGTTGATATGATGCTGAGAGCTGGAGGAGCAGACACCTCCGGCACATGGCTGCTGCTGCTGCTGCTGCTACACCTGCTGCTCCTGTTCTCCTGTAACCACCTGTGCCACTCACTGCGTAAGTTTACGCTCGTCAAATCATTGAAGGGTAATGTGCATATCATTTAAGAGTCAGGGGATGTTCTGTAGGAGGACTAAAATGCAATAGTAGGCTCACGGCAGAGACATTTAAACAAGTTCTGCTGTCAATGTGCAAATCAGTCACTCGCAGTCTGCTAACAGTAAATAAACAAACTGATCAATGGTAGTCAATGTACTATTCAGTTAATTGGCAAGGTAAGTTTATTTGTAGAGCACATTTCAGACACAAGGCAATTCAAAGTGCTTCACACAACAGGAAACAAATGCATTCCAATCACAAAGAAACTACTGAAATCACTGTGTATTATGTTTATTTCTACCATTATTTGGCTGTATTATGTTAATCATCTTTTAGTTTCAATCCCAGGCTACTTATGTGTTTTGTCTTTTTCTGTTATTCAGTTTTCTATTTCTTGAAATATTACTTTGAAGGCAATAGAGATGATGAATTTGCTGATTAGCTGGTCACTGACTGATGGTGTTAGAGCCTTTGTCTGTATTGATCCACATAGTGGTGACAGCATGCATTTGTAAAACCCCTGTAGCTGGGCTTCAGCCACAATCTTTATCCATAAATTCAATTTATTACCGTTACGGCGAACGATTTACAGTGAGGGAAAAAGGATTTTATTACAATATAAAAAAAGGATCAATATTTTATGTTCTCTTTCAGCTCAGTTTATATCTGCTTTGCAGAGTTATAACACTCATATGGACAACTGTCTTCAACACATTTAGGATTGGCCAATTCCAAGATCAAAATCACTTCATAATGTTCTATTCAATGGAGAGCACATTTGAATGTATAATTTATATATTTAATAGCTTTGAGCATTAATAACATAATGTAAATGACAATGTTTTGTAACGTGTTTGACAAATCACTGCAGTGATCTTTTTGAAAACCACTGCCTGTTCCCTATGTCTCATATGTCTAAAATCAGAACCTGAATGTCATATCCTGTGATGAAATTGTCCTTTAATCTTTTCAGGGGTTCCAAACCTCTCTTCTTATGCAAAAGCAGAAGACAAGCTTTTTAAATATCTTTTTGGAAACTACCAGAAATGGGTCCGTCCCATTGAGTACCTCAACCAGACGATTAGTGTGAAGTTTGGACTGGCCATCTCTCAGCTGGTTGATGTGGTAAAAATCATCATTTTTATTAAAGTTATAATTATACTATACAAATAGAAAAATGAAATAGTAATAAATCACAATTATTGTTATCATTATTTTACTTGTATATACTTTTGGCTTTAGGATGAGAAAAACCAGCTTATGACAACCAATGTGTGGATGAAACAGGTATGTTCACTTCTACAGCTTTTCATACACTGTTTTGATCATATCTTGAGAAAAGAACATGGCAAATCAGACCATCTCAGTTCTGGCAATTTACAGAACTTGTTGGAACAATTTTCATCTCTTCTGGGGGCATCTCACTGACAGGTCTCATCTAGGTACATTGGGCCCTGTGCCCACGCACCTGCCGCCAGTCCCCATCTCCCGTATGTCTCCCTGTCGCCCTTATTCATCATCCTGGCTCTTGAGTGTCATCCATTTCATAAAAGACGCCCACAGACCATGCTTTGCCATTCGGGTCAGTTACCAGCTTTCACATTGATTGATTTTGATTGACATTTTACATCGCGGGGCATCAGATACGGATGTCACTTGCTGGATGAAAACAATAGGATGCTTTTTGTGTTTAAATTGTCCGTCCTCTTCACTCTGTACATCCGTGTTCCTTCATTCATTTGTGTGTCCTCCTATTTTGTTTCTCCCGAAGGAATGGACGGATATGAAACTGAGGTGGAATCCAGAAGACTATTTAGGAATCACAACCATCCGAGTTCCCTCTGACAGAATATGGCTCCCAGACGTTGTCCTGTATGATAAGTATGTTTGTCGCATCTTATTGCAGATACTTACCACCTACAATCCCTTTTTTTAAACATATTTTGTATTCAAACACAAATAGAACACATTGAGCACACATAGAACAAATAAAGAGTAGAAGGCCAAATGAAAAAAACTAGAGCATCAGAAAACACAATAGTTTTAGTCCCTCAAGTCCCATCTGTAACAGTGTCCGTTAAATTTGTCCACGTTCAAGTTCAGTGTAAAAGTCAGTTTTTCCATTTTGTGACTGTCCAACGTTATCTCAGTCCAGTCCTTCATAGTCGGCTCTGTCCCCGTCGTCCATTTTCTTAATTTTGCCTTTTTCGCAGCAGGCAAAAGTGCATTCCACAAGTATCTATTAATCCGCGCTACATCCGAGCGAGGTACATTGTTTTAAAGTCAGTGTCTCGTTGATCTCAGTCCAGTATTTGTGAATAACAGGGCAGTCCCAAAACACACTGTAATAATGAGCCGCTTGACAGTCACCGTTTCTCCAGCAGGTCCTTGTGAATAGTGAGCACTTTGAAATGGTGTTATAAAGAAACTAGATACATTTTTCCTTTAGAATTCCTTCCAAACGTGTGACTTTGTGGTCCTCCATTGAGATGTGCATACATTTTCCCATTCTTCGTCTGTCAAAACAAAAGTACCGTCTCTTTCACATTTATTTTCAATGTAATTCGTAGAGTGGCTGCCCAAATTGTTAATACATAATTTAGATAATGTTCCCCTTCATAAGCTTTAATACAAAATTCAGTCAATTGTTATGGTGGTCGTTGCTTAGTTTAATTTCTTTACTAAATGTACATTACAAGTAATTGGTTCATATTGTTCCGTCTGCATTGCCGCTGTAAGGAACAGTGCTGGGTCTGTTGAGCATACATTAGCCACTCGAAAGCATAATTTGTCTCATATTTCAAACCTACAGTTCAGATGGGCGCTTTGAAGTCACTGTAACCAAAGCTGTCGTGAAATATGACGGGACCATAACGTGGACGCCTCCAGCTAATTACAAGTCTGCCTGCACTATCGACGTCACGTTCTTCCCCTTCGACCTCCAGAATTGTTCGATGAAGTTTGGCTCGTGGACTTATGATGGCTTACAAGTCAGTATCTATCTGCAGTGTATTATTGTATTTCGGAATTAAAGAAGCTACCGTATTTTCCTCACTATAAGGCGCACTGTTAATGAATTGTCTATTTTTTATAATTTTTCTTAAATAATGCGCATTAAGCGGGGAAAAAAAGTGCACCGCACAAAATCACTTCGAGGGCAGTAAGCACAACCAGAATTAATCCATATACCGTATTTTCCAGACTATAAGTCGCACCAACCAAAAAATGGATAATAGAGAAGAAAAAAACATATAAGATGCACTTAGTATGAAATACGGTTGCAGGTGTGAAAATAACAAATAATATCACATATAAGTCGCTCGGGAGGATAAATATAAGTATATAAGTAGAAATATAAGTCTCACCCCGGCCAAAACTATGAAAAAAGTATAAAAAATACGGTATACGGTGCATTGTAATTTTTTGAGAAAATGAAAGGCTTTTATATGTGCCTGATAGTGCGGAAAATATGGTACTTGGATTAGTGGGAAAACCTCTTCACTCCGCAATTTTCTTTTTTGTCTTTTTGTCCTACAGGTTGACATAATTTTGGAGGACTTCCATGTGGACAAGCAGGACTATTTTGACAACGGTGAATGGGAGATTGTCAAAGCCACCGGCAGTCGTGGTCTACGCAGAGACGGCAGCCTTTCCTACCCCACCATCACCTACTTCTTCATCATCCGTCGGCTGCCTCTTTTCTACACCCTGTTCCTCATCATCCCTTGCATCGGACTGTCTTTCCTCACCATCCTTGTCTTCTACCTGCCCTCCAACGGCGGTGAGAAGATCTCGCTCTGCACTTCGGTCCTGGTCTCCCTCACCGTCTTCCTCCTGGTCATCGAAGAGATCATACCCTCCTCGTCCAAGGCCATCCCGCTCATCGGGGAGTACTTGGTGTTCACCATGATTTTCGTCACGCTTTCGATCGTCATCACCGTATTCGCCATAAACATACACCATCGCTCCTCGTCCACGCATCATGGCATGGCGCCGTGGGTCAGAAAGATATTCCTGCATCGACTGCCTAAAGTGTTGTGCATGCGCAGCCACGTGGACCGCTACGCCACCAGCGGAGTAGCCGGGACTATTGGGACTCTAGGGCTGCAGGGGTTATCGCCGGAGCTCACGCCGCTCCTCGACAAAAAACACAACCTACAAGCGGCGCTCGAGTCCATTCGCTACATATCCATGCACGTAGTGAAGGAGAATGAAGTCAGAGAGGTAATTGTACATATGTATAACTAGTGGTTGGTGATATTGAAATTAAGATCTGAATATTTATTTGCATTATCTTGATAACGATGTTCAGCTATTTCAATAATGCACTAGGAATGTGCTAATGCCTTGGTTGATGTTCAAGTCTTGCATAAAACATAATTAGAAAAGGATTACAGGGATATTACAAAAGGAAATAAATATCACTTTACACTGGTGTTGTCATTATACTACAACTTAATTTTTATACTACAGAATAGGCTCAATACTCAACGGCACTTTAACACAACAGCGATAATAAAAAAATATATATATTGTATTTTATTTTGTGTCATTAAGGACTCAAAATTTATATTTTCCAGTACCAAAACTTACTTTAATTAGTACATTGTTTGTACTATTTGATATTTTGGACAAGCCTTCTTTACACCCTTGTTTTGGGAGATTACAATAGATGTTTCTGTCTCTCTTTTAGGTCATTTGTAATAGTTTTATTCTAGTCAATACATTTCTTATCTTATAATTTCCCATACGTTGAACCTCTTATTTCATTAGAGTAATTATTAGTCTAATATCTCACTATACTACATCAAAATATGCCTCTCGTCTCGACAAAAGAATGCAGTCATCTGAAATACACACACACACACACACAATTGGCCAGCACCAGTCCCCGTTTGTACTGTTTTTCTGTTTACACTGGATAAGGAAATTGTCACTGATTAAACTTGGCTGGCGTGCGGCCAATTATAAGCTGGCACAGTCAAAACATTTTAAGGTTAAAACCCGGAATTTGATCTAATCGTAGAAACAATTTACTAGAAAATCTCTCATGTGACGGATTAGTGCATTGTCGTTGACTGCTTTGGACCTCGATCAAACTCCAGACAGGGCGATATGTTCTGAACGTCACGAGCGTGTTTCTGTATTTAAAGAGGCATTTTTCTTCGCAGGTGGTACAGGACTGGAAGTACGTTGCCCAAGTGTTGGACCGAATGTTTCTCTGGGCCTTCCTCTTGGTGTCCGTGCTCGGGTCGGCCCTGCTCTTCATCCCCGTCATCTACAAATGGGCCAGCATTGTCGTTCCAGATTACAGTGGAAGTACTCTCTAAGAACAAAACAACACGGACCTCATATAGAACATACAAAGCACATTCCTGATTGTGGAGGAGGCCGATTGAGGATGCAGAAGTTGTGGCCTGTTTAGGGGAGTTAAGTCTACACTGTCTTATAAACGGAGAAACATATTATATATTACAATAAAATATCTGGATTATGTGTGCGATTCAATGCTGAGATTTTACACTCTACATGCTGTAACTGTATAGATTTTATCCGTCCAACCTACTTGGGTCTGGCCTGACATTTTTAACAAAGTGTTCTTGTTCCCGGATAAGAAAGACGACTTAAGAACCTTATCTTCTTACACAACATTCCGGTATTATATGCAACTGTGAAGTGCTCTTTTCTCACCAGTTACAGATGAACGCCTGCTTCTACTTCAATGTAAGAAGGTTAGTGCTCAGTAAATGTTCATAATTTGCGCAGTATATAACGTATTCATGTGATGTGTCGTCGTTTTAGGTAAAAGATGGGGCGCGTGCTGTGGAATTCTAAAGAAAATGTACTGTTTTTAATGTGTGCGTCTTTGTTGTGGGGCACGTATGACTGCGGCAACGTTCTCATCGTTCCTCTGGAGGGGAGTCATTGGATCAACATGGACATCATGATCAGAGCTCTTCACTCTCACGGACACACAGTCACAGTCGTACGGACCGCACAAAGCTGGTACATCCCGGACGACTCTCCGTATTTCGCCACAGTCACGGTTCATGTCGAAGAGTTCTTCAATCACAAGTTTATCAATCCAATACTGGAAAAAGTCATTGCTTTAGAGAGAGGGGGGGGCTCTTTTGTGACCTTTGCGAGTCTACAACTGGAGATGTTTACGGCAATGTACGACATCCACGGGCTCATCTGCAAAATGGCAAAAAGCATGTTCACGGATAAAGATCTGATGAAGCGTCTGAATGAGAGTAGATACGACCTGGTGCTCACTGACCCGGCGTGGGGGGCTGGAATCATGCTCGCCCACTATCTTAAATTACCCCTGGTCTATAATGTACGCTGGGTAACAAGTGGAGAGGGGCATTTGGCCTCTGCACCGTCACCTTTGTCTTATATTCCCATGACTGGTTCAGGATTGACTGACAACATGAATTTTGCAGAGCGGCTGAAAAATGTCTTGTTTTATATACTATGGCAAGTGCAAGACACGTTCTTAATCGACCCACAATATCAAGCCGTGTGCACAGAGTTCTTTGGGCCTAAAGTTAGATACAGACACTTATTACAGGGGGCAGACATCTGGTTAATGAGAGTGGACTTTGTGTTTGAGTTTCCACGTCCTACAATGCCTAATGTGGTCTATATGGGAGGGTTCCAGTGTAAACCTGCTAAACCTCTGCCTCCGCACCTAGAGGACTTTGCTCAGAGCTCTGGAGAACATGGAGTTATCCTCATGTCTATGGGGACGTTTGTGAATGAACTTCCTCAGGACCTGACAGAAGACTTTGCAGCGGCTTTTGCTAAATTGCCACAGAAAGTCATCTGGAAACACAAAGGTCACAGACCGGCCTCTTTGGGAAACAACACGTTACTTGTGGACTGGATGCCTCAGAACGACCTCCTCGGACACTCCAAAACCAGACTGTTTGTGGCTCACGGGGGAACCAATGGACTTCAAGAAGCTATTTACCACGGAGTCCCTGTAGTGGGTGTGCCCGTGTTCTTTGACCAATATGACAACTTACTGCGCCTCAAAGCGAGGGGAGGGGCTAAAATACTTACTCTGTCTGCAGTGAATAAAGACAGCTTCCTCAGTGATGTCCAGGAAGTCTTGTCTGACCAATCCTACAGGGAGAATATGCAGAGGCTGTCCAGACTGCACAGAGACCAGCCCATACAGCCACTGAACAGCGCCATCTTCTGGATAGAGTTTGTCATGAGACACAAAGGAGCAGCTCATTTGAGATCTGAGTCCTACAGAATGCCATGGTGTTCATATTACTCTGCAGATGTGGTTATTTTTGTTTTGTCAGCAATTCTGGCTATTTTATCTCTTCCCGTATTATTTTATAAATGTGCCCGTGCAGAGAAAAAGCAGGTGAAATTAAAACCTCAATAGAGTTTGTAATGATTAACCGTACATGTTCTTTGCTCTCCCTAGCAGTAGTCTTTAGATTGCCACAATATTATAAAACATGCTTGTGCAATAAGAAAAATCACCTGAGTATGGGCAAGAAACTACATGTTTACAGAGATTTTGTCACAATCCAAAAAAAGACTTTCCAAATTCTATCCAATGGGAAGACTAAATTTTACTGTTTATTCCTAAGATTATTATGTTTTAGTGTATTAATTGTAGTGAAAAGTGAAATTGTAGTTAAAAAAACGTATCAATCTCAACAAAAAGTTTTACATTTCTGATCCAGACCAATAGTTTAGTGGTGAATATCCAGCAGCCTCGTCTATTTATAACCATGGTTACCTTTTGATTGAAATGTATTTGTTTAATTAATTGGTTTATTAATTCAAAGTTTATTTTTATTTATATATATATATATATATATAAGGCTTGCTGTAACCTACTTAAATCTCTGCTAAACCACACCCAAATTAATGAAACACATGTAGTCCTACTTCAAGCAATTTAATCATTTAAAAAAGAAAGCCTGAAAAGCACAATGTTGGAATGTATGATGTTAATGCTAAAACCTTAGAAAAAAGGCAATAAAGATATATATTTTTTATTATACCAGAAACTATGTAATAAAACGCAATCTTACTAAGTCTGTAATAAAACAACAGCATTTAAGCACATTTCTCTTCTTTACACTTTATGGTTCTTGCTTTTTCTTCGCGCTCACGGCGTATTGTGGTTCACTGGGGTTTCCATTCGAAGAACCTGTGGTTGAGAAGAACGGTATTTTGATCTTCAGTTAGTTTAGTTTAGTTAGATTAGAACAACTATAAGCAGCCGGGGTTTTCCTGTTGACGGGAAATAAGAGATTGTCTACATACTATATGTACAACACATTAGTACAAACAGAGAACAGAGAACTTCAAATCTGTTTAAAGTTGATAACAGTCCTACCTTCAGAGGGCAAGACTTCATCGTACGTAGGCTCAAGTTCTAAAACGTAACTGTAGAGGTCATGTCCACTCGGAGCATTTTGATATCTGAGAAATTCAAGAATATTGTTAGATTTAAGAAAATAAGGAAAGGATATTATATTTTGTGTCTTTTTTTACCCAGCATTTTCGTCATCAACAGAGAAATCATCTAGAAAGCAAAACTGGTTTAGACAAATGATATCGTTTACAAGTATATCTTTTTCCTCATTGTTTGTGATTCTCAAACCTCCTGCATCAGAAGCTTGTTCTTCTCTTTCTTCTCTTTCCGTGAGTTTCTGTTGTTGTTGTTGATGTTGTTGATGTTGTTGTTGATGTTGTTGATGTTGTTGGTTGTTGTTGTTGTTGTTGATGTCTATTATATTCCGATTGACCGTTAACAGTGTACTTAGTTTAGTATATAATAATTGTTCAAGATTACTGTATTATATTGCATTATACTGTACCTATTCTCCACTTTGCATAAAGGAATACACCCAGAAGCAAGATCACTGCTATTATGCGGAACACTGTGACCCCAAAAGGGTACGCTTCTAAAGACAATTGAAACAAAATTATTTTAAAGGAATAATGGAGGGTTTTTTGCGCCAAATCTGAGTCTCATTTCCTCGTGGCGTGGACCGCCGAGTAGTTCATTCACATGTCAATCATAGGATGCACCTACTGCTCACCTGCAGCCTCGTCGGCTCATCCCCAGGAGAGCAGCACGTTTCCCTGTGTCTAAGAGCATTGGTTTTATTATAATATAGTTCCCTCAGTGTACAGGACAAAATTAAAACAGAGAAATACAGTTCGAGCTGGCTCAGAAGAGACGGAAATCTATGGAGACAAGAGATGCGTTGCGATCCATGGCGCTAATAAAAAAACACACATGTAGCAACGAAGCTTTTGCGTGCATCCGCACTTCTGCTTGAGTTCTCAAATCGGCAAAAAATCCCCCATTATTCCTTTATGTCATTTCTTCCAGTTCTGTACAGTATGTGCAATTGTAGTTTTTCAGTCAAGTTCATGTGCTTTTAATTGTTCACTGTGTGTTTGATCTGGTGACATCAAATCGTGTCTTGTTAACTGTTCTTATTTAAAGGGGCACTTATGGAACATGTATACTATTTGATTTATTTTCCCTGGTAATGTTCCACAGTATGACATTAAGCTTATATTTAAGTACAGATGTTTTATTGCTCAAAAACACCTTGAAATACATCTGACCCGTAACCTGGACCTGGCCGTGTCACATGTGAGCGCGGTGACATGTTTAATGCTATAACATCTCAGCAGATACAAGCCTGTGCTCCACCAGAAGAGCTAAGCACCTTTAATTACACAACTTGGTATATGACGCATTATTCTATCCAATGGTGTTGATTTGCATTGTGTACTCGACTGACCTTTGACTTGAAGAACAAGTGCATTATTTCCAGAGAGCTCTTCTTCATCCTCCTTGAAGCACTGAGAAGGCCGGACCACACAGCTGAAGCGACCCGCATCTTTCTGCACAGCATCTTGTATGACAAATTTAGCCTGCATCTGCTTCACATCAAACCCCTGCACTTGGTAAACGGCCCTATCTCGCATCAGGTACGACTGGACAACGTCGCAGTCAAGATTTTGCAGAACATCTGGAAGAGAACACACAAATTCAACCTGCGCTCCCTGGTTGACCGAAGATGGACCGGACAGTGAGAGGTCAGCTGGATGAAAGTTTGCTGAAAGAGAGATGAAAATGTACAAAACAGATACAGTACATCAACTGACAAACCTTCTAAAATACAATCAAAAGACAATTGAAGAAGTAAATTATTTGACTCACCTATGACATTAATTCTGATTTTGTTCTTTCCTGTGGTGTTGACTTCAGAAGGCTCGTACTCAGTTTGGGAGTAGACGCAGCTGTATTCCCCACTATTTTCCGGAATAACCTTTTCTATTTTTAATATTGTGTAGTTTTCATCAAGTTTTTGCACTTGTTTTATCACTCCGACTCCATTGATGCAGACATACACCCAGCCCATTGTGTCTTTCTTCTGTCCGAAAGTGCTGCACACCACAAAGAGGTCGCTGTTCTCACTTAGCGTCTTCTGTGGAGCCAGAAGTTTAGCAGGGAAAATATCTGGAAAACAAACATCGATGTCAACAGACGTTTATAACACAAACAGCAACAGGAATTACCTTCACCTTACCTTTTGTTTGGCTTTTCACCTCATTCATCAAAATACCTGAAAAATAGACAGACGATTAGATATTGCATTTTATTTAGCCATTCCAGATTGATAAATACTTACACAATAGAAATGTGAATATATTCATTGTGCTGCATGAAACAAACAGACTATCTGCAGGTGAAAGATTATGTCTGAAGCAGACTGAAAGTGTGTGGGACACTATAAATAATGGTATATTTCTGACGTGTGTGTGACCTTCACTGATTGGCTAATACTAAGAAATGGAAAAGTTATGAAAAATTAGTATTAGCAAAAATAGAATTACTTGTTATGGTTGTATGTGATCTATTTAATGAGGTAAACGTGTGCCATCCTCATCATAATCATTTCATCATTGGTCAGAGAGGTGATTGTACATAATAACCAGCGGGGGATGATATTGAAATTAAGATCTGAATATTTCTATGCCTTATCTTGATAACGATGTTCAGATATCTCAATAATGCACCAGGAATGTGTTAATGTCTTGGTTGATGTTCAAGTCTTGCATAAAACATAATTATATCATAAAAGTAACTACAAAAGGACAGAAATATCACTTTACACTGGGGTTGTCATTATACTAAAACTTCACTTTTATGCTACAGAATAGGCTCAATACTCAACGGCAATATAATACCACAATGATGATAAATAATTATATACTGAATTTTATTTTGTGACATGGAAAAACATAAGAAACATCACATTTTACAGTATCAAAACTTGCTTTAATGAGTATATCGTTTATATTTATAATTTTGACAAGCCTACTTTACACCCTTGTTTGAGAGATTACAATAGATGTTTCTGTCTCTCTTTAAGGTCATTTGTAATAGTTTTATTCTAGTCAATAAATTTTTTATCTTGAAATTTCCCATAAGTTGAACCTCTTATTTCATTAAGAATAAATTAAGTTCCTGCTGAAGTTCTTCGTAAATCGTGCAGAGGCCGGCGCACGGGACGTAAACTCCGGGAAAAGAAGAGATACTTCAGACCTGTTCCTGCCATCGTCACGGGAAGCGTGAGATCTCCAGAACAAGACGGCGGAGCTGGCGGTCTCACACGATCCCAGCGGAAGTACAGGGACAGCAGCGTCATGCTTTTCACGGAGACGTGGTTAACGCAAGAAATGTCGGATTCTATCATCGCTTTGGGCCACTTTCATTTGCTGCTTGCTGATTGAGCGAGGGAGAGCGGTAAGAAGAGAGGAGGCGGCCTGGCTGTGTTTGTGAACGAGAATTGGTGTAAACCTGGACACTACAGTGAAGAAGCAGCTGTGTAACAAAGACATTGAACTGTTGGCTGTTGTCATGAGGCCACATTATCTGCCGGGAGTTCTCACATGTTATTGTGATTGCAGTTTATGTGGCCCCGTCTGCTAATGCTGACAATACTTGTGAAGCACGGCTCTCCTGCACCAGCAGGTTACAGACACAGAACCCACAGGCCCTCTTCCTCGTCTCTGGTGACTTCAACCATGCTTCTCCCTCATCTGTTCTGCCAACATACGTATGTTACCTGCCCCACCAGAGACAATAAAACACTGGACTTGTTCTTTGCCAACACCAAAGAGGCTTATTCCTCTTCCCCCCTCCCTCCCCTGGGCAGCTCGGCCACAACCTTGTACATCTGAGGCCTGTGTATGAACCCATCGTGCGCAGGCAGCCTGTGGTGTCCCGTGTGGTGAGGAGGTGGTCTGCTGAGAGCGAGGAGGCTCTGAGGGACTGCTTCAGCACCACTGTCTGGACTGAGCTTTATGACCCACATAGGGAGGACATCAACGCCATCACAGAGTGCATCACGGACTACATCAACTTCTGTTTTTGAGAACATTGTTCCCTCCCAGACGGTGCGGTGTTTTCCAAACAACAAGTAGTGGATTAACTGTGAACTGAAAGCTCTGCTGAAGGAGAAGAAGAGAGCCTTCAGGTCAGGGAACAAGGAGCCAGAGTCGGCTCTACCTCCTGAGGAGACTCAGGTCTTTTGGAGTGACAGGGCCACTCCTGAAGACCTTATATGACTCTGTGGTGGCTTCAGCTCCTGTAGGTGTGGCCTGCTGGAGCAGCAGCATCACAGAGAGGGAGAGGAAGAGACTGGACAAAGTCATCAAGAAGTCCAGCTCCGTCCTGGGCTGTGCTCTGGACTCGGTGCAGGAGGTGGGGGACAGGAGGGTCCTGGCTAGATTCACATCTATGCTGGACCATGAGTGCCACCCCCTGCAGGACACTCTGTCCGCTCTGGAGAGCAGCTTCAGTGACAGACTGATCCACCCTCGCTGTGTGAAGGAGAGGTTCCGCAGGTCTTTCCTTCCTGCTGCTGTCAGACTCTACAACAAACACTGTTAGTCCTGAGCATGTGTATACTGTCATACCCATGTGCAATACTGACATAATCATGTGCAATAATGTTTGGAGCAATATTCTCTGTCCATATAACAGCTGAAAATAAGAGTGTCACTTTTGTTATTATTATATAGAATAAGACGTTTTTATCAGAGCTGTTCTAAAAGAATGTTTTTTATACGTTTTTTTATAAGTTATCTGTTTTCAGGCCCGAGCGCCACAAGCTGGTGAGAGGCCTTGCAGATAAACATGTAATGCAAAAATGAATTACCTTACCCTGATTACCTTTTGATTGAAATGTATGTGTTTAATTCATTGGTTTATTAATTCAAAGTTTATTGTTATTTTTATTCACATATAAGGCATGTTGTATTCTACTTAAATCTCTGCTAAGCCACACCCAAATTAATGAAACACATGTAGTCCTACTTCAAGGAATTTAATCATTTAAAAAAGAAAGCCTGAAAAGCACAATGTTGGAATATATGATGTTAATGCTAAAACCTTATAAAAAAGGCAATAAAGATATATTTTTTATTATACCAGAAACAATGTAATGAAATGCAATCTTACTAAGTCTGTAATAAAACAACAGCATTTAAGCACATTTATCTTCTTTACACTTTATGGTTCTTGCTTTTTCTTCGCGCTCACGGCGTACTGTGGTTCACTGGGGTTTCCATTCGAAGAACCTGTGGTTGAGAAGAACGGTATTTTGATCTTTAGTTAGTTTAGTTAGATTAGAACAACTATAAGCAGCCGGGGTTTTCCTGTTGACGGGAAATAAGAGATTGTCTACATACTATATGTACAACACATTAGTACAAACAGAGAACAGAGAACTTCAAATCTATTTAAAGTTGATAACAGTCCTACCTTCAGAGGGCAAGACTTCATCGTACGTAGGCTCAAGTTCTAAAACGTAACTGTAGAGGTCATGTCCACTCGGAGCATTTTGATATCTGAGAAATTCAAGAATATTGTTAGATTTAAGAAAATAAGGAAAGGATATTATATTTTGTGTATTTTTTTTACTCAGCATTTTCGTCATCAACAGAGAAATCATCTAGAAAGCAAAACTGGTTTAGACAAATGATATTGTTTACAAGTATATCTTTTTCCTCATTGTTTGTGATTCTCAAACCTCCTGCATCAGAAGCTTGTTCTTCTCTTTCTTCTCTTTCTGCGAGTTTCTGTTGTTGGTTGTTGTTGTTGTTGTTGTTGATGTCTATTATATTCCGATTGACAGTTAACAGTGTAGTTAGTTTAGTATATTTAATCATTGTACAAGATTACTGGCATTATACTGTACCTCTTCCACACTTTGCACAATGGAATACACCCAGAAGCGATATCACTGCTATTATAGTGAGGAACACTGTGACCCCAACTGTGACCCCAAGAGGAAACGCTTCTAAAGACAATTAAAACAATATTATTTTAAGTCATCTCTTCCAGTTCTGTACAGTATGTGCCATTGTAGTTTTTCCAGTCAAGTTCATGTGCTTTTAATTGTTCACTGTGTGTTTGATCTGGTGACATCAAATCTTATTTAAAGGTGCACTTATGTAACATGTCTACTCGTCCCTCAGGAGATGTGATTTCCTTTCCCTGGTAACGTTCCACAGTATGACATTGAGTTTATATTTAAGTACAGATGTTTTATTGCTCAAAAACACCTTGAAATACATCTGACCCGTAACCTGGACCTGGCCGTGTCACATGTGAGCGCGGTGACATGTTTAATGCTATAACATCTCAGCAGATACAAGCCTGTGCTCCACCAGAAGAGCTAAGCACCTTTAATTACACAACTTGGTATATGACGCATTATTCTATCCAATGGTGTTGATTTGCATTGTGTACTCGACTGACCTTTGACTTGAAGAACAAGTGCATTATTTCCAGAGAGCTCTTCTTCATCCTCCTTGAAGCACTGAGAAGGCCGGACCACACAGCTGAAGCGACCCGCATCTTTCTGCACAGCATCTTGTATGACAAATTTAGCCTGCATCTGCTTCACATCAAACCCCTGCACTTGGTAAACGGCCCTATCTCGCATCAGGTACGACTGGACAACGTCGCAGTCAAGATTTTGCAGAACATCTGGAAGAGAACACACAAATTCAACCTGCGCTCCCTGGTTGACCGAAGATGGACCGGACAGTGAGAGGTCAGCTGGATGAAAGTTTGCTGAAAGAGAGATGGAATCAAATCAATCAATCAAAAGACAATTGCAGAAGTAAATTATTTGACTCACCTATGACATTAATTCTGATTTTGTTTTTTCCTGTGGTGTTGACTTCAGAAGGCTCGTACTCAGTTTGGGAGTAGACGCAGCTGTATTCCCCACTATTTTCCGGAATAACCTTTTCTATTTTTAATGTTGTGTCGTTTTCGTCAAGTTTTTGCACTTGTTTTATCACTCCGACTCCATTGATGCAGACATACACCCAGCCCATTGTGTCTTTCTTCTGTCCGAAAGTGCTGCACACCACAAAGAGGTCGCTGTTCTCACTTAGCGTCTTCTGTGGAGCCAGAAGTTTAGCAGGGAAAATATCTGGAAAACAAACATCGATGTCAACAGACGTTTATAACACAAACAGCAACAGGAATTACCTTCACCTTACCTTTTGTTTGGCTTTTCACCTCATTCATTAAAATACCTGAAAAATAGACAGACGATTAGATGATTATTGCATACATTATTTTGGATCTTTGAAGCCATTCCAGATTGATAAATACTTACACAACAGAAATGTGAATATATTCATTGTGCTGCATGAAACAAACAGACTATCTGCAGGTGAAAGATTATGTCTGAAGTAAATTGAAAGTGTGTGGGACACTATAAATAATGGTACGTCGCTGACGTGTGTGTGACCTTCACTTATTGGTTAGTACTAAGACATGGAAACATTATGACACATTAGTATTAAAATAGAATTGCTTGTTATGGTTATATGTGATCTATTTAACTTGTGCCATCCTCATAATAATCCTTTCATCATTTCATCACGTCAGTCATGTGAACTTATTGCCAGACGAGCATGAGTTAGATATAATTAAAAAGCACTTAAAAACTATTTTACATTCTGATAATGTGTTTTCTTTTCATGTCTTTGAAATAGTAAATTCTCACATCTGCTCATGCGTTGCAGACATTAGTTCAGAAAAGCCCCAAATGTATTCCATCCCACAAATTCTGTAAGATAAAGAAAGGAAAAGAAGCCAATCATCTCTCCACCATACTTGTGTGTTTGTGATTTATTATAATTCCATATCGAGGCAAAAGGAGCTGAGTTAGCTCCACTGGGAAGAATGGAATGGTGAAACACATTTTCTGAAACCGCACACAGCAATACAAAATATGACAAAGAATCAAGTTCAATAATATTTAATGTATTTACAGGCTAAGGAACATTTTATTTACAGGAATTAATTATATTTCCTTATAGTTCTATATTGACCACAATGCAAAACTTCATGATGGCAATGTTTCACCACAAGATGGCACCAGTGTGACAGTCCCTGAAAAATATGTAGATCCAGGCATCACCAAACACTATCAATAGTTCAAACTGTTTAGGAGCTAAACATTTTTCTTTAAAGTAAAATATATGCCTTTATGCCATATAAAAATGCTGCCACAAAAAATCCCAAATGGTACAGTGTAATGGTCTGAGTAGTTTTACTTTAGTTCAAGTGAGTCAAATGTCCTCTCCCAGCAGCAGGGGCTGGAGGAAGAGGCCCGCTGTTCCCAGGATACAAACAAGGATGAAAACCCACAAGAAGATCCTGTCGATAACCATGGCAACATACTTCCAGTCATCCTGAACCTACAAGGGGAGGGAAATGAGAAAATGTTATGGCAACAGGAAAAATACAATTGGCAAAGCATAACTATGGTTAGAACACAGGCCAACAGTAACACTTTATAGGCTTTGGGATTTTAGTTGGAATAAAGTTTTGTTCAGAGGTAAATGCTCTTCATATTGAACAAAACTGTCAAGTCTTAAGCATAATAGTCCTTTTTTTTTGTCATTTTAAGTTCTAAGTAAAATTTAAGTTTAAGAATCTTTATTCACACTCTAGTAAGACTCAGTGACTATGTTCACACCAAAATATAATTATTATATATTTCTGGACATTAAAGATTATGTTAAATTACATGCAAACCACAAAATCTGATGTGACTAATAAGAGGACTCACGATCAGAAAGAGATCAGATGATTTTGCTGTTCACGCATCATTTTACAATCATCTTTGAACTCCAAAACCGTGATAATAATTACATTTTGAGGGAACATGTAACGCCGCACTCACCTCCTTCGCTTCATTCTGTAACCTCATGTTCTCCGCTATGTATTTGACACTTTCGATGGCCTCCCTGATCTCTGGAGAGATGGGCAGCAGAGACATCAGTGCCGCATCCAGAGATTCTGAGCTGGAACACTGACTCCCTGCGGTGGTCCCGGAGGGGCCTCCACCTCCGGCCAACGGCCCCAAACTTCCCAATCCGGCGCTGCCACCCCCAGAGTCCAAGGGCAGCTTGTTCAACCTCTGATGCCAACACGGGTCGCACCTGTCCTCGCAGCACGGCATCCCGGCGGCTGCACTTATCCCCGGCGGCCCGTTGAGGTTGTTCAAGTTGGACAGCTCCGTGTTGTTGAGGAGCCGCTGCCGGTTCGCCAGGCCGGACACCACGCTGCACACGAGCGCTTGCGGCTTGCGCTTCTTCTGCAGAGAGGCGGCCGAATGGATCGTGCACGATTTCGACTGCTTGATGCGCTCGCCGGAAACTGTCACTGCGTCCGGGTCCCTCTCCGGCCTGGTCA
This sequence comes from Eucyclogobius newberryi, assembly GCF_026437365.1. Classification (NCBI taxonomy): domain Eukaryota; kingdom Metazoa; phylum Chordata; class Actinopteri; order Gobiiformes; family Gobiidae; genus Eucyclogobius; species Eucyclogobius newberryi. The sequence goes on along the minus strand of NW_027316167.1, from coordinate 25,218,742 downwards.
TGAACATAATCCTGGGTAGAAGACTGAGAAAGACCGTCCGCACCCAGCATGGCATCGTGTGGGTCTTGGGCGTGCGGTAGTGGACGTTTAGGACAAAAACTGTGATCACAATGGAGAGCGTGACGAAGATCATGGTGAAAAGGAGGTATTCGCCGATCAGAGGGATGACTAGAGAAGTGGAAGGGATGGTTTCTGTTATCACCAGTAGGAAGACGGTCAGCGACAGGAGAACAGAAATGCACAGAGTGACCTTTTCACCACAGTCGGAGGGTAGATAGAAAACAAGGACCGTTAGGAAGGAGATCAGCAGACACGGGATGATCATGTTGATGGTATAAAAGAGAGGAAGCCGTCGAATGTACAGGGAATACGTTATGTCTGTGTATATTTCCTCGCAACAGTTGTACTTAATGTCGTGTTTGTAGCCGGGGGCGTCAATGATCACCCACTCGCCGCTCTCCCAGAAGTCTTTGAGGTTGATGGTGGATCCGATCAGGACCAGGTCAATCTTGGCCTTGTCGTAAGTCCAGGAGCCAAACTTCATGGTGCAGTTTTGGTAGTCGAAGGGGAAGTAAGTGACGTCGATCCTGCAGGAGCTTTTGAAAATGGCCGGCGGGATCCAGGTTACGTCGCCGTTGTAGCGGAGGAGTGCTTTGGTTTTGTCGTCTACCTGGAAATCGCCCACTGCACTGCAAAGAGAAGGGCGAATGGATAGATAATTCACAAATCAATCTAGATCTGATCGGAGTTCTCACACTGCAAGCAGCCCGTACGCAAATGCAAGCCGATACACTCCAGACTTCAGTGTGAATGTACCTAAAGCGCCATAGATGACGGGCTTGGGCCAGTTTTCAAACGTGTCAACACAGCTTACTTGTTGTAAAGGACTATGTCTGGTTTCCAAATCCGGTTGGATGGAACTCTGATGAACTCCACACCTCCAAAGTCTTTAGGGTTCCATCGAAGTTTGTAATCATTCCATATCTAAAAGACGATGACAATTGAAAAGATGGCTCATGTATTTGAACTCTGATGCACCACCTCATGAGGAAAGTAGATTTGACAGAAAGGATATTAAACCGAAGCTTCTCCTGTGCACTCAATATAATTCATTAATTTGTGAAAAGCGATTGTAGTCATGAAAAGTAAACTTTCTTGTGAGCAAATGTCCGAGGATTTAAATAAAGACAGTGACGTTATCTGACTACAGTGTGTTTTGGGCCGTTTTAGGTGGCAGCGGGTGACCTCCAATTCTGACAACAAAAGATCCTCATGAGACTCATAAATTAACCACCAGAGTCGTAAAAAACAATACAATGGTAGACTGTGTTAAATTAGAATAGCCGGGGGGAAAATGTATCTCAATTGGTTATTTTTGATGCATGGTGCGTTTGAGAAACTCAGTTATGAGTTATGAGACACTGAAAATAGCAAGCTGCTTTTCTAATGAAACAAATAGGGTTTTTTTGTCTTTCAACTTGTATTTTTCTCAAAACAAGACCACGCCAGAATACGTATTAATTGTATTAAAATTAGAAATCTGTTTATGTTTGTAATTCAAGAATCAATAAATGTTTAAAACGGCTTATGAATAATTCAAGCTCGGCTTCCTGTCCCGCAGAGGACAGTCGGTTATGACACTTGGATCCATAGCTAACCTTGATCAGGCTCCATTTGCGCACGACAAACTTACATGCCTCAGCCATAGATTTGTCTCCATGATCTGATTCAACTCATCCTGAAATACAAGGAAAAAAATGCATTAATTTAATCTTCTCTTGTGCGGGGTCGAAAGAAGTACGTCTGAGTTCTACGCAGCAGGAGCTCAATACAAATGAGAGCTGGAGCCAGATTGGTGTTTTGAATGGAAAAAAGGCACGATGCAGACTTTTGTATAGAGGTGCTGAACAATGAGACACGGTCATATAAACATGTATTTGATATTGTGCCCACAGAAAACGCATGTACAACGAATGGCAAAAAGAATAAACAGCATCTTTTACCATCTGAGGACACATATTTTGATTGCACATATTTTGATTTTATGGCTTGGTTGAGCTGATGTAATTGACACAGGCTGAGCACCGCCAATTGCAACAAGGTTAGCGGCATCAGGTGTGGGACGGGCAACAGCAGTCATCCATCAGTGCCGTGAGCTGCAATAAGCTATTAACTGTGCAAGCACGAAAATATATTCTTGTTTGGTGCTAGATTGGCAGATATCCGATACAACTACTGTGCCATGTTCCTTAGACAAATGAGGTGTATAAATTAACAATAGTATTAAGCCCACATTTGAATAACCAAGGGCCAGTTGATATGTCAAAAAATGGTAAAATCTTGGTTGGCCATAGGTAGATGTGCTATATATAAGCACACTGGTGTTATGTATTGTTAAATTGGATTAAACAATTACTTTGGCCCCGGTGGAACAAACGGCAATTCTAAAATTCAAATTCTGAACAGGAAGCAATTCGTTGAGGTGAACCAAAAGATAAAAAACTATCTCAAATGTAAGTCCTTCACAGCCCTTTGCCTGTATTAAAATGTGTGTAAACAACCTGCAGGATGTACGACCGTCTCGAGAGGTAATGGACGATTAATGGGTGGAGGCAGGGCTAACTCAGCACAGCAGTAATCACACAGCTGGCATTTTCCATCTTGTGCCGGCCAAAGACGCAGACACTGACTCGCATTGCACCTAAGCAATAAAAGTCTTCATCAAAGTAAAAGGCCATAGCTTACCACTTTGACCAGCTGTGACATGGACACCTCAAACTGCACGACGACAGGGTCCGACACATTCTCTACTGGCCGTATGTACTGGTTGTAGTTGGAGAATATGACAGAGAAAAGCTTGTGTTCAGCATCGGAACCAGAGGCACCTGCAGCAGACATGTCAACAGAAGCAGTTATGAACATCTGCATTATTCAGGCTTTGAATGATGCAACCTAACAAGAGCCTTGCAAACTTGCACAAAGTTATATTCTGCATATAAAATGAATAAAGCTATTAACAGATTGTTGTGAAATAAGTTGTCATGGCTATGGCTTGTAGTGCATAGTAGGCACAGAAGTAATCGTTTATTTTTTCATTTTTGTATTAATTTATTTATTTCAAACGATTGAAACACATTGAAACAGCAAAGCAACAAGTAGATTACTTACAGGCTAAAGTAGCAGTTTTACTCACCCAGCTTCAGAGATGCAAACATCAAAGATATAGACCAAAGACAAATGTCAGACTTCATCCTTGAGGGTGGTCACGGCTGCATGAGTCTGGACCCTGGTGAGCGCAGTGCTCCGTGAGGCAGACAGGAGTAAGTGAGAAGAGAAGCAGCTGTTGAGGCAGAGCCGTGAGGGCAGAGGCAGAGCGTGGAGAGAGAGGCCACTGTGCGCACTCCGCCGCGTGTGCGCACTCTGCCGCGCGTGGGACGTTCTGCGGCTGAAGTAACTAACCACAGTAGCATCTTGACCTAGAGCAGCTGGAGGTGGTCATTGGCTGAAGAGACATTTGACACAATTGTACATCAGAGTGAGGCGGTCAGTGCGTCTGTGCTTCAGCAGATGTCTGCATCTTCTCCACTAATGTATGACATCCTAGACCACTTAAACAGGCCAAGGAAGAATATAATTGTTCTTTTGGGATCCATAACGATTATAATGTATTGGTCAATTCTAAAGTTACTATTACTATAAATATTTTGTCATTACTTTCTTAAAAACTTTGGGTGATGATTATGGATGAAAGAAATTAGAAGGTGCAAAAAACCCTTTTTTAAATGTAGCGGACCGTTATTGCTTTTTTATGCAAATATGATTGATTGATTGATTGATTGATTGATTTAGTCTGTTTGTGTATCCTTAAATAAAATAGCCTAAATTAAAACAGTATAGAGTTAAGTAAAGCAGATATAATCACTACCAGAGGAAGTAATTGCTATCACTTTATCCAAATGAGGATTTGACAAAAGAGCTTGTGGTCTGCAGAATCTTTAACAAGCCCAGTCAGCACTGTTTACTGAGCAGTAAGAGTGTGGCTTCAAGTATTTAACAGATTGTGGTGCAAAGGTGTAAACGTCATTTATATTTTTTCCTTGAGCCAAGAAAGTGTTTTACTTAATGGAAATTCGTCAGAGCACACGATCAATATCAGTTATTTTTCTGACTGTAGTTTTAGCTGGATTCAAGCATCTGTCATTATTCCCATTATATAAAGCGACAATTAGTTGGTAATATTTGACCAAATGTATAATGCATATGGAAAAGAACACACATTTTTGTTTCATTTTCACTTGTAATACATTTAATGATCAACTTTGAATCTTTTTTACAATGCAGATTTATTATAACTGTGCATTATCCTGGATGTGGTAAGTTCTTCACAACAGAGTTCTAAATATTTGGAAACAGTTTATATAATGTTTGTTGTAGTCGTGTTTTAATCCAATCACTCAAAGTGTGTTCTAATCTATACTGTGACATCTGATCGTTTTCTCTCATTTCAAACAGTTGATACAGGTTTGTTTGTTTGTTTGTTTGTTTGTTTGTTTGTTTGTTTGTCCAGACTAAACCTAAATCAAATATAAACAAGTACTAGATCTAAAAACTTTAGGATTTATTATAGCTGCAATAGTAAGTCAATGTAGTCCTGGGTTGAAAATCTCTGGTGCAATCCAGTGTAACAACTACCCTTTATTAACTATATTTAACAAGTAAAATCTACAGTTCACGTCTTGTAACTCATCAAATACGTGGTGTCTCGGAGCTGGGCTGTTGATTGGGAACCATCTGATTCTGAAAAACAGGCTGCAGAAAGAGGCCGAGTGTGCCCACTATACACACGATAACAAAGATCCACAGGAACAAGCGGTCCACCACCATCGCCACGTATTTCCAGTCTTCAATTACCTGTACCCAGAAAAGCAGAATGATAAGTGAGTCGCATGAGAACAGTAGATATAAAGTAAATCTGGGTGTTTACGGCAAGAGGAATGAATGTTATATTTACTGCCTACTGTATTTGTACTTACACTTTGGTCATCATCGTCTCCCATCATGTGCTCAGCCACAAAGCGCACACCGTTCACTGCCTCCCGGACATCGCTGGCCCAGTCAGAGGTGCTTCTCTGATGGAGGTCTTGTGCTGAGGTGAAATCACTGGGACCATAGTCTCCTTTTCTGTTATAGCGAAGAGATGCTGACATTTTTTTAAGTCCAGGAGTTGAAAAGGCAGAGGAGTCAGTGGGCAATAAGACTGAAGAAGACATAAATCCTGCTTTAGGTTCGACAGGACATCCTAAACTCAGAATGGCCCTGCTGGCTCGTAGGCCACGCTGCTGGCGTAGTCTCTGCCGGGCAGAGTTATTGTTTGGCCGTCTCATGAATAGCAAAGTAGGCAGTTTGACTAGAAACACAAGTTTGACCCAAGCTGGCATAGTGTGGGTGCTCGGGGACCTATGATGTACATTAAGCACACAAACACTTGTAATAATAGAAAATGTCACTAAGACCATAGTAAACATTAGGTATTTTCCTATCAGGGGCACATCAAGTGAGGTTGGAGGGACTATTTTGGATATCAGCAACAGAAAAACAGTGAGAGCCAAGAGGACTGAGATGCAAAGGGTCATCTTCTCTCCACAGTCTGAAGGCAGGTAAAAGACCAGGATGGCTAAGGATGTTATCAGCACACAGGGGATGATGAGGTTGATGGTGTAGAACAAAGGTTTCCTCTTGATGATAAAATCATAGGTAAGGTCCACATAGGTGGGATCAAGAGGATTTACAGTCCGTCTGCCAGGCAGGGCCAAGATGTCCCACTCCCCACTTGGAGTAAAGTCATCCATGCTAGCCACCTCAGACTTGAGAATAAGGTCTAGTTCTATGTGGTCGTATGTCCAAGATCGAAACTTGAGGGTGCAGTTTTGTTGGTCAAAGGGGAAATGCTTCACTTCTATCTTACAGGCGCTTTTGTAGATAGCTGGAGGAAGCCAGTTTATACTGCCATTGTAAAGGACTATTGCATTTGTAAACACTGTTACTTCATATGTTCCATCTGCACTAGAGGAAGAATAAAAGTGAAAAAAACAACTTTAACAAAAGCCATAAATTATTATTTTTGTTCTAAAGAATTTAGTTTTGTATGAACTTACTTATTATACAGGACAATATCTGGGAGCCAGATGTGTCTTGAAGGAATACGCAGCTTGTCAATTCCTTCATACTTTGATGGGTCCCAGGCCAGCCTGTAATCCACCCAATGCTGCCGAGACAGTTATGTTATGGTTCATTTACTCTCAATCATCTTCTGTGACATAATTACAGAACTACTTTGTTCCGCACTTGAGATAGAAATTGATATGGTATAATCCAAGGGCATTCAGTAATTTATATAGATGTACTATTTAAAGTAGGGACTGGCCTTACCTGAGTGAGCCATACGTTTGTCGTCATTATCTGTTCTCTTTCATTCTGAAAGAAGCAAGTGTAAAATAGTTAATAGTGGATATATAATACTAATAATAATACTCAAGTGAAAATGACTGTACGTCGAATAACGCCTAAGTTCTCTAATATAGATGTATAAAACATTCAGGTTTAAAGACTACCATGATTTGCTTCTTGGTCTTCTTGATTGATCATAATGTCCAATGAGTTTCTGTGAATCTGCAGTTTATTGGCCCAACAAAGATATGCTGGTGATTCTGTCATATTCAAATTGATTTTCTGACCTGTAGGCTTTATTTGACAGGATAGATGTAGCATGAAATCAGGAGAAAGAGAGAAGGAAGGTATTCGGCAAATGGCCAATGCTGGGAAATGAACCAAGACGATAGGCAGGCAATATTTATTTGATGAGGAAGCAGTGCGAAAACACTCAATATGTAGTGTTAACTTGCACTTCAAAGCCTCCCTGTGTGAAGTGTTCCTTAGTTGCATTGACTTGATGTTGCTAGGAAAATATGATCACAAAATCCCAGATGACGTCAAGAGTGTGACCGAACCTCATAAAGGCAGTTTTGCTGCTTTATGATGTTTTAATCCAAATGTGCTGAAGCTTCAATCCAGACATGACAGGAGCAGAGATCACAGCTTCTCTGACCATGTCAATCCTCTGTCTGTATATTTGTTTTCTTGTTTCTCAGTCAGATGGAAAGTCCACATGTATGAGGTAGTTGTGCATTTACCACACTGATGAGCTGAGCCAGTGACACTTGCAGCTTGACTGTGACCCTCTCTGTTCTGTTTACAGCTGGCCGGATGAGTGGATTGTAGCGATCCTTTCCAAGCAACCAGTTCATAAGGCGCTCCTCAGAATCAGCCCCACTGCTGCCTGAAATGGCAAATTGAGATATTTTGAAATAAAAAAGAAAAGTAATTAATGAAATGTAATGTAACACATCAAGTATGGCCTATTCTCCCAGCACTGTTGCACAGAAGGCAGTTCACCTGTAATGTGCTGCACTAACTGTGCAAACAAAAAACTTGACATTAGATGAAGCGAGAGGGAGGTCAAGCGTGGAAATAGAGACTGAAGTAAGCCACTTTCAATGGAAAGGTCACAATCTGGAGGGCCAAATTTCTATCAAGCTATAAAGTGAGTTAGTGTTCTACATCAACTCTGTTCTTAGAGAATAGTCTGGATGAGAGCATATAAACTATTGCAGATGGTGTTGTCACAATACTAAAATGTAAACACGATTTCAATACTAGAGGATTGATATTAATTTTGAAGCCTTATTTAGACTAATTGTAATTTGACACAAAACTATTGCAGCCTAATTTGATAACCATGGTACCATGTGGTATAATAGGCCTACTATTTCTGACATAAATTAGGCTATAAGCTCAATCCTATGTATGTGATTTTTTTCAGGAGAACTGAAACGAATTTATAGAACGAGTATCTAGTTGCAATACTGGTTTTAGAATTACACACAACAGATGTTAAAGCAGATGTTAAAGAAAGTATACACGTTTACATTGGTTACCACACAGCAAACTGCATGTGACTAACATAAAAAAAAACAATACAAAATTAAATGAAACACAATGACAAGTTTAAATACACTGCTGTTAAAGTAGCCTTGGTCTTTAATGTACGCAAAAATAAAGCCTACTAATACTGTAGACGCGAGGTTTATCAATAACACATTTGAACTAATAACACAATTAGGCAGAATTTGCATATAAAACGTTAGGAATTCAACACCATCACTTACAGCAAATTAAGGAGAAAAAGTAGGCTACAATGGAAATAGTCCGCGTCATTTTTCCTGCGCCGTCAGGTCAGAAAGAGCGAGCCCACCGGAGCTGTGTGAGGTCCGCGCTCAGGCATACCGGGGCGCTGCTCGTGTGGACAGTGCGGTGCGGGTGCCTCGAGCCCTCTGCCGTGTGCCGCGTGCTGCCCTGCGCCCAATGAACTCTGCCGCGCGCTCCCACAAGAGCGTGCGCCCGTGCTGTTGGAGCGGACGACCTGCTCCAACAGCACATGCTACACACACAAACTATAGCTTCAGTTGGGCTCTTACAGGGCTTTCTTTGTTTTTGTTTTATATATCGAACTATAGATTGATTTTTTCATTGGTTTTGCTAAATTAGAAAGTAGGTTAGAATTGTCCCACGTGCGCTGAAAAGCCCTTCACTATAGGCAATAGCTGATGATGCCTCAGACTTGTGTCCACTTGCTGACTCTAAACACTTGGTAGGGTGAGTGTAGTTGGGGTGAGACAGGCAAATGAATTCTTCAGGTTCAGTCAGACGAGAAGCAGAGCAATCAAAGTGGAGCAGATTTACGGTGACCACACTGTTTAATGCCTCATTAGAAAGGCCAGTAAAACAACTGTATCAGGCGTGAAGAGCTGATCCAAGGAATTGCCTCAGTAATATATTTAAAATCCAAATACTCCCATGCGAATCATTGAGAGGGGATCAATAAGGGCTGATTAGGCCCTGACCCACGATATACCACTGACAAAACGGTGTACATTTGTCTGTTGTTTACAGCACAATATATGTCACAGACATGTGAAGACAGGACTCCTTTGACATTTACATCATATCTTTATGTAGCAGCACCAGCTTGATTCACTCAAGTGTAAAATGATATAACATCTAAAGGACATGTCAAGCTGCTGCTTAATGACATTTTCTTGCAGACCTTTATAACATGGCACTTATATGGGTAACAGAGGCCCCCTCAACGTTGGCGACGATGCGGGGAACAGAAAGCAGACCATAGTTATGTGTTTTGGTCTTGACACGATTATTGCGGGGTAATAGTCTAATAGTTTAAGATGCAGTATATGTACTCGTGTTTGTATGTACATCATGGATGTCACAATGTCAAGCATTGATTCTTCTGTTACATTACATTGTTGTTTCTTTCTAAAGTGACCGGGTAATCTTGACCTCCCTGGTACAAGTAATGAGACTTTGGGGGAGGAGTGCATGTGGGAGATGTCTTTTCATCCAGATATATAATGTACACTTGATATATAATGACACTTTATCAGGGAGAATACAGTTATGGAATTGAGTTTTAGTAATTCAGAGTAATTTTGTCCCATTGACTTATTTTAAGATTTTTGCTTGCGTTTTTTTGTTTGGTTGTTATACAAGATGGTCTTTCTCAATCCCACTGTTAGGCTAATGTTCATAATAATGTTTAAGCAAATAATTAGAATTCTAGAATTTAAAGAAAAACAAACCATAGGTTTACAGATATTCTTTGATCATGTACTGGGGACTGGGGAGAGTATCAGGGTTTAGGTGGATGCCAGAGTCACACAGGGTGAACAGAGGATGTGTAAACACATGGAGTGACATGCTATGTTTTTATTTTTGGCATGGCAGGGATGTGTGATGGAAGAGAAATTGCTAATCAAAGAATTGCTGCAGTTGCAGTGCCATGTAGCACCACTGCAATCCCACACTGTGAGGGATATATATCAAGAAGGCAGTTCATTACCCAAAGTGCTTGGCTCCTGTGCCCCAGAGTTTCAGCCTCATGTGAAGATATTGATTCATCGGCAGCTATCGGCCATCATGTTCATATCTGAGGTTGGCCAAGACAAGCTGTGGCTTTCTTTGGCTTTGTTGTTATACTCGAAGGGATTAACAATAGAGCTGAGTTTTCAAGAAGTGGTTATGTCATAAATTGCATATTTCCCATTAGAGAGAGAAACAATACAATGTGTAAGAAACTATGCTAATATCTTATTCTCATCAGTGAGTCTCAGCTTCAGTCAGTGAAAGTCAGAGTCTCAAATGCAGAGTGAAGCCTGCAGATAGAGCCTGGTGTGACATCCTGAATGCACTCTGCAGAGACAGTTTTATGACACCAGGCTGTGCTTTCAACCTCACCTGTCTCACTCACAGCCCTCCAAATCCTAAAGAGATCGATTGGTCTGCGCCCTCCAGATCTCTGGAAGCCTCATTTAGTATTGACCATCCAACAGCCTTGGTGTTTTGGCTATCAAAACGTTCCACGTTGATGGTAGAATGATAAGCAGAAAAAAGTGGGGTCTGAACTGTAAACTGTTCATTAAAAAATGAATCCCATTTGTTTCTGTGATGCCTTTTGCTTTGACACACTGTCTTGTAATCGCAGCAGATTGGAATCAATTCTTTCTGCCCTAGATGAGATCTTAATGTGCTTAGAAAGGTGTGTCTAAGAGCTTTGAGACAATAGTCTAATCGAAACCAAGTCATGAGTGTTTATCTATGAATCTCTTCCTGTTGTGTGATCTGAACATGTGATTGAAGAAGATTTGAGTAACAGTTTGCAATTTGCGATATTTTACTCCTAATTTATATACATTTATTTTTACAGGAAGCCAGAGAGAAACAGTGTTATCACAAGCTATACAATGCATTATACTCTTGCTTAGGATATGTATTTGCTGTTGGACATTATAATGATTGAGTAGGATTGACCGCACAACTCTGCTGGAATTAGACTTTGGAAGTTAAATATCCCTCCTGGGGCTCATATAGGCGCAGGAGCTGTAAATGTCAATCAATGGCTGGGCAGTGGACATGGAAATGACCAATAGGGTCAGATCATTATGACAAGTTCATCTTGTGGACTAGGTGATGCCCATGTGATTTATAAAATACTTAAATGTAACGGTGGTTTATATTTGACTGAGACTGGGTGTAAAAAAGGTGTAGAATGTCTTAACTTTATAATTGACAAACCATGACGTGCAAATGACCGGGGAGGCACATGAGATTTGAGACGTTGCTCACTAGATATCCTCGGTTAATGATGTCTGCATGTTTGTCTGGGCTAGCATAATTCAATTGGGTTTCTGTGTTACGGTCAAATAAACTCTCCAGGGACCGAGGATGAAGAATGTGAAGCTTATCAGTCATCGACCACACCCCCGAGAGCAGGGATGGCTCATCCTGGGGGTGGGTCCCACTGAGGTCCCACAGGGTGAAGTGACTGATTGTGGCCTATATGTCTGGACTTGCACTTAACGATGCATGGAAAAGACAATGAACCAACCAGAGGGAGCACAGCTGCGCCAAAATAAGGGAAACAGATTGGACAGAAAGCAACAACTTCCACATGCAAATGCAACCATCAGTATACAGTATGACAACAAAGAGCCGAGTTAAAACAAGTTTACTAGAAATCTACATAGTTAATTTGGCAACAATTTGTCTGTTAGACAAAAGGCAAATCTATACATTAGAGATATACGGGCAGCTATCTAGTTTAATTCCTCGCCTTTTTGTGTTTTCTCCTGTATAGTCTGTAAGTTGAAAAAGCATCTTGTCAGGTTCATGCCCATCTGTGCTGCTGTTTCCTGGTGAGCACCGCTGTCGTTACTGTCAAGGCCACAGGTAGGGGTAAATTGGATGGGTCGCTGAACACAATGTTCCAGCCGGCATATTACTCCCTCTGAGACCCAGTCCCTTTTAAAGTCTATGTGTGATCAGTCACGCTGGTGGAAAATGTTGTCTGCCACATACAGCGTTCTGCTGCAGCACCATAGTCCACCATATGTTCATGGCTTGTAGCATCCTGATTCCTCCCCAAAACCACAAAAACTGAAGCTCAAGCTCAGCCCAGGTCAAGTCAGATTCTTCTATGGAGGTTTAGATGGTGGCAGCCCTACTGTAAATACAAATACAATGCAAGGTTTGTATTCTGATTCATGACATAATTTTGTACTAGTTTATCTGCTGTACCACATGAGCCATCACGCCCCCACATGCATGACCTGTAGCTGTAGTTCACCACTGTCTCCCCTTCAGCCTTTAAATTCATCAAACTTTTTCATTAGTTTCAATTCATACCACAATATTCAGCTGAAGCGGTTTAATAATAGTAACGTGTCCATGGACTTAAGGACAGGGGCAGTATGTGCCCTTTATAGAACAGGCTAAATGAAGAGAACACACATTCATAATCTTTACCTTTCTGTGCTTTCTATAGCCGGTCCAACATGGCTTGAATTAAGATACTTGTTCTCTTAGCTAATTGATTTAGGCTGGCCTCCTTCCCCCAATTGTCAGCCTGTCAGGGTCTTTCGCTTGCACTGTAAACATTAGCATCAGGATTGGCAGTGGTGCACTCGTTTGCAAAGACCTTTACACTGCTGCTTTTTGCCTCTCACCAGAGCAGCAGTGCCCCACAAAGTAAATAGAGTTTGGCTCCAATGTGATTAGGCCTGAGTTGACTTGGTTAGAGTGCATGAAGAACAGCAGATCCCACAGCACAGAGATGTTCCACAGATAACCTTTATGGAATTAGATTGGCACAAAAATTGTCCATTACACAGAGCCACGCCCCAAAAAGAGGAAATAAAATAAAGAAGAAAAGGCAGAATTCGGACATACTTGTTTGCATGTTGTTACTATCATCAGTGTTAATTCTTTATCCGTCCAATCCAAGTTATTCAAAATGTATGAGCCGGTTAAATTCTACACTGCAAAGTTTGTTTTTAAAGCATTTCACTACTTAAAATATCCAATAATTCTTTAAGAGAGCAGTTCAAGAATCATCAGGTGAGAATGCATTAAGTACAAGCCATTTGGTAATTATTGTTGACATATTGATTAGCACTGTTGAAAAGAAATATGTTTTTCTTTATTTCTCCTAAATGTATTTTCTGGCTCTGGGGGGTGGGTTGAAATAAGTTGTCCCACTCCATATCGAGCATCAATGTTTATTTTACATGGAGATAAGTTTGTTATCTTAAGTTCGGCAGCAGGACCACGCCCCTTCCCACGCCCCTTCCTACGCCCCTTCCTGCGGCTACACTACTTAATCATCCAGATCACACACACCTGTGTTCGTGATTTTCGTGCCCCTCCCTCCCACCCTCTTTAAACTATTCTAATTCATCTCCTAGATGGGGGTATCGAGGCCCGGGAGCCTTCAGCCCTCATCGCAAGAAGACCCAAAACGGCATTAACTTCGTACATTCGTGTTGTTCATGTTTCTCCCCTGCCAATAAACACCTTGCATCGTATCTGGGGTCGTGGTCCTTGCTAGTGAAATGTTTTAAGTTAATCTTGGACTTTGCATTGTCCTTCATTCCGTTCCACTTTCCGGTCGTTTTGCTAAAGACAAGCAGCTCAAAATAAGTAAATTAATGAAAATAAATAAGAAATGTATTCAAGGATATATCAGGCACACAATATTTGTCATTGATATCAGCGCTCCTAATGGATGTGCACTGCTCCAAATTGTTTCTTTTGGATGTTTAGTTCATATTTATTCATTTTTATTTTTTCTGCGGTTTATGTTTATACTTTAAAAAAATTAAATAAAATAACAAGAAAAGATCCATCATTAAATCAACTTGCCCTTATCTGGTGTTTTGAAGACAAATACAAGTTCTTCTCATTCTCGCTGAACACGAAGAACTCAGAGTGATATATATAGATTATGTATGTATATATATATATATTATCTACATACCCTATAAGTTTAATATTGGCTCTCGTCTGGATGTGACCTGCCCCTTCCCTGACACGTTTACTGTTCCTACGGAAAAAAGAAAGAGACGAATATTGCTCCTTCTCTCTGGGAATAGTGTTCTGTCCTCTCTGACAAAGTGTGCGGTCGTATGTGGTGAATCAGCAGACGAGGCGGTTGACAAATCTCTCTCCAAAGCTACTATACACTTCTCTTTGGTTGCCACCTAACATTATTAGAAATCACCTGCAAATAAAAAATTCTATTGATTTATAAAATAACCTTAAGGGGGTAAATAGACAGAAGAATGCATACCACTGTTTGCATTGTTATTCAAACAGAAATAATGAAGGCTATAAATGCTGGAGGATGATTTGCTCATGCTGTTGAGGATGGAATAAGACAGAGCTGGATTTTAATTAACTTTTTGTCCGAAGCAGATGGACGGCAGAGAGACGAGATAAATCATGTCAGAGACCAGCAATCTGCCTCTTTATTGGGCCGTACACAAACATAGTATGGCAAACGGCATGTCACTTGCTCGATCATAAATTAGGCCTGAAGAGAACTGTGATGCATACTTTTCTGTTCATTCTGACTCGTGACAACCTTTGTAATGGCCTCTCCGATGGCCCTCGGAAATATTCTTTTAAACACTATCACACTACAGCGTTGCCTTATACGACCAGGCTTTCCTTCATTTGCATGTTCTATTTTCCAGTGTTGATGCTGACATGGGTGCATGAGTATTATCACTACATGTACCTACACATACTCATCTTTAATCTGGGGACAAAAATTACCCCGTTTGTAGTCAGCCATTTGTCCATAATTTGATTTTGTTTCTGGTGAAATTTGAGAATTCTATAGCCTAAAAAAATAGTAGTAGGTTGAGAACCACAGGGATCCCACTGTCCACTCACAGCAAAGAGGGTCCTTTGCTTAAAATACTGACTTCCCTCTGGTCTTGTTCTTTAAAGTCCAACTAAAGATAAGAATCAATCAAGCATCTGACATAATCTGGACCGAATCATCAATCAATCTGAAAATGATTTGTGCTTTGATCATGAGTCAACACAGAAGTGTTGACTCATATTCCAGTAGAATCAAATGCTCAGCTGTTGCTCTGAGTTCTTTTGCCTGCACAGAGCTGTGGAAGAAAGCCTTTGTCCACTAAACTTCTTTTGCTTAGAATATGTTGCAGAAAGACTGGAAATTGGCTGAGGTCTTGTCCTTAAATGCCTTTAAAACCATGCTGAAAACGTTAGAGATTTCATCAATAATGTGCCATTATTTCACATAACCTGTGTTATTTTTATCTTGTTCCTTTGTATGTTGTCACTATGTAAATGTCGCTTCCTCTTGGCCAGGACTCCCTTGGAAAAGGGCTTTTTAATCTCATTGGGACTCTCTTGGTTAAATAACGGTTAAATAAATAAATAAGTATTGCTGAAAAGTCGTAGGACACAGACCTTAATTAGTCCTGGGCTCATGACCCAGACTGCAGTATCCACAAGCACCAGTACATGTACATGGAGCCAGCTCAGACCAACTGCAGTGTTGTAGTTCATAGAGTGTCTTAGGGCAGGGGCCATTGTGACTGTGGGAGATTCACTGTGTTGGAAAGTAATATCCAAACGTATGATCCACAGTGTTTGATAAGAAATGACAACAATCATAGTGTTTGAGTAATACCATCACCTTTAAGCTATTCTGAAAAAAATAATAAGGAGAAGGAGAAGGTGTTGTTTTAGACCCGTTTTTATTCCATGTAGACAGGCATTTACCCCATTAACCACAAATTGGACACAACATCTGCCTTTGACAGTTGTAGAACTAAGAATAAACTGCCCTCCAGCTCAGTGATAGGCCTATAATGCTGTGGTGGGAACCCAACACTTTGAATTACAAAAAAATAATGAGGTTATTTACAAAAACAATATTTTTACTTCTGTCCTTATGTAAATATAGTTGGTAGGGTTGAAATGATATAAGCATAAACAGAGCCTGAAAACGCAGCAGCACCATCCAGTCGATAGTAAGTAATTATGCATGTGACAAGAATAAATGGTATTGATGAAGCAAACAGTCAGCACAGGTAAAACTGGTCAGCAGCTTTACCATGAACCTGACAGTCAGCAAATGAAGTGAAATGACTACGTGAACTGGAATATACCACACTCTGGGATTCAAGAGAGAGTTCAGTGCACATACGTTAGTTGAGTGCTTTTTGTGAAATATGAACATTTTCTCAAGGCCAAACATATAATAGGTTATCTGGTGTTTTATACGGGTAATAGCTACTGATTTTTTTTTTTTTTTTTTTTTTTTTGTGTGTGTATCAGTATTTTTTGTCAATTGACTTTTTAATAATGTTGGCCAGAATTGAATGTGTGTGTGCTGGACTGGAACCTTTTCACTGACTATTATAAATCCACTGACCCATATTGTACACCAACTGTGGTCAGGTATAGGCCATATTATGTCACGGACTAAGAAAAGCATCAAATTAAATGTGGGCTGTAACTATTGAGAACCTCTGCTATTCCAATAATTCAGTTTTGAGATAAATGTATATTAATTTGTCTTTTTTAGGCTTGTTATAGCGTTGTTATTTACGGACCGATAGATCTAGTGGTCATATTTTGATATGCCTTTGAGAATGGCCTCGAAAATAATTACACACAATTAGGATGATCATATTTATGAATATAGTGCCTAAATAAAAGGCCTATAAAAGGATCACATTTATGCATTTAAGATACCAGTTGTTTTTATTTGGAAAACATTGCTCTCTAGTGGCAGCATTAGGAAGTAGGCTTTCAGTCTAGATTCTGAATTGGCAACAATGCCCAATTGAAGTAACTTGCCAACTTACCAAAGAAAACACACAAAATGTAGATTTGATCAACTTGTATCCATACTTTCTTGGAACAGTTTGTATTTTCTTGAATTATAGTAAGTCAGGTGGTAAAAAGATGGAAGCTTGGCCTCTTTTTTTCAGAATCAGAAAAGCTTTATTGCCATTGTCAATGAACGGAATTCACAAACATAGGAACTTGTTTTGGTGAATCGGTGCAACATAAAACAATGAACAATGAGAAAACAACCTGTGTAAGACCTATACAATAATCTGCTATAGGATAAAAAATAAAAAATAGGCATAAAATAAAATAGGCATAGGCATAAAAATAAAAATAGGCTTACTATTTACACACAATTACATATACAGTATATATATACAGTTGAATTTACAGATGTAGTGCAGAAAGTGAGCAGTGCAGTGGGTGATTAAATTATGGTTAACGTGTTTAAGAAGTGTTCATGAGTCCAACAGCAGAGGAAAATAAACTGTACTTGTGGCGGGAGGTTCTGGTCCGGATGGACCGTAGCCTCCTGCCTGAAGGGAGCATGTATTCAATAAATGCTGCCAAAAAAAAAAGAATGTTCTTTGTTATTTCTAGTTATAAAAGCAATGTCAAAGTATTGAATGTCATACATTTTTAAGGCTCTAGGTGTCTACTACATCAGGGGAGATCTTAAATATTACAAACAGACGTTGGTCTTTTTCAAACACACACAAAGTGGGAATATTTTCACTTTTCATTGTGAAAACAGTCAAAACATAAAATGCAACCCCTGTATTTATTATTTGGTAAAAGAGACAGCAGATGTTAACCCTTGGAGCCAGCCTATCCATGCCTGTGTCAGGCTGGAGGACACTTTCAGGCTTCTTCCAAGTGTGTGTTAGAGTTTTCTACATCCTCAACTCTTTATTTTACACATCTGCACCTTCTTTAGGAGTAATGTGCTGGGCTAGTGAGGGTGCAATACATCCCTCAAAATGTAATCTATATCCCAAATGTTGGCAGTTCAACCAAACTAACAGTGTTACTGCCATTGTGACCTTTAGCAAGACACCCCACCCTACACAAAAAATGTGTGGTGATGAAAGAGGTCGTTGGAACCTTTGTCAGTCGGCCTCAGGGCAGCGGTTATTAGAGACGGTTATGACCCAAAAACAAGTGTGCATGAGAAATGCATGAATGATGCAATGTAAAGACCGAAGTCCCCGGTAAATACTTACCATTTGTTATTAGTGAAATATCATCATAATTTGAAGTATATGCTTAAATATTATTTTAATATAATATTTTATTATATATATTATACAGTATTTTCAGTTTTTATAATAAATACTACCCAGTATTTTAATATTTTGTATCTATAAAGTTATGTGTGTGTGTGTGTGTGTGCGTGCGTGAGTGTGTGAGTGAGTGTGTGTGTGTGTGCGTGCGTGAGTGTGTGAGTGTGTGTGTGTGTGTGTGCGTGCGCCTGTGAGTGAGTGAGTGTGTGTGTGTGTGTGTGCGCGCGCCTGTGTGTGTGTGTGTGTGTGTGTGTGTGAGCGTGTTTATCAATTTACATTTATATTATTGTATTTATATTCTTTGTTATTATTTGTTCATTTTTAAAATGGCACTTGTCCTCCGTCGTACATGCTAGCTAGTAAAATGTGTAGTACAAGTATGGATCTACATTTAGATATCAATAGACTCTTGGATAGATTACAAATATTTGTTCATTAGAAATCCTCACTATGCGACTCCAATAATGGTTTATTACAACATACCTCCTAAATATAGCATATTTATTGTAGGGCAGTTGTCGTGGATGAAATAATAAGAATAAGACTAAATTCGAAATAAACACATAATACGTTTATGAGCTCTTGGGGATTCACTTAATGAAATTACACGAAACTTTTGGGACACATCAGTGTCGCATTGAATGCTGGGAATCTGCGCGAATGAGGTTCAGGGACGCCATCTTTAAACCCCATACGAGCGCAGCACCAGCCACAGTTGAACACCGGGGTGAAAAACAACACAATCCACACAGCGCACAGAAAGATTCAGATCCGTCACATTTGGATGTTTGCTTCACATTCACCGCGGCGATGAGGGACAGTCTTCTGTGGTAGTGAGAAGCCAGTGAGAGGACACGGACAAGGACCGAAAATGTTCTTATTCTAGGAAGACACAACAATAGGCGGAAAGACAACAACAACGGACTGGCTAGGTTAGCTCGCTGGCTAACTCCCCCGCTAGTCTGCTGCTAAACCATCCTCTGCGTTGTTTGGCACGCTACTCGAAAACCGACAAGACTTTTACCCCTCGCCAGTTATTTCATCTCAAAACGGGTCGCTATCCGTGAAAAACCCGTCGGCGGACTTCCAGCAGACCATCCGGGACTTGTCTCTGCGCATACACCGTAGTTGAGGCAGGATTTGTTGTGGTTCTTGCTAAGCTAAGTCCCGACTTCACTCCTCCCCAGCGGCCCAGTCGGAGATGCATGGAAGATGTCGGTGTCGGGGCTGAAGGCCGAACTGAAGTTTTTGGAGTCTATTTTTGACCCAAATCACGAACGTTTCAGGATCATTGACTGGAAACCTGACGAACTAAGCTGTCAGTTTAATGTGACCAGAGAGAAGCTGTTAATCATACACTGTAACATCACGGTAAGCGCGCACGGACATAACAGCGGGACTTGTTACCAACGTTCGTCACTAGCAGGCTAAAGTTAGCAGCTAACTTGCTACAATGTCAAGAATCCGCTTTTGCCCGTTGTGTTATGTATAATCTTAGCTATATATATTTTTATACAGTTTTATCCGGTTTCACCATGATTGAATATCACGCTGGGTACAATAGATGGATCGTTATTTTAACTGCTAAAGAAGCTCAGACTAGCTCATGACGCTATACGAACGATCACAGTGTAAATACGTGCAGTTGCGTGATGTGACAACCCACTGTTACATGACGTTTTTACGGTCTAAATATTTGTACATGTTTTTTGTATTGTCTTTAGGAGTCATATCCGACTACGCCACCGATATGGTTTGTAGATTCAGACGACCCAAGCCTTGCACAAGTTTTAGAGCGGCTGGAAGATGTGAGAAAAGGCAGCACCCTGGTAATTCACATGTGATAAGATGATCCCTAATATCACAGTGAAATGTCACGTTTAGCTGCATCACCGGCTTTGCACGCACACGGTGTGTCAGGATCATTTTGTCTGCCCAAGATCTTTTATAAACACAAGACGAGCTAATCCTAATACAACTGCGAAATACAGAAACGTTATTTAAGGTTTTGCTGACATATTATAGTCAAAGACATTTCATTCTACTGGACATACGTTTCTTGATGTAACCAAAAACTTTTGTTTTTAGCTTTTACAACAGTTGAAGAAACTTATTTGTGACCTCTGTCGGTTGTACAACCTTCCCCAACATCCTGATGTCGAGATGCTTGACCAGCCTTTGCCCGCAGGTCCTGTAGGGCAAGACCGAAAGGTAGTTACTGAATAGTTAAGAATACTCCCTCCTATTCAAATTTGAATGTCATTTATATCATGCTAACATCCAGTCCATCTATATAAACACTTCTCCAGTATTCTGACTCTTTCTGAATTTGAGATTGTTTTGTTTTTGTGTTGTATAAGCATGGAACAGAGGAAGTTACATCTGAGGAAGAAGAGGAGGAGGAAATGGGAGAGGCATGTCTCTAACTTTATCTTAAATTATCAATTGTTTCTTTCTCACAATATGTGCTGATGATGTTCTAAAATACACCTTCTCTGTAGGACATAGAGGATCTGGACCACTATGAAATGAAAGAGGAAGAACCTGTGGAAGGGAAGAAATCAGAAGATGATGGTATTGAAAAAGAAAATCTAGCCATCTTGGAGAAAATCCGCAAAAACCAGAGACAAGACCACTTGAATGTAAGTGATGTAAGTTTTAATTCATTCATACTATGTATGTATTTCTGGAATGATGGGATTAAAATATTTGATTACATTGTTTGCTTCATTGAGCATGATGCACTTTTAAATATTAAATATGATTGTTGACGATGCAATGCAGTATGGTATTTAATTTGATTAACTACTTTATTTTTGATTATTATTGTGAAATTAATGGCACCTTAACAGCAGAGTTTAATGCGCTGATTCCACTACATGCAGCGCCGCGCCACTGCTCTGCAGCCCACTTCTGAAAGACCCCGTAAAACCCTCACCCACTGGCTCCACTCAGGTCCTCCGGGCTCCGGAGCCCCAAGCAGCTTAAGAAGTGCATGTGCGGAGGCCACAAGTGTCAAACTAAAGTTCCTATTTAGGACCAAATAACTATTTCTTCCAAAGCAGAAGTGCAGATAACGGTTGTTTTTCATGAGATTGCTCTTAAGCTCACACTCACATTTAATGCCATTAGGTATAATTATTAGGCATAAATGCTTTATGTGAATGAGTCCAATAAAATTTTCTCCTGTCTGCGTTTGTGGCGGTAGAGAATGTTAACAGTCCACCGTGTTGAAATTTTTAAAGCAACAATGCGTACTCCTATTAATTACAAGTTATCTGATCTTTCCTGTTTGATGCGTTCTGAATCATAGATCTACAATATTAAAATATCCAAATTGTGGAGCTTGATCTGGCCGGACACCAACGGAGAAGAAAATAAACTTTCTCCAAAATGTTGTCATGTGGCGTCGCAGTGGCACCCTCCCTCCCATGGCAGTGACATTACTCCAGAGATTGTGGCGCAGCGGAGTTCAGTTGCATGTAGTGGAATTGGCGCATAAGGAACTAACAAGGACTTTTCTTTGACAGGGAGCTGTGTCTGGATCAGTGCAGGCATCCGATCGCCTAATGAAGGAATTGAGAGAAATCTACAGGTCTCAAAGTTACAAGACGGGTAGTTACTGTATTAAAATAAAGTCATAATTCAACAGTCACACACAATAGCCATTACCTGTTGACATTGTAATGTAATGTAACTTGAACCCCTTTTTTTTAGGTATCTATTCTGTTGAGCTTGTTAACGACAGTCTCTATGAATGGCACGTCAAATTAAGAACGTGAGTAACTCAAAGGTCCAAGTGTTGCTTCCAAAGCTCAAATTAACATTATTTTCATACTTGCAGAGTGGATCCAGACAGCCCCTTACACAGTGATTTACAAGTCCTGAAGGAAAAAGAAGGGATGGATTACATCTTATTAAACTTTTCCTATAAAGTAAGTCAACAATGGTGTGGCACGCAACAAAGTAAGTTCTCTTCAATGTGTCCTATTGTAACTGATTGTTCAAACATTTTTCAGGATAACTTTCCTTTCGATCCACCATTTGTGAGAGTTGTTTCGCCCGTGCTTTCTGGGGGGTGAGTGTTTGCCTTCAAAATAATTTTACTTGAATTTGAAGTTATATTTTGTACAAAGTCATTATCAGTAGTGATGTCGTAAACTGAAGAAGTTATCAGTCCACTAAACACATACCGTGTGCAGCATCTAGTCTGCTAAAGGGTGGTGAGTTTAGATCAGGCCCAGAAAATCCAGCCCGAGCACGTAGTGGACAAACTCGACTCGAACCCCTGTAAATCTGGATCCGACCCAAGCTTTCACACGCTGAAGCACCAGGATTATGGGACCTGTGTTTAAGCTTGTATTGTTAAAATAAGCTTCCTGATAGAACCTAATGTGTTTACATGCGTAAGTGTTGTACCTGCAGTTGTCTCTGCGGTAACAGAAGCACCGAGCTGCTGACCTATCATCTCTCTCTCTTTCTCTCACTCCATTCACTCTTTCATGGCATCTGACTCGTCTTTTCTTCTACTCTTCTTTTCCCACCGTGTCAGCCTGCCCGGGCTATCCTTATACACTTTTTTAATTTCTTGCTTTTTTTCAGCTATGTCCTTGGTGGAGGCGCCCTCTGCATGGAGCTTCTCACCAAACAGGTAAATATAAAAAAAAATACTAATGTGGCAATTAAAATGGGGTAGAAAGTTTGTCTCAAGATCATGTAAGGAAACATGAACTTCTCCACCACCAGTACGGGAATATTTGAGTAATACAAATATATTTGAGATGCACACCTGTATGATTTGTAACATGTCATTGTTATTCCAGGGCTGGAGCAGTGCCTATTCTATTGAGTCTGTTATCATGCAGATCAATGCCACTTTAGTCAAAGGAAAAGCCAGAGTGCAGTTTGGAGCAAATAAGGTAAAAGAGGTATAACAATTTAAGTATTTAAAGTAACATTTTCCACTCAAAAAACACTTTTTATGCAAATTCTTCAGACAATTAAGTTCCCACACCTAGATCTACATTATCTGATTAATAGTTTTTCTTTTGTATGAACATTTTTTAGTCAAAGTCTCACTCTTGGTATAGCTTTTCAAGACAGATGCTCATGCTCTGCTTGTAAAATAAATATAATCACCGGTATTATTATTAAGTAAACCTGGTTCCACTGATCCTTTACAATGACATTTGAGCTGAGACTTGGAAAAGCATTTTTGGGGACAAATCTGTTAAAGCTGCGCTATCCAGATTTCTTTCCCCACAATTTGAGACAATTAACTTAACCTAAAAAAAAAGATTAGCTGGCTTCACTTTTGTGTCTGAAAAATCTGCTCTTAAGTTGTTTTGAATATTAGGTTCGTCCGCCTTCCGTGTCTGCTCTCATTTGAGTCTTTCCTCTTCACAGAATCAGTACAATCTTGCCAGAGCACAGCAGTCCTACAAATCTCTGGTTCAGATTCATGAAAAGAATGGTGAGTATTGGGTC
This sequence comes from Eucyclogobius newberryi, assembly GCF_026437365.1. Taxonomy (NCBI): domain Eukaryota; kingdom Metazoa; phylum Chordata; class Actinopteri; order Gobiiformes; family Gobiidae; genus Eucyclogobius; species Eucyclogobius newberryi. The sequence continues at coordinate 25,195,166 of NW_027316167.1, read as the reverse complement.
TCCTGTTTCATACAAGTGCATTAGCAGCCTTATTTACTAAAACTAAATCCGAGCCACACTCCATCATAGAAGAGCAGTAACGCATGGAGCAAACGATGACGGTGGCAATTCACATCCTCTAGTCGATCCTCTTAGACTGTTTTAAAATGTGTTTAGGAAATAAATGTTAAGGGAGATTGTTCAGCAGAGACAATGCAAGCGTTCACTGGGCACAAACGTGAAACGAGCCGAATCTTATGTTGTTGAGCCGTTTGTTTGTTGTTTATGCACAAATAATCCTTGCTTACGCTCCTGTTCCTGTTTTATTCCCCAGGCTGGTACACACCCCCAAAGGAAGATGGCTAGCACAGAATTTTGCCTCTCCTGCTGTGGGACCCATATGTCTTAGTTCACTTTATTCATGACCAATACGTCTTTTTGAGGACTTTGTTTAGTACACAAGAGCTCGAACTCTTGACTCCAAATTCCCAGATGATCCAGAATGAATAGCCCGGCCCCTCACCACAAACTGCCCTGCCTGCAGTTGCTCTCGGGGGGGGGGGGGGGGGGGGGGGGTAGATATTTATCTAACACTATATCTGCTGTTGAGTTTTACGTTGCGTCGCCCTCCCATCCTCCTGGAAAGGACTCGAACCCGCATCAGCTCTTGGGTTTCAGAGTGCGGCATGCCACGGTTTCCTCCTGGCTGTAAAGTTGAGGCATGGCTTTATTTGAATGGGGGGGGGCCCTGAGTGCCCAACCCCGCCTCCCCCGACCTCAGACTGGATATTATAAACTTGTGTTGCCTGATGATTGGTGGTGGCTGGAACAAATCTTTATTTTTTTCTGCTGGTGAAATTGCTTTTTTTTTTTTTCGTTTTTTTGCTTCATAGATGACCTCTGTGGTAAAGTTCTCCTGTATTGTCTTTAAAATGCCAAGACCCCTTTCTCCACAATTATAAGGCTTCTTATGATGATTATTTTTAAAGCTTTTATATGATAGCGTGGCGCCCTCGGAGTGATGAGAGAGAAAAGAGCAGACCGCACACTCCTGGGTGGGACGGCCCGTAAAGAATGAGACGTTTTGAGTTGGGGGGGGGGGGTCACTGCTATTGCCGACACCAGCGTAGGGCCCACTCCGTGCAGGAGGGAGCTGGTGTGCATCTTAGGCAATGCAAAACCAGCTACAGCAGGGGACTCGCTTTGTTTCGGATCACACTGTAAGGTAGTTGATTTTAATCTCAAGTGTAAACATGTAAATTTGTATTTCTGAAAAAGGATTAAATTGTTTATATTGAAACCGTGTGGGTCCTGGACAAGGCAGAGACTGATGTTCCATGTATCATTTGACAATTGAGAGCTGGGGCACTGCAATTTCTTCAAAGCCTGTTTAGGAAAACAAATACTCTTGCAGGAGGTAAAAGCCCAGTAAGCCATGTCCATGAGTACCCATAACTTGCCGTTTTTATTATTTTTGTGTAACTATATTCTCAAGTAATTGGAAACCGTACATGTACACAATTGATGACACCTCTTCACTTTGATGAACAATAAAAACAGGCACAGCTGTTTCTGGCATTGCGCTTAGGCTATTTTCTGATCTCTCAAACCACATGAACCTCATTATGGCTATGCAGCAGTGATGTTTCGTTATGCTAAAGAAGTCTAAAAAGTTAGACAGCTGCATAGCTCTCTCCACACTGCATTTAAGTGACCTTGGTCAGTGATTTGTTTTATTCACTTCATACTAAAGTCACACTTCACAGCAATAGCAGTGCTTCTGTATGATGTTCGGAATCACATCCAACAGGAATTTGCCCCTATTAAACAGTGATCGCTCAGGTTTGATAAATGCCAATGTTCTAGCAGGAATGACCCAGTGCTTGCCACCTCAGTAACCCTTCAGCATGCTAATGCTTTGATGTAATGTGAGTTATATGCAGGAAAACAGCGTGGAGCATTCCATTTAATGCAAATTGTGAGTGTCTGTGGTGTGGCATCGTTTATTGGTATCTCGTCCCTAAAAGCAGCATAGAAAGTTCAGTTGTGAACTAATTCCAGACTCCTCACTTAACTAACCTCACAGCCAGAGCATTTCTGTCTTCACGCAGAGCGCTCTGTATTCATCACATCACCTTTTCTCAACATGGCATGATTGTTAACTGTTCAATTTGTAGGTGAGCCACCTCATCATGGGTATGTTTTCCAGCCCAATTTTATTTTCAGGGGAAGCAAACTCAGGAATATGTACCACACACAACTAAAGGATCACTTCAAAATTGCAACGTATTTGTTGGAAACTATCACCCATTATCATTCATATTACAATACTCAATATTACACTGCCATATCCATATTTGGATATGGCAGTGTAATATTGAGTGTTGTAATAACTTGTCACTATAACAAAGAATTTTGTTGCCAATTTGTCCCCAACATTTTCTTTGAAAGTGTTCATAATATCTTCTGTAAGAGCAGATTTTGCATGTTAACACTGGGCCCTTGAGTTACTGCAGCAATGTGGAGTTAATTTTGTGTTGAATTTGGATTCAAATAATTATTGTATTTTATTTTTACATGCCCATGATTTACGAGATAGTGGTTAGGATAAAAAGCCCTATGATTCACAGTAATAACTATGTGATGGCTTTGATTAAGTTCCTTTGACACACTCTATGGCCAGCAGCAGATGGGCTGAATCTGGGTTCTTACCTTGCTTCTACAGTGTGGTTGGGTCAAAAGTTATGCACTGTTAGCATGCTTTGGTTGGTATCATTTTTCATTGCAAGGGTGGTTTTGACCATGTAAAGAAATTTGTAAACTTGCATCAAGTTTATGAATAAAGAGATGCCTGAAATCTTTGAATCTATGATGTTCTGCCTGCGGCTCCTGAATGCAGTTTGACGCGTTGCCGGTTGGACTTGAGTGAGATGAGCGTGACAGATGATGTAAGGCAGATGTCCACACGTTTGTCACCAAAGGCTGCGTACTGAAACTTATGAAGCAGAGGGCCACTGATCAATGGAGTACTTAAATGGAGCCACTAAGGCCTAGAACAATTTATATTAGGTTTTTATCACAATCACATTTATAATTGAGGTCATGGTAGTAGAAAAGACTTCAATTGGCAGAAAAACTACCATCTGTTCTGATTTGGGCCAATTCAGTCCAAGGGCCATATACAATTGGTCTCAGGGCAGCATTTGGCCCCCGGGCCGTAGTTCTGACACCCCGGTGTAAGGTAAGGATTTGTTGTGTTGCTAAGATGAAATTGTTTTGTTAAAATGTTCTAAAGACATGAGTGCATGAGAGGGACAGCTAAGTGTAACTCTGGATGGAGGGTCCACATATGTTATTGCTTTGTCCAAAATGTTACGCTGTAAGCGCTAAACATATGTCCATGAATGACACCGGGCCAACCTCCAGGTCAGATCTGTGGAGAGGCAAGCCCATTCACATAAGACCTACCTGTTTTTCAAGGATTTTTTCCCAATGAACACAGTTCCAATAATAAAGCGAACATTGAATAGAAAATTACCGTGTAACATTCCAGGCAAAGCACTAACCTTTTTGTGAAGACCAGAAAAAGACAGGGCCCCATCGGGAAAGTTACAGAGTGCACCTTTAAAGAATGATAAGGTGGCAGAGAGGACCATTAAAAAGACTTTTCTGGTTGGTAAAAGATAATTAAAAACGCACACAATATTCTGGCAATTTAATGTGATTTACTGGTAACGGGGGTCTTTCTTACTTACGTGTTACTTCATTTCCGGTAGATGGCGCACAGTAATCTTTTTGGACCTCAATTTATTTTATTTATTTTTAACATTGTGTCTCTTCAAAAATGATACACAGATAGTGCTAAGATTGTACCCTTCATTAATGTTGAGTAAGTGTTACTGCTGTCATTCTCAATTATCCCTCTTTAATAAATATATTTTTACTTTTCAATTATTTTTCTCCAGCGCATTCAGAAATGACCACTAGATGGCAGTACATCCTTTTGCTTAATATAGTGTCCTGACAAATCTGTCCAAATACTGATTTCTTTTTGCTGTCTCTGGGTGATTTTTGATTTGTTATCAGTGTTTAACTGTGGATAAGACACCACATTTGTTCTATTTGAGTATGAAGTGAGATATAGTTTTCAGTTGTTGGCATAACTGTCATGTCAGACATGTTTAATAGCTCCATCAGGCAGTATCAGATGTCAGCTGAGACACTGGAGGATGGTGCTAACATGATGATTTATGATCTAATTGAACTGTTGCGCATAAAGCATAGTGCAACTTATAAACCAATAGATATTGTGTGGATGCTTCAGGATATTTATAAAGGTTTTGCCTATTTAACTTTTCTTAGAAGATCATAGATTTCAGTGTAGTTTTCTGACACCATATTTTTACTGCTATTTGAGTAATATTTGGTTTAAAGTTACAGTACTCTGTGTGTTACTCTACAAGTGACAAAAGCTTTATGTTGACAGTTTGAAATTATTCGAACATGTGGGTCCTTTACACTCATGAATTATGAATCAGATTGTAAACAGATTTAAACAGAGTTTACATCCAAACTGCTTACATTAGTATAGTTTGTATAGAGGATTGCCTTACCCTATTCGGGCATTTTACTCATAGGGAGATAGTCAAGATAAGCCTGGAATATACATGCAGAACAACCTTATTTGTACATATCCTGGTTCTTATTAAACCATGTCTATAACTCTTTTTACCTTCTGGTCCATCTGTGGAGACAGAGACGCAGTTCAGGGTGGATTTGGTGAACAGTTTGCCTTGTTCTTTCAACCTGTTGCCATTTTTTTTCTACCGCTTGTTCCCTTTCGGGGTCGCGGGTGACTGGAGCCTATCCCAGTGACTTCGGGCCTTAGGCGGGGTACACCCTGGACAGTGGCCAACTTGTCGCAGGGCCAACACAGAGACATAGACATTACAGACAGTTCACGCTCACATTCATTCACTAGGGCCAATTTAGAGTCACCAATTTTACCTAACCTGTTGCTCAAACATAAATCAATCGAAATACACCTTAGACAGAGTAAGATTAAGATAAGGGAACAATGTTATTATATAAATCAATCAAATGTCCCCTTTACTGCCCCTTTCCATAGCTCTTCTACGCGGCCACAGAGGGTGGCAGTCACTTGGACTGGCCTTTGGTCCCTGCTGAGTCCTCCAAGATCTCCAGGTCGATGGTTCACGTGAACCTTTTTGACGGTTTGGGCGCCTTTGCAACTTGGAGTAGATTAATGAGTGTATGATTAGAAATCCCTGAAACATATGCTTCTGAAACTAAACAATGTCCAGAATTGTAGTAGCAGTACTCAAATCCATACGCAGCATGACCTCAGCACAACTCATGTCCAGCTTTTCATACCTCTTTTATAAGACCACAGGTAGTGCCAATTATCTTTATGGTACTGCCCGACCATTACAGCGCTCCCTGTGGTTCTGACTTGCCACTGGCTGTTGGGGCCTCATTGGATGATTCTAATGACGTTCCTGTCCCTATGCCCTGCCCATAGCCTGAGGACTTGATGCTTGGTTGTTGTGTGTATTGGACAGTCACAGTGCCACTTTTTACAGTGGATCCTGCCTTTAGTTACACACCAGCCTGTGTGGCTGGTTGGACAGTGCCTGGTGGTCTGATGGACCAAAAGACTTGCCCTGCTCATGTATTGGCTGGTGAGTTGGAGAACCTTGCTGTGGTCATTTATCTTTTGCACTTGGACACAGTACACTGGCCTGTACAGAGCTACAAAAGGGCCCCTATATATTTAAACAGGCTTAAGTGTATTCAGGATAATATACAGCAAACTGTGACCACTCGATGTAGCATACCAGAATTACTCTGTTCTCCTCATCCACCCTGCTGCCTGGTCTGACATTGTGACTGTGACTTGGCCCTAAAATACAGGGAGCTTGTTGATGCCTGTATTGCGGCAGCTCATATCAGCTGACCACCTCCTCTTCCGCACGAGCACGAGCACGAGCACGAGCACGGGCACGGCACACAGTGGGTCGTGTTCAAAAGCAGATGGAGCTGATTGATAACCTACAACTTAGGACTTCATTTAAGAGACTCTAATTGATTTGGCTTTGAAAAGAAACAAAAACTAACTGCTACAGAGAATGAAATTTACAGTAATAATACAGTTTAAACAACATTCTCAACAAAGATGCTCTGCTTATTATCTGGACCTGGATAAATCAAAGCCATCACTGTTGCCCGGTAGTGCAGCCTATAAAGAAACAACTATCTTTTTGAGGCTGTGTGGGCCTTGTTAGAGTAAATTGACACCACAGGCCCAGAGGTGCAGTAATGATGCCAGGTTTTGAAAGACGGGGCACAATCAGGGGCTAAATAACCAGTCCTTGTGCAACTCTGAACGACCCGCGATGGAGCCGAGCATCTGGAGAGCCATAAGACAGATGTCATGTCCACTCACTGACACGGTGGTCATAAAGTCTGCACCCACACTCGGCTGCTCCGGCTGCCGGCTCAGCAATAGTACAAAGAAATCTATCTGATGTCACTGTGTCAGTCTCTTGTTGCCAGTCGCCTGTCCTTGAAGGGAAGTGTCTCTGTCAACATCCGTAGGCAATGACAGATTTACCTTCAAGGACTCCGAAATAAATGGGCACTTGAGATTGAGCACAGAATTGGGAATTAACCATATTTTTCCCTCCCTACAATAGAAAGACACGTCCAAAGTCTTTTATTGTGAACTTTTAGGTCCCAACACAACGCATTTTGATTTTTTATATTCTTAAAGCCGGTCCAAAGTCACTGGGATAGGCTCCAGTCACCATCCATCTCTTTTATTTAATCTAAGTTATTATTCATATTCTGTTTCATGGTTTAAGCTAATGACTTGCAAAATAAAGGTGTTGTTTAGCTATCAATATAAAGCAGGAGTGTTTTTAATTATTTTTTTCAGCTAAATTGCTCCATTACTTGACAAAATACCAGAAATGTTAGAAATGTTAAATTAGAGACAGTATTTTCATTAAAAAGTGTGAGTGCAAATTAATTGAATTTGATTATCGTCTGCACAGTTGTATTGTCTCTTTTCTTTTAATAACCACTTAATTTAATGCAGTGGTTTGGAGCATGTTTTATGTACTTTATACTATGTAAAAATTCAGGAGCTATTTACAAATTCATCGTATTATCCACGGTGAAAGAAGTTGTGAGCTAATAGTTAATAAAGTGTTTCAGAAACATAGAGCAACATTGACTTTATAGCCTTGGTGTATTTGTGGTATCGTCTCGATGGAGCTCTCTTTATTCAATAGTCCATTATAAACTCGATAGAATAGAATACATTTTAAATAGAGCAAAACTCCAGTATTTTAAGATGGCAGGCTCACAGGAGCCGCAGCAGCAGCTCTGTGGGACTGACCTTCACAGGGATTCTTTCATGTTTCCATTAGAAGATTCACTCTAAATATATTCAGTTTGCCTCTCAGGCTTCAGCAACGGCACAATCAAGACCCACAATGCATATTTTACTCTAAAAGGCTATCCTCAAAATCCAATTCTGCTCAGCTTCAAGTGTATGTAAATATTAATGATCCCCAGATCTCCATATTCTGCAGTGATTTATGCCACTTTTTATTCCGATCAAGGAGGACACGTTTGCATTTTTCTCCCACAACTTTAAATCATTCGACTTGTATTTTGCATACTCAAGTTTAATCGGTCTTTCAGTCAAGACCGAATGATGGAAAGTTGTGATGTGTTTTCACAGTGTCACGTTGCGCTCTCTTTGCTGAAGGCTGAGTGGAGGTCAGTCCAGAGTGACTATGCTTCCTTCTGCAGACTTCTACTCATGTCCGGGCTAAATGGATTTCCATTAGTGAGACTATGACTCATTCCAGATGCTTACTCGATACACTGTGCCCGCTGCTGCAGAAAGTTCCTTCAAAGTCAGATATTACAACTATTGGTGTTGTAGTCAATGAAACTCTCCTTTTTGTTGTATTTTCATTGGCACATACAGTATATTATTCACCTTTTAAGGGTTTCTTGGCTTGTTTATATTAACAACTCCTACTATTGCATGCACATACAAGTCTATGCTTTGCTCAGGTCGGACCTGCATCAAACGATCAATAGGAAAAGCAATGATCTGGGTGAAATGGACCATCCATCCCATAGCGACTCCCTCATGCGGCGCTTGACTGCAGAGAAGACAGAGAACTAAATTATTGTCTGGGCATCGATTTGAAACCGTCTGAAGGAGCCTCACTCTTCACTCTAATCAGAACTTCTGCAGGGGCCCTAATGAAAACTAAGTAATTTTGCTATAGACTAAGTAGGTTAACGGCTCTTTGTGATCTGTTTAGTTGTGCAGGTATGGTGCAAAACCATTACTGTACTTTGAGAAATGCAGTAGGCCTACACATGATGTATAATTCTTGAGTTAATAACTTGTTTTGTTCTTAATATATTTTACAAATCACAAATTTAATATAGTTTCCATTGGTGATTGTTGAAGCTATTGTGACGGAATAGCTGCACTATTAATGTGGAACATTTCCTACATTCCTTAGTAATATTCATCCTGTCCTTGTGTATGTCTGCATCCAAACCCCTCTGTCAGTGATGCTCCCCCTGAAGCCCACGGCATATCAGTCAGACAGTGATTTCCCTCGTTGGTTCCTTCAAGTGCAGCGGTTCAAGGTAATAGAAAAGAGAAGGTGTTGTTGCCAGGGTTTTAACGGCCTACAATGACGATGAGGATGGAGTTAAAGAATGGATCAAGGACCAGATGGGAATCTCCTCCTCTGTTTACGCAACCACCAGTGGCATGTGTGGACTGTGTGGCATGACATCGATAAATGACATTTCTGCAAATATTAAGTTTGAACGAAGAACATGTCAAATTTGCCCATCTTCTTGTGCAAAACAAAATAAACAATATTTTTTTTTTTTGTAAAATGGTATAGGGTAGTAATATTGCATTTTTAAAATTGATTTTAAAGTATTTTTTTTTACATGAAGAAGTACCAGAAACACGAGGCACCAGTTTGAACCCTGCTTTGGCCAGTGCACACTCTCTCTGTGTCCTTGTCTAGAAAAGTGCTAGACTAATGCAATATAATTATCATCATTTTAAAAATCCCCTTAATTGAATCGAATTGCATTTTCTTTCAAATCCCTCATATAGGAATTTATAATATAATATTCTAAATGTATATCTTATCAAATCAATTGTGGTACAAGATTGGTGGGAGCATTTCCTTTGAGCAGGGGTAAATTTTCCTCTCTAAACAAATACTTATGTGGCTGTGAGAAGCAAAAGCTTAGAGTCTCTCAGTCTGATAAGGCCACTCGGCTTTACTGGTGATATGTATCTTATCAGTGTGTTGTCTGCCTTCAGCCCTCAACCCTCTGTGGATACCTGTTGTAATGCTGAATGTAGCAGCCTGCCAGTAGATAAAGCACCTCTCTCTTAGGTTGCCATTGCCCTGAATAAAACCTATTAGTTTCTGTTTCCATGAATGTCTCTGAGGCAGAAAGACGTCACGCTCAAAGTTCTGATTCCGCTGCTCCTCAATCCACATTATTATCTTTTCACACATAGATAATTTGCTATTTCCCCAGAGACCTACAATTCCTGTTTTTGTCCTCAATTACATTCAGACACTCCAGACTGAATCACTCACTGTAAAATGTGCACATTACTTTGCTATTCCTGCAACTCACCAGAAGCTTTTCATTTCCACATCCATATGAATTATTCCCCCCCAAAACAGATGCCTTTTTGCCGCCTTTGGGCAAGATGGAAGATAGGACCAGGAATTTCAAACCAGCACAGTCTCATCAATCTCCAAGTTCATTATGTTCACAAAGGGGGTCCTCCATCGCTGCAGGGGGGAGCAGTCGATGGCCCACTGCTACTCGGATGAGAGTGATTCCATTCAGAGGCTCCATCACCTTTGGTCCGAAAAAAGAAGGAAGACTTATCCAGGACCAGTAGCACACCTCTGACGGACCATACCCCTTCTCAGTCAGGCCTGTTTACGGTCATAAACTAAAGCCTTCTGCACAATAGAGAATTTTTCCCCCCAACTTTAAGCTTGATTTGCCTCTCCACAAGTTCAGGGAGGCGTAGCCCGAGCAGCAGTGACACTCCTCATGTCTGTGGGGTCAATGTGATTCTGTTACGAGGGTCTCAGCTCGCAAACCACAACTTTACAGCAGCCAATCAGAGCCGTGGAAGACTCCGTTGCCTAGGGACTGTTAAACTTTAGAAGTAGCACAAATGAAACCAACACAGTTTGTGCAAATCTTTTCATTGTTCATTATCGCTACAGGTTTCTCTTTATGGTTTTATTCTTGCTTTAAATAAGAGCACAAGGAAAAGCAGCTCACGCTCGCCTCGTATCCTCGTTTATTTGTTTTCAACACTCAGTCCGGTCGATCATGTAACACTTATGCTTACCTTCGCTTAACAAATCATTCCCGAATTCCCGAGATTATACTCACAATCTATGGCACTTTCTACTCTGTTTACTGTGAGTCTTGAAAGTGAAAAGGGAACATTTAGCTCTCCAGGTGAAACTCTGCATGAGGTATGACCGATTTTAGACTTAATGCGTTTTCATTAGCCGTTGATGTCTCACTCCGCCACGCTGGCAGCCTTGAGCAGACCTCACAGGCCCACGTACATAATGACACATTGGCACAACCTTGAATCAATCTCTTGCATCACAGCATGGCACTATGAGCACCAACTGTGTCCAAGGCCTATTATACATTATCACTGAGTTAAAGGCGATGTTTAGTGTTTGTATGTCTAGAAAATGTAAAATAAGAAAAACTACTTTTAGTTTTTGTCGTGTTGCAATAGAACACGAACAATAGAAGCGGATGTAGAATAACAAAAATGATTAAAAAAAAAAAAAGATAAAGCGGATTAAAACAATGGAATAAAGAATATGCATGTAATGATTTCAGATAAGATAACAAGCATGCTGTAATACCCTTGTGGCAGTCTCAGATGTTTGCTTCTCCACTGCTGCATGAGGTGGTATTGAGGAGCGTCCCCTGCTTTGTAACAGTTAAGCATCAGCAGATTTTTGTCATTTATTGTATGCCTTGATTTGCCACGTCATCCAAATCAGACCAAGCAACACCACCATTAATCTTTCCCTTCCACATTATATTGCTTTTGGGAAAAGAAGAATGCAAGGTAAGCTAAACTAAGAGTTACAAAAGTAAAGACCAAACAAGCCACTGCCTTCATAAAAGAATAAACCTACTATCTATAAATGGATGGCATAACGGTCACAATAAGTCTGTTTCTTATTCTCCTCTTTCATTAAAAATAGTTTATATTAATCAATAGGGTTGATAGTCTATATGTTTCTTAGCATAGCATCCATACTGTTGGCTTTACTGTATATGGAAGTTAATATATATAATTGTGTTAAATAAAAGTGTCAACAAGTACCTCAACAATTGTGCCATTTACCAGTTCACATTGTAATTATGTTTCTGTCTTTATTTATTCCCTTTTTTGTATTTTTGGTTGGACAGTTGCTTTTCTATTTTAATGAGCACAGGTTTCCAATGTTCAAATCCACAGTTGTCGATTCAACAATGGGTAAAAACTCTGTCTTTTTGCCCTTGACCACACAGATGGACAGCCTGAAACCGTCTGTGAGGCTGCAATAGAACGTTTGCCTAATTATATGCCGGCTCAAGCTTTAGTGCCAATAGCGCTCAATTTACAGCACCTGGACTGTCCCTGTTTTTCCCTGTTAGAGAAGGAAAAAGCACTTCCTGCTCTTCCAGGCGTCCTGTGTGTTCCGCGGCCTCCTCATGTCACCTCGGCCTCTCTATTAGTCACACCAGAAGAGGGAAAGGAGGAGAGCCGGTCTAATTATCCTGCAATGCCTGCACGTTCTGCTAATGGTCTTTTCCGGGCTTAAGTAGGCTATCTATATGCAAAGTCTCTTCTGATGAATTTCTTCATTATTTATTGGTAATGTAATACTGTACAGTCATGATGGGCCAAGGGCACTGAGGATTCAGCAGCATATTGTTTTGTGAAATGTGTTACATTTGCCTGGGAGAGAGGCAGCATTTAGAGTGATTGGGGCTGAAAACTTAATATTGTATAATATAATGTGCAGCAATTTTGTTACTCAATATTAAATCAAAAAGCAGTGCTTGATTTAAGACATTGCTGATGGCCCGTACTTGGCAAGTATTGACAGTGGTTATTGATTGTTGAGGTAAACTTGTAGATGTTGTTTTAACAGTGACACTGCATCAAAATGTACTTGGTTTTGAATTTAAATAATTGATTCATAATGAAATATTGATGCCTGTTTTGTTTGTTCAAATGGATTGTTTGTGAAGCATTTGCGGTCATGTTTTCCACTTGAGCAAATCAGAGCTGATGAGCGGGAACAATGCCCAAGTAATTATTTTTAAGTGTTTGTTTTTTGCAAACCTTCCAAATTGAATTGTTTTGGTTTGGTGTGCAACATGAATGGATTAATAAAGTACAATAAAGGTGTATTAGAGAATATCTAACTGAATGCTGAAGCATGCATAAAATGTACAAAAAAACAAATATGATCCAAAAATCAATATTTAACCCTTGTGACCTGTTATGGAGGTTTACTCCACTTTTTTGAGATTTTTCACATTCACATTGGCCATAGTTTCTACTGTATTATACATATTTTCTAATATATTATTTATTTTCAAACTTTTATTTGCTTAAATCAGAAATCCACTCCAGATCCAGATCATATGGAGGAAGGAAAATAACCCAAAGAGGGTTAGTTTCTGGTGAAACAAAAACATAAAAACAAAAAAACCCTGATAAACACTCAGAGTAGGGTAAATATCTGAGTTCCCGGTCTTGATTCGCAAATTGAGAATGACTCGGATGAGTGTCGAAACATTTAGTTTTTCCTAAAAAACAGAGTCCAGATGGCTACAACTGAATCTTTTTCAACATGGAACACTCCTGGATGATGACACATCATACACCGACACATCATACTGAAATGACTCCATCTACCTTTTAAAGTTAAACAGTAAAAAGCATATCCTCTCCCGGGGTGGGTTATAGGTGTGTCGAGGGACACTGGAGGGGAATGTGTGGGGAATGAATGGTACAAACAGATTCATATTTTACATATATGTTAATTCCACCACCTCTGTGATTTTGCTTTTCCATGACTAATAAATATCTAGATCTTTTGGATTTTTGTTTTTTTAAAACCTGATTAAAAAAAGAAGTTTGAAAAATATCTATATATTTTTACAGCCATCAAAAAAGTGGAGTAAAAGGGCACTACCAGCTCACAAGGATTCATCACTGATCTTTATATTCTATACTTATAACCTTGAGCTTGTCCTGTGAGCTCAGAGCATTTCTCTTGTAACAGTAGCTGTCTGTGGTGAACCAGGCACCACTGAGCCTAATGCTCCCAGAACACTGACCTCAATCACAGACAGAACTCCATCCACTCACTCTCAGCCCACAAAGAGCTGCTTACATCAACATTTATGTGTTGAAAAGGAGAATGAATAAAATATATCAAACCTGTATTCACACTAGAGCTGCAGTTTGTACTTTCTACTCCACTCCACTGAATTGGACTGGAAATTAAAGCTTTTTTTTAATAACTTGATAGACCTGCTGACATTTTTTCACTTTGCCTAAACAGTTATATGTGAATTACTTTTACTTTTTACTCTTAAAGTAGCATTTTAAAGGTCTACTTCAATACGTGATTAGATATATTTGATCGTTTAACTAATTTACACATTATTGCATAGTATTACATTAAATATTGTATCATTACAAGTACATTTGAGTTAGAAAATGTACTCAAAAGTATCCTGTTGAATAAGTATGCCAAATACAGTGAGTGTTATCCGACACGATCTTCCTGATGAAGAATGTAGAAACAAATCACAGTTGAGAAGAGCGTTCCGTTCAGCTGGAAAAATATGCTGACTGCCTGGAGTGCATACCTGACATTTTACAGTGAGTTCTGTTTAGATTTCATAAGTCTCACGGCTGAGCTGAATACAATCTATAATACAACCCACGAAACATAGTGTCATCCCTCAATCCACGTGAAATGACTAAGTACTGCTGACTGTAAAAGCCTTTCCGACCACAGCCTCCATATGCAGGAAGGTGCTGATTGGTGGCACACTTATCTTGTTCCAGGTTCGATTACAGTTACGATGTTTCCTTTTTTCCATTAAGTGTATTTGATTTCTCACTGAGGGGCTGCAGATATGACGGTAGTAGTAGCCCGGGCCAAAAGGGCAGCTCTCTTCTCAGGCATCATCTCCCCTGATCCGCCTGGAAGTGGAGGAAAAGTGGCGACGCTTATACAATTAGAGGGCAGACTTTGTCACAGCTCATTTTGGAAAGAGGTTTTGAGCCGCGGCCCTCCGAGAGTATTATTAATTCACTGTCCGGGCCAGTGTGAGGAGATAGAGGGATTAGCCAGCGTTGGATGACAAAATGACACGTCGAGCGCTCGCTTACAACTTGAATGAATTTCCCATTGCTCTGAAAGGAATTATCTGATGCTGGGATGATGTGTTTTAAGTTCTTTCAGGGATATATTTCAGTTTCATTGTAATATATTTAATAATAAAAGAAGTATACTTTGTGTAATGTTTTGGAAGAATTATGTTACCAAAAGTCTGTCATAAAATCATATGGTGTGACAACTGTACTGTGTCTGTGTCTTCTTTTGATTTTGAGACGGATTGTATTTAATTAATAATAATGTGCCTGTTTTTCTTTTCTTGATAAATGTGAGACAGTCCTAAGGTTCATAAATACTGGTCTGGGATCAACGAGGCACATGAACATGAATATGTCATTATAAAACAGTGTATCTCGGATGTAAAACTCCAACAATGATAGATGGATACATTTAAAGCAATAACAAGGAAATGGATGACTGTTAGGAACTGGACTGAGATAACTTTGGACATTTATAAAATGGAAAAACTGACTTTGGACTTGAATATGGACATATGCCTGGTATTGTTGTGTTTTCTTTACATACATATACATACATATACATACATATTAATACATACATATATAGTTGTCTCTTAGTCTCTATTAGGAGATTACTGCAACGAGCCAGATGTACAGAAGAAGATTGTGACCAATGTGAAATAAATCACCGGGTAATTACAGAAGATCTTTACATGTATTTATTTTTAAAGTTTTTTATTCATTTGCCATAATCATCTTCTGTATGACATGAATCGATTTTACTTACAGGGGAATCTTTCATATACCCGGTAACTCATCAGTCATGGCAACTACAATCCATCCAAGTCCAAAGCAACACAACAGAATACACTGTCATTTTGATTTCCAGACAGGAAGCTTGTGACTTGTTTATGATTGATCTGCACATACATCCAGCAACAAGTTTGCTTCTACGTTGATGAATGTTGCATAGCCCAGATGGGAGGGGGAGCAATAGATTTTTTTGTCAGAAAGGATTAAGTAGCTCCAGTCCCTCCGATTAGCTGCATTTCACTTGTCAGTTTACATCAGGCGGTGTGTTGTGTGGCGTGATAACAGACGAGGCAAGGAAAGGGGCCGAGGCAGCAAAGGAGACGAGGAAGAAGAGGAAGGAAGGAAACAGTCAGGAGGAATGAGGTGTGAAAGATGAGGAGTGGCTGGAGGGTGGATGAGGACATAAAAGAAGAGTTGAGCCGTGGAAGAGAGTAATGACCCATATACATTCAAGAAATCTAACGCAATCTCAAATATACTGAATTCTCAAACTTCGCAAACGTTTTTTGTTGGACAAATGAGCTCTGATTTTCCTATTCATATAACCAATACACATACAGAGTAAAAACACAATCACACAGCGCAACATGTTGATTGATATTATTATTTAAAATCTGTTCTGTTAATAGAGAACTGTTTACTTTGGTGCACCTGCCATGACATATATTTGGGCCATGTTCCAGTGCACATAGGAGAACAGTAAAGGGAGCTGCCCGAGGGATTTATTTATTTATTATGTTTGAAATTCCCTTGATTGATTATTTGAATCAATAGCTTAAATTAAAAAGGAGACTTTATTCCCCATAACACTGTGAATAATGTTAACAAATATGCTTTTGACCACTTTTGGCTCAGAATAGATCCATTGTTATTGTCCCCCAAGGTAAATATGCCTTGAAGTTCTGCGACTCAGTTTCCTAAAATGTAAAAGGTGAAAACAACACATTGCTTCAAACTATATTGTAATGTAAATGAGTGGAGGCCCATTTGGACCAGGTGTCCAAACGGTGTGGTCTGACCCATTGCATCACTTAACAAGGTATATGTAGATAATTAGATTTATAATAAAAAATAAAACTTGCTATAATTAACCAATGAACTATGAGGTGGTCATGTTCCATCATTGAAAATGTAGCACAAAGTCAAGAACCATATCTTGTGCTTTCAATTTTGATCTTAATCTTATATCATTTCTAATTCCCAGACAAATGTGTGCTCAATAATCTTCCTGAAATGAGAGGAAAATGTAATTAAATCCGTCTTGTGAGGGGAAAGGTGGCCACTGTGTTTTCTCATGCTGCCAACTGATTCATAGTTTTAATGGGCTTTTAAAATAGATTAAAAGACTGATTCTCTGGGGCTGTAATGATAATGCAGATTGGAGTTTTACAGATGCCCAATTTTGAGATTGCCAATTAAACCTAAGACCTCCAGAGAGAGATTAATGACTTTGAAAAAATGAATTCATAGACATGATATATGTTTCTACTTCTGCTATAATTTAGTATTAGTAAGTAGTTTTTTGAAGAAGTCAAGAGAATAATAATGCCAAACAGGTTGAGTGCAATTGAATTGAATGCTACACACAAACGCTCACAGGCCTGCACCTCAGCTCCGCTTTATCATTAAAACAGACCCTAACTCTCTCTCTGTCTCCGGTGGTCAGACGCCTGCTCAGATTGATTACACAGACTGAACTACATGAGCCACAGTCACTCTGGGATTTACTTTGCTGTAAGGAACATCAACCCCAGGGCCCAAATTGATTATAAGAGTGCATTTTGCTGACACAGGCAAATCCGAGACTTGGCATATGTGTGTGAAAAAGACAAACAGAGTGTGTGAGGAGGGTGGAGCTGATGGAAATCACCATCCAGATTACATTAACACTCAAGTGTTTTGTGAAAATTCAATTGGGTCTTTATGAGAGTAATGGTATTAAATGTACTTAAGTAGTTTTACCATATCGGGCTGCTTTATGGAGCTTATCTTAAGCTCTTGTCTTATCTATGGAACAGTAATATCAACATGTACTCCTACAGACAGGCCTCACGGTTTGACACACAGACTCATCTGACGGAAACAATACTTCTGTATTTTGTCATCGTTTTACACTTTACACTAGCGTAGACATTTAGTCTGTTTTTAGTTTTTAAATTCAGTTCAGACTAGACTGGATAGAAATAGTTTCTAGCTGAATGAGACATTTCCACACAATAACTGAGGTTCTCATCAGAAAACAGTAGTGTACAGTTGTGTAAAAGTCAATAGCTGCCCAGGGGCAGATAGAGAGACACATGGCTGCAGTTATATTTCAAGCTCCTGACCACCAATTGTCATGAGGTTATAAAATGTTGTGTAACACTTTACTTATTCTTTATTCAAGTAATATAATGAATATATATATTTTCTTCAAGATTAAAATTCCATGCTCATGTGACTGTTGGTTCATCCCTGACCTTTGTCATCAGGCGCTCCTTAAAGTCAATCCCAGAAAGACACGAGTTTTAAAGAAAGTAAAACCTAAAAACACTGTAGCTGATTAGGTGCACTGTGGCAGGTTAGAGCTCTCGCCTCCCAATAAGGAGATCACAGGTTTGAGTCTCGGGCCAGACCAACACCATACTGTATTCTGGCTTCCTCCCACCGTCCTAAGACATGAATGTGTCTAAATCACAACTATAACTTGCCCCAATGAATGTGATAATGAGTGGTTGTCTGTGTGTCTCTGTCTTTGTGTTAATCCTGCGACGAGCCCCCTGTCCAGGGTGCACCCCGCCTAAGGCCCAAAGTCACTGGAATAGGCTCTAGTCACCCGCAAGTGGTATGAAATTAATTAATGAGTGATTTTTACTCTTTGCTGTGATTCAAACTTACTTCTCTTATTATCCTTCGGCATTTCTAGTATCATAATTAGTATTGTGATTTATGAGCACATTTCACAACTTTCAGAGCCAGTTCTGTCATCCCACTGCTATGCACCAGCGTCACTTCTTGGCTTGTGATGAAACAGCACACCGCAGTCTCATTTTGACCCTAAGGGCTACTTTTACAATGTAACTTAGGCAGAACAGATTTTACTTTATTGCTTTGTAAAACAAAAACGGGTATAGCCGCTTTAAAACCATGGTGTCGCTATTTACAGTGATTTTCTGTTGCAAGTGCAAAACCAAATGCATGTGAATAATGCATTTTCATTTGTTTGTATCACAATGGAATGAGTGTGGTGAGTGGGAGTGTGCAGTAATACATCTAACATTGTTGATGTACAGGCAAATTTGAGACTAGGCTGAACTGTGTGAATGTAAATATGCAATCTTGGGGAAAAACAACAACAGAACTAGAAAACATGTCTCTTGTTGACTTAAGGTCATTGTGAAAAACAACTATAGTGCACTATACAAGGGCAGAGGAGGGAGGAAACGGACTGAGGGACGAGGATTCATGGAGGTGTGCAACGATAAGGTCACTCACACATGTCTCCTTGCATTAGAAAACATTCAGACAATCTGCACGCACAAACGCACACACACGAACACAAACACACGCACACGCACACACCCACACGTACAAACACACACACACACACACACACACACTTATATTGTTAATTTTTGATCCTCTAGGATGCTTTACATTGGATTATTGTCTCCTCACAATTGGTGGAAAACTACAAATGTAGCAACAGACAATGCAAGGTGAGTGTATTTGCTGGGCAGAATTTGTATACAAAGTAAGTCCTTGTACTTTACATTGAGATCTGTAATGTATATGCAAAAATGATTTATACATGAAGGGAAATGCATGCCTGACTAGTGACTAATGACTTATTTTACGCAGTTTGAAAATAACATTTCCAGTTTCAATGGCACAGGTGAAGTTAGAATAACATCCATTACTCGTCATCCAAAATGTATCAACAGAAGGGCAGAAGCTTGAATATTGTAACATACACTTTGCAGCGCACAATATACCTTTGCATGAAAAATATGCCAATTTATGTGCTGCTCGGGGTTGAGTGGACATGACTGCCGGGCCACAGCGATGTGAGTTTGAATCCGGCTCTTGACAATTTACTACATGCCATTCCCATTTCACTCCGTACTGTCCTTTTTTATCAAACCTTCGGGTAAAAAAAAATAAATAAGAAAAAAAGGCCTACATATGATACAAATATAAAAATGTAAGTAAATCATATACACTATTATCAAATGACTGAACATATTCAAAGCATTGAAGATTGTCACATAACCTTTATTTTTTTGTGAACAACTTTTGAATCTAGATAACTGATTGAAGATGGCTTATATAGCATCATTCATGAAGTAAGTACTGTAGAACGTATATCAAAGAAGCGTGTCTGGTCCACTTACCTCTCATTGTGTATCTGGTAATTACACCTGAAATTGGGGGAGCCACCAGCAGCAGCAGCCACATACTTTCTTCCACCAGGCCGTGTCCAAACGCATACACACCACGGCTACGCTTTGTCAAAGACAGGAGCTAGCACAATCCCAGTCCCCTAAGCGGGTTTTTTTTTTTTTTGTTCCTCCTCCCGATTCCATTTCCTTCCACCAGCTCCATATCTATTAGCGGTGACATTCCATTCTACTTTTTAATCACCTCTGGCCGTTTTGTCCTTCTGGAGCTAAATAAATGTCATAAATGATGGCAGTAAGGCCCATATATTTCCCACTAAAAAGTCATGTGAGAGGACACTGTTTTTTAGCCGCATCTGGACACATGATTTGTACTTTGTTGAATCAAGGTGAAATGATTCCACATCTGAACTGATTTTTTCCACTAGGATTGTCTCTGAGAAGGTTTTATTTGTAAATTTCACATGTTTGTGCACGAGGAACAGGCTAGCCCTCTCAACATAAATAAGATTTTCTATATATTTATATTTTATAACGTGAATGTTGTGTGTATTATTAAAAAAAGTCACTGAAGTATCGATTATATAGCTTTGCTTCATATTTGCTGTCAGCCCTCCATTATTTCTGGAGCCACAAGTGTGTGACACTGGAAACATTTTTGGTGCTGCTGCTCCATCTGTTGCTGTTACCCGAATGCATGAGAATACAGCAGATGATCAAGTACTTTCCCTTAAGCTATGAAGTATTACATATATTAACAGTGTTAAAACCTCTGAACTCCGTTTATCATTCAGCTCTAAGGTTCATTGCAGGAGAAGGACACAGAACTCACCACTGTCAATTATATTCTAAAGTAGATGGCAATCATTGGATGTTAGAAGAGAACAGCACTGCCTTTTGTTTGTTTATAAGGCTCTAGTTGGTATTTTGCCTGATTATTTATCAGATCAAGTAGTCACCGCTTGAGGTCTCAGGACAGTTTTGTCTTACAGTCCCATCGTGTCAACATAGAGACAATAAAAAAGGCCTTCAGCAGGCTCCCTGCCTGTGGAACAACACAGAGACTTTTAAAATTATTATTATTATTTTTATTTTGAATGATGTTAAAACACAAGGACCGCAGTGCTGCTGCACTTGTTATATATAATTTTATCTCATAGTGCACGTGCAAGTATGTTTTTATGTATTTGTTAATTAATTAGATATCCGGTGTGTGTGTGCTTGCGTTTGTTTGTTTGTTTGTTTGTTTGTTTGTTTGTTTAATCTATGTTGTGCTTTGACAGCGTACCCATGAAAAAGAGAACTTTCTCATTGGGTTTTCCCTGTAAACATAAATAAAATGAAATGAATGAATGTGCCCAGCACTTGCCCATAAAGCCCATTCCAGTCACACTATTTTGACTGGTTGGGACATTAGTATGAATGTTGATTGTTGGCTGTTGTTTCTGGTGGAAATAAGTTTGGTTTTGGTAATACTTGAAATTCTCCATTTCAGAAAAGTCCTTTGTTAGATTGCTTTTGGAACAATTGACTGAAAGATGCAAATTGTTCTCCTCATGACATACACAACATGATATCTGCTTCAAAGAGCCTCCTCACACATCACTCCATTTCCCTGAAATCTCCCACTGTCACTTAAGGAAAGGGACAAATGTGAATGTTCTTGTTGCTTGGCATCTCTGAGTGAAACACATCTAAGTCTCAATCTGCAGGAGAAAACAGCCACTGGCAGCCAACCCCACTACCATGTTGTGTCGGCTGGAATCACTCTTATCGCACTCCCAAGAACGTTTTTGACTGTCCTTGGAGGCGAGCAGTCAGGGATGGAGGGAGGCAGACGGAGGGGGTGTATGTGGGAGGGGAGAGGGGGGGTGCAGGCTTATGGGACTGCGGCCATTTGTATTCCTCTCTCATCCTTGACGGGACAGGCAGCGCGGGGAGGCTCAGCGGTCTGTGCAGTGGTAAAAGGACTCTAAAATCAAGAAGATGTGTTACAAGATCTTAACAAGTCACCTGCCTCTGCCATATCACGTGTAGATAATGTAATCAACAACGCTGCAATACATGACATGATAAGGAGAGTCTCAGCAAAGGACATGCTGTCAGTTTCTTGATTTTCCTTTTGAGTCATTTCAGATTTAGGCTGCACAAGCAATGATCAACTGAGCGTACATCCCTATTCCAACCATTGAATATCTTAAACGGAATGTTTTCGGAGGATTTGTTTCCCCACATCACGTACCCTTAACTTAACACTTTTGAGCACACTGCCTGCACACAGAAAAAGTCGCCATAGCTGAATGATCATCACCCATGCAGCACTTATCCAGTAAGAGGCTTGTGTCTACTGTATTTGCTTAGTTCAGTCCAAGTGGCGATATTTATTTTAACAGGCAGTGTGTTTTAGCTCACAATACCATGATTAATTGTCAAGTCCAGGTCTGTAGTTGTGCACTGTGTGTCCGCCCACTCTGCCACTGTTTCCAACCCAAATGGCAGTTAAATCAATATCTTAATAGACACCCAGTCTGTATAATGAGATTTATCAACATGTTTTTTTGACCTATACAGTACTCTGTTACAGCCGACTCTATGGACATCTGTGAGTGATGATGACAAAAGCTTTAAATTGAGACATGGATGTAAAGTGTAACTAATCCCAAAGCTCCTCTATTGATCGCTTACAGAGCTAAGTGGCTCCAAAAGCTTGTATGACATCATTTTATCATTAGAAAACATAATGGCTTTTCCTGACCATGCATTTTTTTATCAAGCCCGTCTGTGTTCATATTTCCAAAAAGCGGAATGTTGCTTTCTTCTAGGATACATTTTTGGATTAACAATAAAAAAACAACCAATTCAATCAGATATTGTGACATTTTAATACTCCTGAAAGGGCATTCTCACCAAGATCTGCATCCCACCTGCTTGTTTTTAATTTAGTATGATCATATGTTTTGTATAACTAGCATAGTAACTGGTTTAGCTCTGTATATCTTTCTATTAGATTGGATTAGATTTGTTTATTTAAAAGTGGGCAGTGCAATTTCCTAAAGCTCATGAAGAACCATGAGTAAAAAAGCCAGAATTAGCCAAAGGCTACTTTCCATCTGTAGCCCCCTGGCCATGATGTTAAAGGGCAATCAACATTTGAACTTATTTTTTATTTAGCTTGACGTAATTCTGCCGTTCTTTACGTTTAAGCACCTTTTTTATGTGCCCAAATATGTGACATACATTTGCATTTTGTATTTTGCAAAGATTATTTTAAAAACAAAATCCGTTCTACAAGTAGAGAAAGAGCAACTGTTTCAAGCACTACATAATTTTGTGTTTGACTCTTGTCATTTTACCTTTTTTAAAAAAAAATCTTACAAATGACCCAGTATGTTCATTGTGTTAATTACCATCTTGAATTAAATAGTTTTTTTTTGGTAGGAAATACAGCAGGACTTCAAACTGGCGCACATGTTCATAAAAGTAGGATATTGCAATAACAAGAATATACTAATTATTTATTTTGACCTAGCGGCCTTTAACAAGTGACTCTTTTGAATTTTTTGAAGAAAAGCAAGACACTTTGATGTTTTTTGTGTACGTTACAGAGAAACTAAACAGAACTTCATCCAAAATGATGTGTATTTTATAGAATACATTTGCATGGAATGTTGAGTTGAATAATAGAGGAAGAAAAACATTATTTAGAATTAATTACGCAAAAAATGGCCACTACATCAGGTACCCATCCATGCATTGTTTTTTCTTCGCTACAATTGACAGCATATTTCTACCTACCAACATATTGTGCAATGCTTGGTCAAAAGCCCCAGCAATCTTCAAGCATTTGTAGAGTCATTGAAAGTCGCTAGACGTTTGTGCATGCTTCTGTTCAGTAATTGTGTGCCCGAACACATCAATCAGCTTTTGTTACTTCTCCGATCAGTCCTTTTCTGCCCTGAGAGTGGGTGCTTGTGGAAAGTGTCTGGTCGAGCTTGCATTCATTTGTGTGTCACCAGTGTGTGTGCATGCAGATGAAGTGCAGTGGATCATAGAGCCACTAGGCCTGTCTGCAGAGAGCACAACCCCTCTGGTGCTCTGTCACAGCCTGGTTACGGCTGATAGGGCACCAAGGTGAACCCTTTCTGGCCCAAGTGGCTTATTAGCATGCTACATAAACACAAACACTAGTAGGCAATGAGACGCATATGCTGAATATCAATACATTTAAGTGTATTGGGAATAAGGTGTCAAATTTACCGCTTGGTGTTCAGAGACGGGAACCATTTATTTATTGAATGCATTAAAGGAAGCGACATGCGTGTAATATATTTTATAGTTAGACGTATTGGTCAAGGCAGCTGTCTGTGACTCAGAGTTTATGTGCTTTATGGCATTAACTCCAATTAAATATATTGTGAATCTTCAACGGGGCTTGGTTTTATTACCGAGTGTAAATTACAGCTGGTCACATGGGACATGACTTGCATTGTCTGTGAGAGCAAAGATAGGGGAAAAGAATGGCTTGTATACTACGCTGACGTAATGGTCCATTCTTGGTTGTGAAGTTGTCACATGTTTATCAGCATCCCAGTCATAGCAGCCCATATTTTCCCCCCAGTACTTTCAAAAGGAGTGACCTCATGATAGTGGATTACCTTGTGGCTATTTATAGTCTAGTAAACCCACTTTTAACTGTCTGTCTGTTGTGGCAGAACTTGTGGCAGGCTGTTCTCTCGGGGGAGGAGCTGTCTCAGGATGTTTCCACAGGGAACAAAAAAGGTGTGCACTGCTCTACTTCATCATTTACTTTAGACCGAAGTTGTGGTTGACACAGATTCAAAGTTTTTTGTTACAGTTTACTTTTTACTTTGCTGTTGCTGCATTTCAGTTTTTGGAACACGTAAAAAGGAATGATTTTAGAATGATAGCATATACTCAGCAACAATGATCCTGAAGTGAGGACAGTGACCAGTCCACTTTTGAATTGACCGATTGACATAACACGTCCATGTCTTTGGATGGTGGGAGAAAGAACAGACAGAAACAATAATGAGCAGATATTTTGACCTGTCTGAATATCAAAACATCTTCAGACAGGTCAGGTCAGAAGCAGCAGGGCTAACCACGCTGTTAATATGGCTCAATATGGAATTTTGAAAAACAGACTGGTACAGTAGTTTAAAGAAAAGTGCCACTATTTTGATGTTATAGCTGTATTCACTGGCCACAAGTAACTGATCTCATATACCGGTATATACTGGATGGAATAGCTGCACCGCCACCCCAGAGAAATAGAAACTAGTATACAATGTACTAATAATTCTAATAGTTTAATATATTTTTTTAAAATGACTAGCACTTGGTAGAAAACTTGCAGCTTTATCAGCACACCTGTCCGATAAAATGTGAAAATCTGTTGCGTTTAGCTCTTTAGAAAAGTAAATTGCAAAAACTATCGCTTCACAAGCTTCTGATCAGTCTAAAAATGACAGAAATAAGAACACCATTTTCAGAGGGAAGACAGAAAGCCGCCTGGAGCTCTCCTGGCATTCACAGCCCATAAAGATACATCTAATAAAGTACTGTGCCTTATTGCCTTGATGGCTGTTTCCCTCCAAAACACAGATCTGGGCCTCATAAAAGGGAAATCTACGGCACGTTAGTCTGGTGTGTATCCAGCCCAAAGCTTGTGATTTAATAAGTGAAAAGACTGGTTTACATAGGCGCTTTATGAAGAGATAACAGTGTGCGCCACCATAGTTTCAGAGAGAAAAAGACCTTAGAGACAATAAAACTCAGAGTGACTTTAATTGTCCATATGGTACTGTTAAATATGCAAAGCTACTGTTGCACGGAAGGGAAAATGTTTTATTTTTTACTGTAAATATGCATCAAAGAGCATCTAGTTAAATGCTAGACAAATGAATATATTGCAGAGAGCCCAGTATAACAGTGGATATACAACACTCTTGCTGGCAGAGTATTTTTAGATTTAAAAGTACATAATCATAGGTTTCACACTATTGTTGTTGAAATATGCATCTCTGGTCGTGTTCTGTGTCTTGTGTTTTCTTGCTTTTGGTTTTTATACTTTAAACACTGAAAAAATAAAAGAAAGAAGCATTTGTAACGTTGCATACTGGATCTAATGCCAGCAACCTTCCGTTAAGACGATTTTTTTTTAGCTTGGTCGATACAAATTCCCAGTATACACTTAACATTTGTCAATCAAAATCTCCAAACATGAGCTTAAATTGAGACACATGATTTTTTATAAGTGGAAACAAAAAAAAAGAAAACAACAAAACATTTGCCACTGCTATTACTGTAAAATTGTAAAAATATACATCTATAATCTGACTCTGCGTGTATGAAACAGAAATCGAATCATTTCTGTGTGCTGTGATCCATTGCTGAAGCCGTCTCCGTTATCTTATCACTGGAGTGGAGAAGCTGAGACAGTGTGCCCTGTATTGTTCGGGTTAACAACCTGAAACGGGTCAGTGCCTCTGGATAACAGGGTTTGAAGGTTCCTGTCACACTGTTCAAAAATAAATGCAAATAAGACCTTTGTGAGCTGGTACAGTGGCTGAGAAGTGGGAAAAGAAATCTCCTTCCATAACGATATCACCCTCTGTTTGAGCTGGCGTAAATATATGATTGTGACATTTTCTCAAGTATGAATGTTTCTTTTTTGAGTTCCTGTACAACTGCAAAACCCCCACTAAAACACTGAAAACTGACCCAAGTTTATAACTGACTCATGCCTATGAGCTTTTGTCTCAATCTAATGCAGTGTGTGTCATAACCATCTTATAAAGTATTTAAGTAACAGTGGCCATTTTCCTCATTTAAAAGCACATTACTGTAACTTAGTCAGGTCAAACATGGTTCACATTTAAACTAAATAAAGCTGAACAAAAACGGCTCAAGGACTCAAAAGCCTCATCATGACACAAACGTGAAATAGGTTTTTTTACGTATTTACTTTGGAGTTGGAATTATGTCGTCCAACTGCTGTCTTTAAACGGTCTACTATGTGTTAAATAGTATGGAGGAACCGCTACCTACTTCTCTCCCATGTTCTGCCAGAAATGTTCCACTTTCCTGTAGAAAATGCCTAAAGATATTGCTGCCTAATTGAGCACAACTTCTTCGCTCACCTGTCTTCACCGCAGCAGGACGAAGACCCCAGCTCGTGCTTTGGGTGCAATGAGGCCGTGGTTTTGGCTTCCAATGGCGAGTCATCAACCACTAAGCGCCCTGGACATCCTGCCTCTGCCATTACCGCCACACATCCGTCATCTTCAGGGGGTAATCATCCCTTCGAAAACACCGCTTCTATAGTGTCTCTGGGCTATGTGCGTTGAGGAAATTACTTATCATTCACACTTCTTTGCTCATCAAATACTGTCAGTCTCGCCCTATTTTTTTTTAACCAAAAGCCATCTTGCTTCCTCTCTCTTTCCTGCCTGTTGTACCTTTTGGAACATAAAGCGAAGATGAGGAGGCTATTGTCTTGCGATAATTTCCCCGGAGAAGCCCATTGAATGTCAGTGAACTGTGTCTAATTTGTCTGGGAAGGTGTGAGGGAACTACTGGAGAATGCAGCGTGCTCATGTTTAGTGGCATGTGTAATCTCGCTGTGGATTCATCAGCATCTGCGCTTTTTCTACCAAAACACAAGCATTGTTTTTGTGTGTGAATGCCAAATTACCTGTGTCTGCAAAGACTAAGAGCTGTGTTAATGACAGCTATTATGCACCTGGCAAGTGAATAAAGTCTTTTGCATGGCCTAAAAAGACATTTGAGGACTGTGTTACGCTGGAGAGATGGAAGATCCACCTTTGTTTCAGTCGTTTTATGCTGACTATGCTTGGTTTTATTATTAGAGTCAGATGGGCTAATTTAAATTTAGTTTTAGGTCAGAAATAATGTTGATGGTTGCTGCCCCAGTGGGTGACTGGTCTAAAGCCGGGAGTCCACTGCATTATTTTGCAATTTCTGCGATGAAAGATTATTAATAGAGAAGGAAATACTTAGTCTTGACTCAAAAACATGTGTCATACGTCTCACTGTATGAAATGGAAGATAATTTAACTTAGAATCATCATGAGATCAAAGGCTAACCCACTGATTTTGGAATCGAAGTGAGCCCCAATCTCTCTTTGGAATGTTTGGCCCGTAGGCTTTATTTGACAGGACAGTGTTGTGTGAGATGGGAGTGAGACTGGGGAATGACATGCAGCAAATTGTTGAGAGCCGATTTCAAACTCACAGCGCTGGGGCCAGCCCTGCACGGCAGGCATAACGGCCGTCCACTCGACCATGAGCCGCACGCAATCCATCTCTTTCAAATGTGACCCACTGTAAACACAAGCACAATGCAGAAGAGCTCAGCCATGAACGGGGCCATATTTCTCTTTCACTTTTACAAGAGCAAAACAACACTAGCATGTCGCGTGGATCAATTCCCGGCCTTTGCTGAATGTCCTCTCTGCTCATCACCTTACATTTCGTTACACACGCTCCTGTAAACACAGAAAGGATTAGGTTTTAGAGCCAAAATCACCTCCACCACCTGGATTTGTATAAATAGTGCTGACAGAGAAATACATTACCACAAGAGCTGTATTTTCTGTCAAGATGATTGCTAATACAAATACAACCGAGGAATTAAAAAGACATTCAACAACATTCAGTACCCTAGACTAGAGGAATTAGAGATTAACTTTTGTTTTCAAAGTTTTAAGGACAACTTAAATAAATTAGCTGAATCAATACACAATTATAAGACAAACAAGTTATTGATAGACCAACACTTCCAAGCCAACCATAACATTGAATCGCGCCACCTGGATCAATACGAAATTAATGCAGTCACTGAGGCCTTTTTAACATATTATTGAAAGAAACTCATGGCTACACATCATGGCCGCGGTGAGCTGAACACAGACGCATCTGCTTTCTCATTTTCATTGTCAAAATGTGTCCTGCTTTAGCCATTAGGAACACACTCTAAATTAAAGTGCTGCAATTCCAGGATTAGCTTGGCAATTAATTATCAAGCGAAGCTATCAGCGCTGTTTGTCTTGAGTTGTTTTCCCAGCAGCCCACATGCATTCATTGAACACAAATGCGGGGCAGGCAGGCACACAGATGCTATTGTTCAAACATTCATATTAGGCGAGAGTGAAATATGCTGTCATTACTCTGAAAAGACGTCCGTCGAGACCAAACCGAGCCACATCCTTCAATTCTTACTCTAAAAATTGGCCTGGAAGCTTTTAGGCTGTAATAGGTAGTGGCATGTGCACAGCTAGCCACTTGTGCCACATTACCATGACAATAGAAGCTTTGGAAGTGGCTGCTGGGTAACATTTTTTCATTTTACTCCTCTAAATTTGGCAAATACCCTGAGAGTTAGGTGTTAGTTAGTTAGTGTGTGCGTGTGCGTGTGCGTGTGCGTGTGCGTGCGTGTGTGTGTGTGTGTGTGTGTGTGCAAATACTACAGTGGCAAAAATATTGATTATTCATAGTTTTTGGGTATTTATCACCGGCTATAACTTAATACTTCAGGGTATTATTGCTCATCTCCTAAAATTAAACACCATTTTTCATACGCATACAACAGACGTTCCAAAAGAGAGACATGGAAACCAGCCACGGTCTGCCCGCACAGCTGGAGCGTGTTTTTGTCCAGGAGAGATATTAGAAAATTAAAACTGTGGGAAGTGAGTTAGATCTTACCAGCCTCCAGCATGGCAACCACTACTAGTTGAACGAGTGGCATTTCACACTTTGGTAATTGTACTTGAATAATGACATTCAAGGTGAAACATGACTGACATAATAATCATTTACTTAATGTGAGGATAAGAGGAAGTAAAAGGGGAAATTAGATGTGATGAGGATAATAACACTGAATTAAATACTTATAATTCTGCACACTGACTGTCATTGTGAACTGATTCTTTTGAATGTGAATTGTGAATTTTAAAAACTCTGTAGAATTGGTATAAGTTGAGGTCTATAGTCTAAGCTGAGTTAAACATATCAAGCATATTTATATTCATAAGATAAAATCATCAAGAAATAGTTACTTATAGGGATGGACCAAGATATCTTATCACAAGATACAATTGCCATAAGACTGTGCACACATGTGGCCAATTATTTTGGGAGCGTTTTTACAAAAGAAAGAATAAGTGTTGGCGAGGCACCTCTTGAAACAGTAGTTTAAAAAATGTGAGGCCAAAATTGTCAACTGAACTACAAAATGTATTTCTTATAGTCAAAATCTAATCATTCTTATGCATCCAATCTTGTTGTGGACATTGTGTTTTGTCCCATAGTTACTTATCATTGTTTTTCTCCATATTATATTACTACTGGTGCAATTCTAAATGGTTTAATCCATAACACATTAAAATGTCCTCGAGCTTAAACTTGTGCAGTCTCTTTCAAGTAGTCAGACAGCCCTATTGCATTGAAGTTCCCAGCATCTCTGACCACACAGCCACACTCTCATTAATAGGCAGCGAATCCTCGTACTTCATGGCTTGGATCATATCAAAGTCGGTGGCATACTTACAGGGTTCAAAAGGTAAAATGTCGTCTGCAGTGCCATCGTTTGTGACTATATTTATGGCTGGAAGACGGAGTAATGGAGGAAATATGAGACTAGCAGAAATATTTAGGATGATGTAGGCATGCATCCTATGAATAATGATTAGGTCTGCAAGTTCTACCCTCCCATGAGAGTAGTATAGTATATATGGCAGTCTATATTTAGATGGTTTAAGCCAATACAAAGAGACAGTACTTGGATATGTGTATGTTGAAGTACGTATGAAACGCTAGACAACACATTTCACTAAAATGTAGTGATGATATTTAGGATTTTATTAAACATCTTGCATGGTTGTCCCCAGTTTGACCATTTTTGTGAAGTTATAATGTTACTTCCTGGTTGGACATGGGCAGCAAATATGACACATGTAGAGGTACTACCACAACTCAGTTACTTAGCAACCACACTGAAAATAAGAGCCAAAATCCACATAAATTACACATCAGTTATGATTTGACAATGAATATTACCTGATTACACCTTTATTTTGTTGAATGCTCATTTAAATGGTCTCTGTGTATCCAATGGCACGTCACACATTGATTACTTAGGTAGAGGGATGCCATTTAGAACTCAGCTCTACTTCCGATAATTTTTAAGTTTATATTATCACATTTTCTTCACAAACGGCACCTTCACATCTCTGAATCTTCTATTTATTTATTTTTCCAGTCGGCCAACGCCTGTGTGTTGGCCTTTGTCTCTATGGGTATAATATTGAGTAGGCTGGATTTACAGGAGGATAGTTTCCTCTGTCAGGTTGGAAGCCATTATCAGTAACACAATGTAAATGTACTGAGGTTACATGGACCTTATTGTCGGCTAAATCAGGTTAGCATTATGTCCTGATCCTCCTTGCAACACAGTTTCTCTTCATAAATTGATTAATTTGTGCTGGCCCAGCTTTTCTGAAACTAAAGTTGACAACCTTGCTGTTATGTCAGGAAGCACTAAGAGCTATGAGCTTTCATTTAGAAAGTGAACAGTGCAGTCCAGATGAAAGATAAGAACTGCTGAGGTCCTCTTCCTGAGGTGGTGAGACAAGCCTCGACTCTGACTGGGGGTGTTCAACTCTAGGATAAAACAACTTAGCTGCGCTTATGACTGAAGGAATTATTAATATTCTTTTAAATTTGACATTATTTAATGTGTCTAGTTATCATTTTGTTTTATGTATTATTATGACTGTATGATGATTCCTGTATAGTGATTGTAATGTAAAGCACTTTGAATTGCTGTGGTATATGAATTGTGCAATTTAAATAAATGGATTGATTTAGGTTAAACTTTTTGGTCATTTTTAAAAAAAATCAGACTTGAATGGACATAGGCTACATCTTTACCACTGCTTTGTTTGGTATTGTCATTGCAGTGAACATTATGTAAATGTGCAGCTTGTCTGTTGAATACATTTTGCCTAAATTCCACATTATTTAGTGCACAGATGATGATGCCCACAATATAATGTACCTTTCATGTAGGCCTACTTCATGTTGAAAGAAGGATCCAAACTAGTTCCCAATGATTTAATACATAATACCTGCACTCTGACCTTGTAATGTCCCAGATGTATAGTGATCTAGTTATCAAGATTAATGTCTTGCTGTGGGCGAAATTGTTCCTTTCAAGTGCAGTAAAACTGAGCTGGTCAGATTTCTGTGGTGCAACTCAGAGTGCAACATTGGCAGGATTTCAGGGCACAAGTAATGGGTTTTGCACAAAGTGTCTCTCCCGGAGGACTGCCAGGGTTAAACTCTGCTCTGCCTCAGGACAATGACTTGCACAAGTTCTATGTGTATATAAATTATTATTAAAAAGATATGTAGCTTCATAAAAGCTTGCTGTATTGCAGCTATTACTCCTGATAATAAAGACGACTTCATTTATTATCACTTTAAGTATGTTATCTTTGAGATTTAGCGCAGCCTTAAGTACCATTATCATAGTCAGTTGACCAAATTTGTTTGCAAATCTACATGTTTTAGTGTGTGACACATAAACTACTGCACTGGTCATTTGCACTGTGATTTGCAATTTAAATTGATTGCAGAGGCCACCAGAGAAGAATAACTTAAATAACTTAAAGCCTGCACATGGTACAAGGTGGTCTATTAACAATAAGCCAAATAGGACCATTTCCCCCAAAACACAGGCTACGTAACTATAGGCTAAAGACATTCACATGTTCAGTGGTTTCAAAATGTTATATAAAGCTATATGCTGTTTAATTTAACCTAAAGGTTACCGTAATGGACATTTTGCTTTGAGGGCAGACTACTTCTCCCACAGAAGTTTCCTCCTGGCGTCAGTCCGGTAATATAACACATCCAGGAGTCAGTCCGGTAATATAATGGTAATATAACGCATACATGAGTCTGTCCGGTAGTATAACACAGGAGTCTGTCCGGTAGTATAATACATGAGTCTGTCCGGTAGTATAACACATGAGTCTGTCCGGTAGTATAACACATGAGTCTGTCCGGTAGTATAACACATGAGTCTGTCCGGTAGTATAACACATGAGTCTGTCCGGTAGTATAATACATGAGTCTGTCCGGTAGTATAATACATGAGTCTGTCCGGTAGTATAACACATGAGTCTGTCCGGTAGTATAACACATGAGTCTGTCCGGTAGTATAACACATGAGTCTGTCCGGTAGTATAATACATGAGTCTGTCCGGTAGTGTAACACATGAGTCTGTCCGGTAGTATAACACAGGAGTCTGTCCGGTAGTATAACACATGAGTCTGTCCGGTAGTATAATACATGAGTCTGTCCGGTAGTGTAACACATGAGTCTGTCCGGTAGTATAACACATGAGTCTGTCCGGTAGTATAATACATGAGTCTGTCCGGTAGTGTAACACATGAGTCTGTCCGGTAGTATAACACATGAGTCTGTCCGGTAGTATAACACATGAGTCTGTCCGGTAGTATAACACATGAGTCTGTCCGGTAGTATAACACAGGAGTCTGTCCGGTAGTATAACACATGAGTCTGTCCGGTAGTATAACACATGAGTCTGTCCGGTAGTATAACACAGGAGTCTGTCCGGTAGTATAACACATGAGTCTGTCCGGTAGTATAACACAGGAGTCTGTCCGGTAGTATAACACATGAGTCTGTCCGGTAGTGTAACACATGAGTCTGTCCGGTAGTATAATACATGAGTCTGTCCGGTAGTATAACACATGAGTCTGTCCGGTAGTATAATACATGAGTCTGTCCGGTAGTATAACACATGAGTCTGTCCGGTAGTATAACACATGAGTCTGTCCGGTAGTATAACACATGAGTCTGTCCGGTAGTATAACACATGAGTCTGTCCGGTAGTATAATACATGAGTCTGTCCGGTAGTATAATACATGAGTCTGTCCGGTAGTGTAACACAT
Organism: Eucyclogobius newberryi; assembly: GCF_026437365.1. Taxonomy (NCBI): domain Eukaryota; kingdom Metazoa; phylum Chordata; class Actinopteri; order Gobiiformes; family Gobiidae; genus Eucyclogobius; species Eucyclogobius newberryi. The sequence goes on along the minus strand of NW_027316167.1, from coordinate 25,161,439 downwards.
GAGTCTGTCCGGTAGTATAACACATGAGTCTGTCCGGTAGTATAATACATGAGTCTGTCCGGTAGTATAATACATGAGTCTGTCCGGTAGTGTAACACATGAGTCTGTCCGGTAGTGTAACACATGAGTCTGTCCGGTAGTATAACACATGAGTCTGTCCGGTAGTATAACACATGAGTCTGTCCGGTAGTATAACACAGGAGTCTGTCCGGTAGTATAATACATGAGTCTGTCCGGTAGTATAATACATGAGTCTGTCCGGTAGTGTAACACATGAGTCTGTCCGGTAGTGTAACACATGAGTCTGTCCGGTAGTATAACACATGAGTCTGTCCGGTAGTATAACACATGAGTCTGTCCGGTAGTATAACACAGGAGTCTGTCCGGTAGTATAACACATGAGTCTGTCCGGTAGTATAATACATGAGTCTGTCCGGTAGTATAACACATGAGTCTGTCCGGTAGTATAATACATGAGTCTGTCCGGTAGTATAAGACATGAGTCTGTCCGGTAGTATAACACATGAGTCTGTCCGGTAGTATAATACATGAGTCTGTCCGGTAGTATAAGACATGAGTCTGTCCGGTAGTATAACACATGAGTCTGTCCGGTAGTATAATACATGAGTCTGTCCGGTAGTATAACACATGAGTCTGTCCGGTAGTATAACACATGAGTCTGTCCGGTAGTATAACACATGAGTCTGTCCGGTAGTATAACACATGAGTCTGTCCGGTAGTATAACACATGAGTCTGTCCGGTAGTGTAACACATGAGTCTGTCCGGTAGTATAACACATGAGTCTGTCCGGTAGTATAACACATGAGTCTGTCCGGTAGTATAATACATGAGTCTGTCCGGTAGTATAACACATGAGTCTGTCCGGTAGTATAATACATGAGTCTGTCCGGTAGTATAACACAGGAGTCTGTCCGGTAGTGTAACACATGAGTCTGTCCGGTAGGGGGCAGTGGATGTTCTCAGGTGGGCGAGCAGGTTGAGGGGGCGTGTTCCTCTGGCACGAGCTCCCATGTTGCTCCGCGGAGAAGCCCGACGTGAGGGAGCAGCGGGCGCTGTGAGAGCGCGTGTGTGTGTGTGACAGACCCGGCGGAGCTCCTAAAAGTGTCTGCGGGAGCGCCTCGGCGTCAGGCGCGCTCCTTACGCACCCGCACGGGACAACACTGGCGACACGCGCGGACACCGGAGAGTCAGCTGCGCGCGACCCGGGAGCACACTTTGACCAACACTCTCGGGGAAGCGGCGGCAGAAAGGCTGGGACTAAACTACATTCACTGACCTTTGAGCGATGCACTGGCAGCATGGCCAAGTGGTTCAAGGAGCACCTCGGATTCAAAACTACCAAAGCACCCCCTCCGGCGCCTCCGAAGAAGGACTACAGTCCCGGGGTGACCGGGGCGCCAGGCTACCCGAGCTCCAGGGGGGCGACGTTCCCCTCCGCCGCGCAGCCGGACATCCTCGCCGCTTACAAAATACAAAAGGAACTGGACTTCGAGGACCCGTACACTCCCGGTGGAAACATTTCCTTCGGCTCGAGTTTGAACGCCGTGAGTTCGCCGGATATCAAATACGTTTCACCCACGCACAGACTCATCAAGGTGGAAAGTGTGGAAAAGAGCAGCGCGGCGGCGGCACCGGGCGGCACCGTCACCCAGGCGGTGGCAGCGGGCGGCGGGGGCGTTAAATCCCCCACCTCACCTCCCACGGAGCACGACAACAACAAGGACAAGGTGGGTGAGGGAAAGTGTGCGAAACAGTTTGAAATGTGGGACATAACTTCATATTTAACTTCATATTTAACTTTGAGTTTAAGACGAAACGAAATTAGCCCTTCTCAGGAGCAGGTGCTATTAATTAGTGCTAATGAGCTGCACAAACGCGAGCTTCTTTTTTATTAATGGCGCGAGCTCCTCCTGGATGAAGCGCTTGACCTACTCACGGTGACTCAAGGAATGAATTGTTACAACCGGCAGAACTCGTTATCACAACGGTCTGCGAGTGTTGCGACATCCCGCTCCGTCTGTCTAATCACTAACCTGCCGTTCAAGTTAAGGAGTGCTGCCTGTGGAGGGAAGAACTGTAGTGAAGGCTCCAAAACACGGCCCACAAGCTCAGAATGACAAAAGGTTTGTTATTGCCATTGCCAAAGAACAGGATTCACAAACATAAGAACTTTGTCTGGTGATTCGGTGCAACAGAAAACGATGAACAATGATCAAACAATCTATGTAAAGTCAAAAAGAATGGCTTGTTATTGCTGCTTTTTACTTGCAAAGTGTGACTGAACTTTGTCCATAGACGGATTTCTTCACAAGTTAAAAATAATAATAAGAACACTTACGTTTTTGTAACTGTATTGATTATCAGAATCAGAAATGGTTTATTGCTATTGTCAATGAACAGAATTCACAAACATAGGAACTTGGTGATTTGGTGAAACATAAAACAATAAGTCAAAACGAGGAACAATTTAAATCTACAATGGGATAAGAATAACAATAAGCTATCAGATAAAAAAAATAAAAGATTCAAAATAAAAAATGGGCTTAATATGCACACAAATTTAGATATACATTTGCAGTGCAGTGAGTGATTCAATTATGGTTAAAGTGACAGTGATTAGGAAGTATGAGATGTTGTATGCACACTCGTTTAGGGGACTTGCACTTATTTCTCTCGTTCTTTCTACATTCTGAAGGCCACACATTTTTGGATGTTAGTCTGAAGAGTTTGAGCCTGTCATACCATGTCTCCTCGGCTCAGTCTTCACACAGTCCTCCCCCTCTCGTCGTTGATAGTTTTGAGCCTCTCCATTATGTGCAGAGCGACTCCACGCACATGCATGTTGTGTCTTGGAGCCCCGTGTCATGTTGGGCGCCTGTGGAATCCACGCACACTTGCTCATGTTGAGAAACCCGAGCTTTTTTGAAGTCGGCCAGGTTAAGGATGTACAGTGTGATGAGTGTACGTGTCCCGAGGAATGTTTCAGTGTGTACAAGGCCCGCAGAGGAATAACACGCTCATGCGAAAATCCACACCCGTCTCCTCTCTGTCAAGACTGTAGTTTCAAGTCACGTGCGTGCGAATTGCGCGGTCACCCAAACTCGCCTGACTTCCTCCTGGTTTTTGTGTTTGCACGTTCATTCAGTTTGAACATATTCTACATTGTCTGCTGCTGCCTGTCGCGTTTAGGTGCTACTAACGTGTGTGTGTGTGTGTGTGTGTGTGTGTGTGTGTGTGTGTGTGTGTGTGTGTGTGTGTGTGTGTGTGTGTGTGTGTGTGTGTGTGTGTGTGTGTGTGTGTGTGTGTGTGTGTGTGTGTGTGTGTGTGTGTGTGTGTGTGTGTGTGTGTGTGTGTGTGTGTGTGTGTGTGTGTGTGTGTGTGTGTGTGTGTGTGTGTGTGTGTGTGTGTGTGTGTGTGTGTGTGTGTGTGTGTGTGTGTGTGTGTGTGTGTCTCGCTTGTAAAACTCCAGTTTGTTTTCCCACACCACTTTGGCTGCTTTTATAATCATGCATCGGGAAAGTAAGCTGGGCGGGAGGAGTGGCATTTTCACACAACTCCTGCAGCTGTCCTTGCTGATTAAACGGACTGGAGCCGTCTCGTATTTAATCTGAAAACAAGGACAAGCCACTCGTCCTCCTGCCCCACTCAAGCTGGAGTGGAAGAAGGGTCCTCAGGTGTCTGCGCTGTGATTGGCCCCTGCTCCAGTCCTGACTGTAGGGTGCGATCTGGTCCCTGTGACTGACGAGCTGCTGTTTTGGCGAAATTGTCATGCAGTATTTCTGTGCTACTCAAACACATTTTCCCCACCCACTCATCTGATTGGTTAGCTTCTGTTTTGCTCTGAGTGAGTGACAAGTGGATTTAACCAATCGCTGTGAAGTGTGCATGTTCAGGAGGAGCAAATGTCTTTAATTACATCCTTAAGAAAAATAGAAAGTTTACATCAAACTTGATGAAATCAAAATTGTGATCTGACTCCAAGAAAATCCAGTGATATAAATGTTTTGCCATATTGCCCACTCTACCTGACAGGTGGCCCCTGCCTCATTGAGATTGGTCAAATACAGAGCACAAGGATGATAAAGTGAACCTTAATCATAACACACAGTATGTTGAAGCGTCACTGTTGTGGCCCTTAAATGTCAACACACAAATGATGGCAGACAATCTCTGAAGTGTCTTTATCACTGACTAAAGCGTTCTGTTTCTTAGACCTAATGTTCTCCCAAAGCTGTCGTCAGGATTATTGCAGTAAATATCAATTGGTTCAGGCAAATTAAGAAAAAAATCTTTGTAATTAAACCTATTGGTCTCATCTTATTTAAAGCTTGCTTGGAAAATCTCACTAGTTCAAATTGTGTGTATTTGAAACTACGAAGCTGCAAACAAATACTGTAATGTGTTTAATATTGTAAGTACTCAACTCATGAGTCATGTCTTGACATTAGCCTGCGCAGTTGCTCTTGTGTGTATGTCAACAGCGCAGAGGATTGAGAACAAATGCTTTTACACCATCATTGACCAAAACAGGTGGTGAGCATTTGTAACTGATGACAACTGGTGAAATATTTTTTTCTTTTTTCTTTTTCTGTGTGTGTAATGTAAATCTCTTTGTAGCCTTGACAGTTCATTTGCTTCATACCACGGCTGTGCAATTTATGAGTAACATGTATAAAATTAATCAATTCATCATAATTATTGCACCCAATGATAACAAACATTACACAATCAAGAAACTACAATTATTTACGCCGACTATGAAGTGCGCAGAGACATGTGAACGCAGAGACACAAACGTCTGCGAGTGAAACGTTTCTCTCCCTTGTAGAATCCACAGCTTATTTCGTGCTGGATTCAAGTCCTACTTTCATTTCACATTTGTTCTCTTTTATGCAAACAATCCGGATTTCAATTAAGACTGAAATTATATTTGGGGATTATTATATTTTCCATAACCCTACTTCAGTCACATTGCTGTAGAATAATTGTCCCAAGGGAAAGTGGTAAATATTCAGCTCAAATGTTCAAAGACTGAGACGAGACTCACTTTGAAAACTTTTTGATGGGGATTAGAGTTTTCCTCAAAAGCCTTTCTTCTCGGCAGCATCTGTGCCTGGCATGGTAATGGCGTGTAAATCCTTGTTAGAGGTGCTGCAGGTGAGGAGTGTGAAAATGAAGTGGATGCTTCCCTCAGCCCAGTTTCACCCACACTTGTTTAAATGGTCTCAGTGGGAGGACGGTGCCGGCAGTTTGCTGAATAGTGTAATAGTGTTTACTGTGTGTGCGGGAGTCCGACCGGCTCCCGTTTGGGAGACGTTGTGGGAGTTAAATAGCCTCCATCTCCTCAGACGCACACTCTACATGCAGCATCAGCCTGAAATCAGATGGAGACCGTAGCTTCACTAAAACGGCTCCTCGTGAATGCACAGGCCGTAGTGACTGCTTAAAGACTCAGCAAATGCAGCAGTGTCTTAACAGCACGGCTAGGCCACATTGATGTTTTAATTACTTGACTCATGAATGCTAATTATATCAGGGCTCACCTAATGCCTGGAATGCCAATAGCTGCATCGACACAGTTTTTTCACTTTCTCTTATTTACTGAAATGGCAAAGTGGACCAACATTGTCATCTTGTTAAGTTGTAGTTTTTTTTTTTTTTTTTTACACAAGACCGCAAAGAAAAATGCATTGTGTCACTGCCTGGAATACTTTTTCTCTTTAAAAAAAAAAGACTGGTACACAAATAAATCTAACAAGCCAATACTTTTCAGAAACAAATTCAATTCCTTTGAACGCTTGTACATTTATTTGTTTTCTTGTGTAGCAGCTGTACTCAAAATTTAGATACAGAACTACCTCCTGACGAAGGTTTTGATGCAAGAATGCGTATAGTGATACTTTTAAATCATGTTAAATACCTGTATTAAGGCTGAATCTGTTGAGCTGAAAAGGTGAGTTATTCATAAATCCATCAATGCGGACATAAAATTCTAATGCATTTTGTTAATCCACCTAAGGAAAACATCAATTGGTAAACATTTAACACCCTTTTTTGATTAAAAAAAAAACTTTTTTTTTTATTTTTATAGAAAGATACATTGGCTGTCAACAGCTTAAAATGATTAAAAATGTAATGTGCCACTGATTTTCACTCAAAAACCCCCAAATTATTTATATGTTTTTTGAGTGAAAATCAGTGGCACATTACTCATTTTGAATCATTTTAAGCTGTTGACAGCCAATGTATCTTTCTATAAGCATGATCTCCTGATTCATTTTGCCGTTAATGATGCCTAACTCATGCCAGAGTGAAGATCAGCTATCATTCTGTCTCTGCGCTAATTAAAAGGCTCATCTCCTAGCTCATCGCTCCACTCCTCTCCAGACTAACATCTCAAGGACACTACAAAGTGATGGTGGTTTGTTCTCCGTAAACAAAAGCAGTAGTGTGGCGCTGACAGGAGGCAGCCTGGCTTTGAAATGCTCAGTATCACCGCATGCACCTGCTGTTCTTCTCTCAAACCCTGGCAGCTCTGAAGCCGCTGCGGCCCTTTGACAGAGTGATCCCGGGAGCCAGGCTGCACCATCGACTGTATCTATAGAAGCATACTCTTGGATCAGACCACAAGATGCTTGTTGTAGATCCAACAGGCATCGAAAACGACAGATTTCCTCTATCAGTTTATGCCAGGAAAGGCTTTTTTTCTCTCTGTGCTCCAGTTTGCCAGTCAGCAGAAATACTATCTATAAAAAAATAGTTTTTGCGTTCAGACATTTTCATCACTTTGATTCTGGATTCCAAGTTGATTCTGGATGAATTGTTTAAAAGTTTGATGTTAATACTGGATGTGTATGGCTGTTGTGGTAACCACAATATTCCTATACTATATTTCTATGATCACTAAAACCGCAAAAGAGCTCAAGCTACTGTGCTTAATGAAATTTCCGCATTTGCCCGGCATAATTTCATTGGTTAATGAGGAAATACGGTTTCACGCCATCTGCCTTCTAAGAAAACTTTCACCTTGTTCTGCCATCAGGCTCGACTCGAGTCTCGAGCAGACAGGGAATTTTGGGTGCCAATTTACGATGCCTTTGCTTTAAATTAATCTCGTCAATGAGTCAATAAAGACACAGCACAGATGAACCAGCACGGGTGTGGACGACCGAGCATTCTGCACAAACCGCACCATGTTTTAAGCCTACATTAATCCAAACAAAGCAAAGTGTATCGGCTTACAAATAAAGAACTGAAGCTCCAGAGGTGCCTTTTATATCCACCTGAAAGCACAAAGTCTTTGTGTGTAAATCCACGTCAGTCTGTTGTCCGCGTTGAAGCCAAAATGGACATGATCAACACTTCTAATCTGTAATTCTCCTCCTCCTCGGTCCAGGTAAATGTGGCGTGGTTGAAAAAGATGCAGCCAAACGGAGTCCATGAAGAGTTCAGCCAAAATGAAAACACTAAATCTGCCGCCATCCTCCTCCTCCACCCATAAATGTGTAACAAAAGCATAAGCATGTGCTGTGCATCGGTTCCATATATGTGGAAAACAAAAGTGAAACAACTCGAATCAGCTGTGAGTTGGTTTGTTTATAATGAGTTATAATAAGAAATTTCTTGCGCTTTTTAAGATGCCCTTTTTGCTGAATATTGGCCAATAATTTACACACACATACTGTCACTTATGCCTGTCTTTTTGTTGCTATAATTCAAGAATAACTTTAAATCCAATTACATGCATTATTATGGGCCACAAGCCACACTGCATGTACCGCAAACCACAATTAGCAATTGTTTCACCGCGACAGCGCTTTGTAGTGTGAGAAGATTGAGGGATTTATTTTGATCACATTCTGAAATTTGTGTTCATGTTTCAACTTTTAAGACTGGGTATAATGTCCTGCTTATAGGTTTGGCATTATTATTACTGTTGGGTAGAAGTACTGAAGAAAATAGGAGCTATGAATGAGAAACCAAAGTTACACCCAACTCTAAATAAAAGCTTGGGTTGTTGTTGACTAAAGGCATGCCAAGTGCATTGATAAACTAGTTAAGGGAATGCTCTTATAAAAATGTCAACAAGCATGTATACAGATAAGTACATCTTCATAAGTGAAAAAGGCAGATTAAACCGTTCAGTCATTCTCTTAACTCCAGCTAACTATTTTCTTGTCTTCTGCTTTCTGCTGTTTTGCATATAAATCCAGAACTTAATTAGTTGACTATTGACATTGTGTATAGACAGATTCATCGACTTAAATGAGTTTTTAAAATTACTGTCAGATTACTACACATACAGTACTGAGATAAAAGATCATTTGTACTTGCATGTGCTTTATTATACTTTCGAAAAGATGTTGGACCAACGGTCCAAATAAAATGGCATGGAAACAAAAAATGCCTATTGAGATGACGCACACTTCCTTCCTCTCTATTGTCTGCCATACTTTTGAGGTTTGATAATGAGAATGTAGCAAGATTGAATTACAGCCTTGCACAACATACCTATGCCGCAGAGGCGTGGGGAGGAGAAGCAAGTTTAACTGGCCACTCATCGCACATTTCTTGCTTGAACTTTCAAATGTGATTTGCTCTCAATCTTCAATATGTTCTCTGGGCCTTTCACCTGCCTCTCCGCACGTCAGCCGATTTCTCTGTCCATGATGGGAGAAATGTCAAGCACACTCATCAATATCAGCGGCCTCTCCGAGCGCTGTTCTCCTGAGAGCCGACAAATGGAAGAAAACAGCTGGCCCCATCTTGTTTGTTAGAAATACCTATTATAGCAAGATGTAGAGCCCAACTAAGGCCAGAGGAGCCAGGTTGGCCCTCCAATTTACAATTTGCGTCATTCTAATATTTGACTACTTCAATGCAAGGAATATGTTGAACAATAATAAATCACAACCATAGTCTTACAGCCATCATGCTTCTTTATGATGTGCTGTTTAAAGGTGCACTATATAACCTTTTAACAAACTTCCACCACATACTTTTCACCACAGAAATGCCATGGCTTTGCTTGGAATGGTATGGCATTAGATAGATCTTTTTTGAATGTATGTACTACATGTGTTATTAATGCTGTGTGTACTCTAGAAATACAAGAAAATGTAAAGGCCCACTAAAAAATGTGCATTAAAGTTATTGTAATGTTTTTGTCAACTGTAGAAAACTTTTACAAGGGACTAGGGCTGTAAAGAAGTTAATTTCATTATTATTAATAAAATAAAATGCTGCTTGTGCTGTCTCACGTCCCCATCGTGTGCTGTATCTACATTTAGTCGCGTCTAATTTCAGTTCCTCGTTTTATTTTAATTTATTTAATTTTATTCTGATTGTAATGAAACACGCGGCATCTCAGTGCCATGATCTCTATGAGCCAATTTACCTGTGTCTGCCTCCACCATGTCTTGTTCTGCTCCTACTGCACAGACACGCGAGTGTGAGATGCGAAGGAAAGGCGTAAACCATATCATTTAAATGATTAGTAGTCGTAGTAGGCGGATTCATTTGTTAAAATGTGTAATTGCGCAGTTGCCGATCCTACATTTTGTCACCAGTTAAAAGCTTTCAGGGGCTTCTTTAGACCAACTCTAACCATAGTCCTCAGTCTTTATTTATTTGAGACTGGGACTGTGCACAATATACATTAACCTTATCAGAAGAGATCAATTGTACAGGGTTGTAGCTCAAGTGCTAATTTTCACCTGTAGTCCCTGGACAGGCTTATGTTATCTCATTGAGGGACTGAGGGGAGGAGCCTATTGTACATGTTTTAGTGCATTTCAATTCACAACCATAGGCCGATGGTCAGAGAATGCGAAAATTGCATGACCCACAGGTTGCAAACATGTTTTAGTGTGTTTTAAAGGATCATGGAATATGTAGTCATCTTCATTTATTTTGCTCAAGTGAACTGAAAACTACAATTTTTTATTTTTACACAAGTTCGTGCTGTTTAATACAGAGCTGACAAAATATCGTGGACATTTTGCCACATCAATATTGCCAATATTGTTACATCCCTCCTGTCCACAGATCTGACTTGTAATTTTGCCTGCCGGCATTGCTTTCTTGTCTCCATAAAATGCCACACTCAATAACGATAACATCACCATTGTCTCCATGGATACAACCTCCACCAGAAAAGTTACTTAGTGCGCCTTTAACCACACCAACACTCTTTGGTTGTGTACAGTGGGCTTCCAGTGTGATCTAAAGAGGTGTGAAAGAATGTCATGTATTTCCTGAACTATGTGAAATATCCAAACATTTTTTTCAGAGTGAGTCAGACTGTGGCATATGATACAAGCTTATCTTTAGGCTGCAGGGGTTTGTTTTGTTGTCAGCTGTAGCTAGCTACCCTTATTATATCATATTTTGTCAATAGATTTGATTGTCTCCTTTGGGAAATGTGTCCTGACCCATTCATGAACTACTGCACAGTTTGCATAATATATATTTTATTAATAATTTACTAGAATATAGTGTAATCTTCAACACCAAATATAATGGCTTCTGTAGTTTGACCTTGGTGTGCAGTGGGAGACGTGTTAACGTAGTGTCACTGAAGGTAACACCTTTTTAACTTTATAAGAATCCATACACAATACTGCGCTACCATCTGGGATCAAGTGTACTCGAAAAAGGTCAGAGAAGGGCAGCATATTTTGTAACTTCTGACTATGATCCAATAAGCAGTGTAACAACTATGCTCTGAAATCTTCATTGGAAAACTCAAAAACATCAACGATATCTCCTGATGTATACAATTAGATTACCAATCAACTTGTAGCAGTTGTAGCGCAACGTAATGAGAACACGTAATGAGAACACGTAATGAGAACACGTAATGAGAACACGTAATGAGAACACGTAAAGAGAACACATAATGAGAACAAGAAATATTACGAACACGTAATAAGAACACGTAATGATGATAATAACCACAGCACATAATGATGATAATAACCACAGCACATAATGATGATAATAACCACAGCACATAATGATGATAATAACCACAGCACATAATGATGATGATAATAACCACAGCACATAATGATGATGATGATAACCACAGCACATAATGATAATAACCACAGCACATAATGATAATAACCACAGCACATAATGATAATAACCACAGCACATAATGATAATAACCACAGCACATAATGATGATAATAACCACAGCACATAATGATGATAATAACCACAGCACATAATGATGATAATAACCACAGCACATAATGATGATGATAATAACCACAGCACATAATGATGATGATAATAACCACAGCACATAATGATGATGATAATAACCACAGCACATAATGATGATGATAATAACCACAGCACATAATGATGATGATAATAACCACAGCACATAATGATGATGATAATAACCACAGCACATAATGATGATGATAATAACCACAGCACATAATGATGATGATAATAACCACAGCACATAATGATGATGATAATAACCACAGCACATAATGATGATGATAATAACCACAGCACATAATGATAATAACCACAGCACATAATGATAATAACCACAGCACATAATGATAATAACCACAGCACATAATGATGATAATAACCACAGCACATAATGATGATGATAATAACCACAGCACATAATGATGATGATAATAACCACAGCACATAATGATGATGATAATAACCACAGCACATAATGATGATGATAATAACCACAGCACATAATGATGATGATAATAACCACAGCACATAATGATGATGATGATGATAATAACCACAGCACATAATGATGATGATAATAACCACAGCACATAATGATGATGATAATAACCACAGCACATAATGATGATAACCACAGCACATAATGATAATAACCACAGCACATAATGATAATAACCACAGCACATAATGATGATGATAACCACAGCACATAATGATGATAATAACCACAGCACATAATGATGATAATAACCACAGCACATAATGATGATAATAACCACAGCACATAATGATGATAATAACCACAGCACATAATGATGATAATAACCACAGCACATAATGATGATAATAACCACAGCACATAATGATGATGATAACCACAGCACATAATGATGATGATAACCACAGCACATAATGATGATAACCACAGCACATAATGATAATAACCACAGCACATAATGATGATGATAACCACAGCACATAATGATGATGATAACCACAGCACATAATGATGATAATAACCACAGCACATAATGATGATGATAACCACAGCACATAATGATGATGATGATAACCACAGCACATAATGATGATGATAATAACCACAGCACATAATGATGATGATAATAACCACAGCACATAATGATGATGATAATAACCACAGCACATAATGATGATGATAATAACCACAGCACATAATGATGATGATAATAACCACAGCACATAATGATGATGATGATAACCACAGCACATAATGATGATGATAATAACCACAGCACATAATGATGATGATAATAACCACAGCACATAATGATGATGATAATAACCACAGCACATAATGATGATGATAATAACCACAGCACATAATGATGATGATGATGATAACCACAGCACATAATGATGATGATGATGATAACCACAGCACATAATGATGATGATGATAACCACAGCACATAATGATGATGATAACCACAGCACATAATGATGATGATGATAACCACAGCACATAATGATGATGATAACCACAGCACATAATGATGATGATAACCACAGCACATAATGATGATGATAACCACAGCACATAATGATGATGATAACCACAGCACATAATGATGATGATAACCACAGCACATAATGATGATGATAACCACAGCACATAATGATGATGATAACCACAGCACATAATGATGATGATAACCACAGCACATAATGATGATGATAACCACAGCACATAATGATGATGATAACCACAGCACATAATGATGATAATGACCACAGCACATAATGATAAGAATGACCACAGCACATAATAAAAACACAGAGGGAGACGACATACAAACCAAATAAATAGTCCTACATTTGTAGTCTGCATAATTGTCCCATTTGGCCCAAACAAATTTAGCACAAATCTTGTTGGTTGAGTTGGTTTCATTTTTAGTGATGGCCTTTTCCCTTGCAGTCTGCCATGATGCAGAACCTATGGGACTTTCTATTTTTTTAGGCCAAAATACATTGTTCTTAAATCATGTCAGGTGACGATGTCAAAGATGGTCTGTAGCGCCTTATTGATCTCCGTCCAATATTTCTGAGCAAAAAGATGGGAACTTCTGATCCTCCTGTCAATCACAATTTTTCCCAACAGTTAGAATTTCCTTGTGAATAGTGAGCACTTTAACTGGTGTTATGAAAAACAAGGTACCGTACATTTTCAAACAGAATTCTTTCACAACATGTGACTTTGTGGTCCTCCATTGGCAGATATGTTTTCCCATTCTTCATCAGTAAAAACAAAATTACCCTCTCACATTTTTTATATTTTTAGTAGAATGGCTTTCCTAATTTTTAATACATTAATATAATTTAGATATAATTCCTCTTGAAAGTTCTGATCTATAAGCCTAAATAAAAAAATCAGTCAGAGGGTTATAATGTCATTGCTTTGTTTAATTCCTTGGTTATAACAATATTCCGTCAACATTTTCATTTTCTTTTCTTTTACAATCTGATAAAAAACACACTATCCCAGAATGTAACCAGCTGCATTAACCTTTTCATTGGGGAGATATCCATTTGGAGTTTGCTGATTAGTCGACCAGAACAATGTGGTTTTATTTTATTGATAAAGACTAAGACTTCTGAAAAGATGTTACATTGCTTTTTTTTTTTTTTTTTTTTTAAATGGGCGAGTTTAGTTTTCAAAGTATTGAAAAGCACATGGGTCACATGACTTGACCTGTTCACAATGAGCCTTGAAGGCCAGACAAGTTTGCAGCACTGCAGAGTGGAGACGCATCACAGCTTTAATGACGGAGTAGAGCAGCTGCTGCTGCAGTGACCAGTGTCACTGACACTACATGGGCACAAACAGAGCTCTTAGGCTACATGCCACTTGCACATGCAATAACTTATGACTTTATTGAATAAATTACTTTTTTGACACACTTGGTTGTAGCCCAGCTACACATGTCGCACTGCAGGAGGCAGCAACTGCAATTAGCTGTTTTTTTGGGCATGAATTCCAGCAGGCATTACTACAAAGACATTATTAATGTAAAATATCTTCAAATAATTCATACATAACGCATTGAAAGCTGTTTGGTGGTAACAACTTTTGGTCTTTTGGCCCTGGGATGAAGGAAATGCTGCTTTCCTGAGAGGAAGTGTTTACAACGTTCCCTTTTTAACTTGACAAGCCTGCACTTGCCTGCAGTGATGTGCTGTGTATCTTTGTTTACTCCAGTGGTTAACTGAGGTTAATGTTGTAATCCCATCCAACAATGACTTATATTGAAGGCTTGTTTGGCAGTGACTCGGTGATCGTGTGAGCGTTCCAAACATAGCTGGGGTCTGCTGCTGACTTGTGCTGAGAGGTGGTGTCTATGTGGAGCCATCAGCGGTGGGCTCCACCCTTCTCTGGCTTTATTTGGGGACTACAGGTCTTCCAGTCCCAATCAACATCAAAATCCCCACCATTGTTTCCAGCTGATGGTGTTTTCTTCACCGTAAAACATTGTGCTTGATTAAGGCTTCAATCTCAGTGGATCAGCCAATATCCAAAAAACACAAAGAACGGAAGTGCTTTGTTTTTTGATATTAGGCCAAACATTTTTATTTTTTACCCCAAGACTCGGCAGTCATGTTGAGCCCTGACGGCAGATTTCTCATGTACACGGCGCAGATTTCATTATTTTATGAAATTCCAACCTTCAGTTGTACCTGAAATATTCCTGGTGCTGCAGTATTAGCGTGATGTGACTGAAACAGTGCCAATAAATCTATCAATGAGGGATGAGGGTGCTGAAGGAAAATTGGACTTTGTCAAGCGTGTTGTCAAGTAGTTAATCTCAAATATCTGTTGCATATTAAGAACCCCTTCTTATGGGGTTTTACACCCATTCTTCATACTGGCGGTCTGAGTGGATTCCAATGAAGGATGAGGAACAAGTGTGCACTTTACTGCTTTTCTGCAGGAGCAGAACCTTTCCAAGAGATTGGACTATTTACATACAGTTAAAACAAAAGCTTCTCCCTCACAAATGTCCGTTGATGCACAAGTGTAGTTTTTATTCTTTTCTCATTCCACTCGATGAAGGATGTAACGCTGCATCTGGAAGTGTTCTTGTAAACCACCATCTGCAACAGGCTAAATAAATTGGGCCAAAAAGGGCTTCTCCTCCGCTCCAGTCCACATGTGTAAGTGCAGCCATCTGAAGAGTTTGATGTGGTCTGATGCTGACTGGGGTTGTGCAGTGAGCAGTGCTGTGAGACACATGTGGACCTCTTTCCAAATATAGAGATAAGCAAACATTTATGCTAAATCTACTGGTGATCTCTGAATGTCTAAGGCAATAGCTTTCAACCTTTTTCAGTCGCGACCCCATAATAGCAACAACAACTGACCCACAAACACAAAAAGTAGGTGAACTGCAAAGTGATAAAGTAGCCTTAAATCCAATGTTTATATTATTTTTAGGACAAGATACATTAATTTGGTTGGTCAACACATGGCAATCTGCATTCTAAGGGAGTCGATCCTTGTTTAAGTCTATTGCATATGTTTCATATTTTCTCATTATTTGGGCACTTGAACATTGCTAACTGTGTGGTTATGTCTGCCCAAGTGGCTGGAGGAGCACAGTTCCTGGTGTCTGGTCACCCCTGGAGCCAGAGAGGAATGCAAATAAAGATACTCTATTACATTGATACTTGCATATTTCAAGTTCAAACTAAGTACTATTGGAAGTTAGGACCACTTACAAGTTTTTTTTCGGACATTTAATTTTTAACTTGGCAGCCATTCAGCGCCCTGTCAGCAAATATTTAGCATTCTACACAAATAACAGTCTAAACCGGTCATAAATGGGACCTTAAGTTAGACGTAAATCTGGACTTAACCCAGAGATGTGAACCAGTTTGAGAACCACTGGTATCGAATGAATAAAGTAGTTTAAAATTATTTTGGGTGCAGTGCAGTGTTATTCCCTCTCGACAGGAGCATCTGTGTTCAGGAAAAATTTCAATAAAATGTGATTAATGTTTGGGTTGTGCACATTGGGAAAGCCTCAGCAGCCTCCCTCAGTGAGAGATGAAGCCAGCATTTCTCCTGCCTAATCCGGTTGGGAGATACAGAACCCAAGGGCCCAGTCCACACCAGGGGCCAACATGATATCTAACTAGATTTGAAGTCAATTTTCCAAACATAAATGTGTGTGACTGACAGTAAACGCATTATGTCAACACAGAAGCCATTATTTTTGTCTAAATAAATTGCCGGTGGGGAATGTTTGCTTCCAAGATAGTGTTTCTAGAAATGTTGGAGTTATCTCCAGGTGACTGCACTGTGCACACACAACAGCAGGTGCATGTTTGCAGACCATGATAAGGTGTTTGAGGCACTGCCACTTCAAGGAGCTGCTGCAATTTGAGTTTACACCAAACATTTTCAACCCCATACCATACTGTAGATGTTTTAGCTGTGGGAAGAAAAGTACCCTATATTTAATCTGCGTTCTGTTGTAACACCAAAATCTCGTCTCGTCTCATTCTTATGGAACCAATCTCTTGTCTCATGGGAATTGTCTAATACTTTCCTCTAATAATGTACAGTATTTTAATTGAGAGCACAGTTGATGTGTCAATAGCTTCAGGCAGGTATAGAGAGATCTTGTGGCTGGTGCTGCTCTAGATGAGACTGAAACCTGCCAGAGCTTTGGTAGATATACAACGTCACTGGTCAGGGATGTGGGCTCACGTGACGATAAAGTAATTGAGTGAGTGACATTCTCATCTTAATGCTTCAGAAACGAAACCGCTGAGGGGCTGGGCTCTTCTGACATGTGTGGCTGGCTTTGGTCCTGACACACCCAGGATGCCACAGGCAGATGGTGTGTCTCGAGGCAGCGGCAGGGCACCCTGTCCTCCAAACCACACACTACTCCTGTCGAGTGTCTTCAATGTGCAGGGACGGCATGGGCACTGTGGACCAATTTGGAGATTTTAAACAGCCCTCCAGCAAACAGGGAGCAGACTGTGAGGACAGGAGGCTGAGCCCACTGAACCCATGTGCACAAAGCTCAAGTGACTGATCCTGTCTACACATGGTACTGCTTATATTAACACTGACAAGAGTTTTTATGAATATTATCGCTCCAAAATGTCTGGTCAAATCAAATCAAATCAATTTATTTTTGTAAGGCCCAAAATCACAACAACAGTTGCCTCTGAGGGCCACAGGAAGAAATGAATCAACAATGTCTGTGGTGGCGATGAAGTCAGACAATGTCTGTGGTGGCGATAAAGTCAGACAATGTCTGTGGTGGCGATGGAGTCAGACAATGTCTGTGGTGGCGAGGGACGATGTCCCAGGGTCCTCTGTCCTTAGACTCTCCTTCTCGGCCAGGAAAAACTACAAAAAAAAACCTCTTTGGGAAAAAAAGCGTAGAAACCTGGAGGAGTTCCAGTGAAGGAGAGATCCGACTCTCACAGACGGACAGACGGACACGAGGGAGACTGGAGCTGGACCCACTCTTCAGGCAGATGAGGGACCGACTGAGGCGAACTGGACCCACTCTTCAGGCAGATGAGGGACCGACTGAGGCAAACTGGACCCACTCTTCAGGCAGATGAGGGACCGTCTGAGGCGAGCTGGACCCATTCTTCAGGCAGATGAGGGACCGTCGGGGGCGAGCTGGACCCACTCTTCAGGCAGATGAGGGACCGTCGGAGGCGAGCTGGACCCACTCCTCAGGCAGATGAGGGACTGTCGGGGGCGAGCTGGACCCACTCCTCAGGCAGATGAGGGACCGTCCACACAGGGCAGGGACCACTTCACCAGGGGAGGGGCATCTGGGTCCACAGGTCCTCAGGAGTGAGAGAAAGAAAAAGAAGGCGGTGAACAGTTTGCAAGTGGAATTAAAAAACAAATATTGTTTGATAGAATAAGTCAGAAGAAGAGGACAGAGCTCAAGCTGTCATACTTCTCACAGCATAGTTACTCCTAGGGCAGCGTAGCTAAAGCTGTGGGTTTATGTTTCTGTTCCTAACTAGTCTGACCATAAGCGATTTCGAAGAGGAACGTTTTAAGCCTGGACTTAAATGAAGAGACTGTGTCAGCATATTTAACATGGGTCGGGAGCTGATTCCATAACACAGGAGCTTGGTAGCTAAACGCTCTACCTCCTACAGTACTTTTAGAGACTCTTGGCACCACCAGAAGGCCAGCATTCTGAGAGCGAAGAGCTCTGTTTGGATGATATGGTTCTATAGCATCTTTGAGGTAGGATGGGGCCCATGTCATTTATGGCTTTGTAGGTCAAGAGTAGAATTTTAAATTTGATTCTAAACTCTACAGGGAGCCAGTGAAGAGACTACAGCACCGGCGTAATGTGCTCTCTTTTTTTTGTTCCTTTTAGTAATCTTGCTGCTGCATTTTGAACCAGTTGAAAGCTTTTTATGGAGCTTTTAGGACACGCTGCAAGCAGGGAGTTACAGTAGTCTAATCTAGTCGTTACAAATGCATGGATAAGTTTTTCGGCATCACTTTTAGGCAGAATTCTTCTGATTTTGGCGATGTTGCGCAAATGGAAATAGGCTGTTTTACAAGCTTGATTTATATGAGCTTTAAATGAGAGCTCCTGGTCAAATAAGACTCCAAGGTTTCTTACAGTAGAACTAGAGGCTACACTAACATTGTCCAGTGTGACTATCTGCTCAGATAGAGAGTCTCGTAGATGCTTAGGGCCAAGCACAATGACCTCGGTTTTTTTAG
Organism: Eucyclogobius newberryi; assembly: GCF_026437365.1. NCBI lineage: Eukaryota > Metazoa > Chordata > Actinopteri > Gobiiformes > Gobiidae > Eucyclogobius > Eucyclogobius newberryi. The sequence continues at coordinate 25,142,411 of NW_027316167.1, read as the reverse complement.
GGTTAAGAAGCAGGTAGTTTAGTGTCATCCAGGTTTTTATCTCTTTCACACAAGCACTAAGTCTGTCTACTTGATCGCTCTGATCAGGTTTCATTGATAAATACAGCTGAGTGTCGTCTGCATAGCAGTGGAAGTTAATGCCATGCTTTCTGATAATGTTGCCTAATGGCAGCATATAAAGAGTAAACAGAATTGGACCGAGTACCGAACCCTGTGGCACACCGTAAATTACTTTAGAGCAAGGTGAGGAGCTCTGGTTTACATTAACAAATTGGAACCTATCAGATAGATAGGATTTAAACCAGCTGAGGGCTGTTCCTCCAACACCTACATCACATTCTAACCTCTGCAGTAGAATGTTGTGGTCAATGGTGTCAAACGCTGCGCTGAGGTCCAACAGAACCAGGATTGAGACCAGTCCATCGTCAGCGGCTAATAACAAATCATTTGTGACTTTAACTAGTGCAGTTTCAGTGCTGTGGTGGGCTCTGAACCCTGACTGGAAAACTTCAAATAAGTTATTGTCCTGCAGGTGGTGACAAAGCTGTTTTACTACAACTTTTTCAAGGATTTTAGAGATGAAGGGAAGATTTGAAATAGGTCTGTAGTTTACCAATAGGTCGGGATCTAGATTAGGCTTTTTCAGAAGAGGTTTAATGACTGCATGTTTGAAGGACTGTGGAACATAGCCACTTTCGAGTGAAGTATTTATTATATTAAGAATAGGGTCTATAATTAGGGGAAGAATGTCTTTGAGGAGTCTGCTTGGAATGGGGTCTAGGACACAAGTTGAGCTTTTAGAGGACATAATGGCTGAAGTTCTCTGCTTGATCAACAGCTGTGAACCTTTCTAAGTTTACAGGTGGATTTATATGGGACGTTAGATTTACAGCTTGGGCTAGTTCAGGGCTAATAGCGGGGGTAATTTCATCTAATTTATCTCTGATTGTTTTTATTTTATTGTTAAAAAATAGGAGATCATCAGAGCTAAGTGTAGCTGGGATTGAGGGCTCTACTGCACTGTGACAGTTTGATAGCCTAGCTACAGTGCTGAAAAGGAATTTAGTGTTACTTTTGTTGACTTCTATTAGATTTGAATAATTTCTGGTTTGGGCCTTACACAGAGCCTGCTTATAGGACAGCAGGCAACTTTTCCATGCTTTTAGGGATTCTTCGGTGTGAGCGACGAAATAATCCCTCTAACTTTCTGTCTGGTATTTTGTGGCTTATGACAGCCGTTGATGAGGATGCCATTTAACTTAAATTGTGTAAAGAATTTGCCTTTTGAGTGATTTGTGCTTTAGGAGCAAACTAGGACAATGTTTGGCTTGGTTTTGAGGCTGCTGCACAAATTCATAGAAGCAAAACTTTCAGAGTCCATAATTACAATGTACCAAAAAGTAGTTATTTTCCCTAAAACAGATGGAAAAGGAACGTTCAAGGGTTTAACATAAACAGTAGCTCATTTCAGTGGTTCAAATGTATTTAAGCTCCTTACAGCATGCTAACAGTGTCTATCGGCATGGAGCCTGGTGTGAAGTTTCTATTTCTATTCCCAAAGAAGTGCAAGTAACTTTTTTTGTATTTTTTGCCTCTGGAGAACTGCGATTTTCCCCTGGAGCTCTGCAGGTGTGTGTCTGTGGCCTCTCCTGGGTGGCCTTCATGTGGAGTGTAATTGCGGGCAGGGTGCTCTCTCTGGACAGTGGTTAGTCCAGTGACGACATAAACTGAAAGAGTGCTTCTCTCCAATGTGCCTCGCCCTGCCAGATTTGCTTAATGATGACAAGCGTGTTTATAATGCGGGCAAATCTTTTCCTGTTCCGAGTCATGACTCACCGGTGGTCAGGTGTACGCTTACTTCACTGTTTGCATAAGTGTTTGTGCTTATTTTTTTATGTTGTTGACAACATGGTTGTCAAAAGTGGAGTTACTTTTAACTGGCCTGGAGCTCTGCAGTGACAACCCCTCATTATAGACTATGGTGTAATCTATTCTCTTTTAGAGATGGATTACACCAAAATGGATTGTTGCTATCTTGAATGAAACAGAAATTACATCCAAATGCAGTCTGTTCTCCCTCAAGATTTGTTATAGTGTTATTATAGACATTGGGATGTCCAGCTAATTACCAACTGCACAAAATGCCCAGCAAAGAACAAGACTAAAATTATAAATGGCTCTGTGGCAGCACAACGTAAATCTGTCGGGCGGCTTTGAAAGTTTAGTTGCTGTGGTGCGCGTTCAATATTGTCATGTTTTGTTATTGTATTGTAAAATGCCTTTGTTTTGTGCAGTTTAGAGGCAGTTCAATGCATCTTTCAGGCTTACATATCTTAATATGTATCACTATTTCTAATTATGCTTACAGCATACTCCATTTCAGGTCAAAGAGATGTTCTACACAGAAATATCCTTTCATGTGTGCCGTTTTAGGTTAAAGCGGTGAAAGTGGTTTCAGCTATTAGCTTTGACCCTAGAGAATTTTACTGTTTCTGATGTGTATTTGTATGTTGGCATGTCACTTGTTTTGCTCCTTTCATCTGCCCTGCCTCAGTGGACATATCTCCTGGTCCTGTGTGTCATTCCAGGGAGCAATGGAACTCTACTGTCATCTCTGTTCCTAGTGCCCAGCAGAGCGGCAAAATGCTTTCCCCCTTTCTGCTGTTTGTGACTGCACCTCACCTTTCATTTCTCCCCTACAGCTTATTATTCTGGAGGACTATGCGGATCCTTTTGATGCTGAGCAGGCCGGGGGCATTCAGCCCACGATGGAGAAAGTGACAACGGAGAATGATGGCTACATGGAACCATACGAGGCCCAGAAGATGATGGCAGGTATGATGGCAATTTCTACACTTTGAGCTCCTTGTTTCTTTCTGCACCCACCCATCTTCAACATTACAAGTTAAAATATAATTGTTATTCATAAGACACTTTTTTGGCCATATGTTTCTGAGCTGTCACTTATTGAAAGCAACTCTGATGGCTCCCTGTTGCTTTACAAGGCAGGTGCAGTAGAGCAGAAATGCCCTTGGCGTCATAGAAGATGTCAAAACATTTTCTGGGGAAAAAAATCTCCTTTTCCATGATAATTAGAGAATGCGTGAAGAGTTGACCCTCTTCAGACAAACATGTGTGCTTGCCTTTGTTCTATTGGAGTTTCTGGAGTCAGCGACTTGTTCTTGATATCCAAGAAGGCCTTTTACTTGACAACAATAGTTTTGTATATTATGTTCTGAACTACACGTTACATTTTTATAGTAATGAGGGAGAACAGAAAACGTAATGAGAGTTACATGATGAGTTACAAGACTTCTTCCTAGGCATGGAAGCCTAAGTATGGAAAATGCTCTATACTTGTGAGTTCACACGGAATAACAATTCAATTTTTTTTTTCTTTTGACAGCTGTGGCTGGAGATGCATTGGCTCTCAATAGTATTCATACCACTGGGATTTTCCCCATATTTTTCACGTCACAGCCACAAGCTTAAATTATATTTTTGTAAAAGAGCAATACAAAGTAGCCCAGTTGTGAAGTGGAAGGAAAATTATACATGATTTCCAGATTTTAATAAAATAAACTGAAAAGTGCAGGGTGCAAATGTTTTCAGCCGCCCCCAGTCAATACTTTATGGAGTCTTTTTTTCTCTGTAATTAAAGCTGCAAATCTTTTTCGGTTTATCTCCATCAGCCTTGCTCACCTACAGGCTAAAGTTGGTGCCCATTCTTCTTTGCAAAACAGCTCCAGCTCAGTCAGATTTGATGTAGAGCATTTGTGAACAGCAGTTTACAGATCTTGTCACAGATTCTCGATGGATTTAGACTTTGACTTTGCCTTTCTAACACCTGGAAATGTTTTGTTTTAAACCTTTCCATTGTAGCTCTGGCTTTATGTTCAGGGTCATTGTCCTGCTGAAGGTGAACCTCTGCCCCAGTCTCAAGTCTGTTACAGATGCCAACAGGTTTTCTTCACAGATTTCTCTGCATTTGGCTCCATCTATCCATTTTGCTTTTAGGCCAAAAAGGTCAGTTTTGGTTTGATCAGAGCATCTTCTTTGCTGTGTCCCCCACATGACTTCTGGAAAACTGAACACTGGCACTTCTTATGACTGTTCTTCCTGCCACTCGCCCTTAAAGGCCAGGTTTGTGTTGTGCACGACTAATAGTTTTCCTGTGGACACATTCCCTGTCCATCTGAGCTGTGGAGTTACCTTTGGCCTCTTGGCTGCATCTCTGATCAGTGTTCTCCTTGTTCGGCCTGAAAGTTTTGTTGGACAGCCAAGTCTGTAGGTTTGTAGTTGTGCCATATCAGTCTGAACATTTCATGGAGCACTGTTCAATCCATCATCTGGAAATGGGGAAAAAGCTTTGGAAATCTTTTTATAACCCAACCCTGCCTCAAACAAGGCCTCCCGCGAACGTAAGACCATAAAAGGGTCCAAGTGACCGCAGTGATAGCATTTTACATTTTAATGAAGTTTCATGTACATGTCTGCTGTAATTTAACTGTTGAATGAAGAACCGTTTCATGTTTTTACACCCTCAGCCTTTTAAGAGAGTAAGTTTTGCCTGGTTTTAAATTAATCTAGTCAACGAGTCAAATACACAGCACAGACGTAACGGCGCAGGTGTGCACGACTGAGCATTCTGCACAAACATCACAAGGCTTTAACATAAGCCTACATCACCCCAAACAAAGCCCAGTGTTTCAGCTTACCAATAAAGAACTGAAGCTCCAGAGTTACTTTTATATTCACCCGAAAGCACAAAGTCTTTGTGTTGTGCGTAAATCCACGTCACACTCTGTTGTCCGCGTTGAAGCCAAAACGGACATGATTAACACTTTGCTGTAATCATCCCCTCCTCGGTCCAGGTAAACGCATAATCCGCAAGTAAATGTGGCGTGGTTAAAATACAGTGGGGATATGCAGCCAGACAGAGTCCGCTTGAAGTTCAGCCAAAACAAAAATACTATATTTATACTGAGATTAGATTACTCGCTGGTGGTGGTGGACTCTATTTAATCATTAAGCCAACATTCATTCTTTCAGCAATCATCAGGAAATCTGTAAATTTTGTACAATTTCCCTTCCACTGTACAATTGTGTGCCACTTAGTGTTGCTCTTTCACAGAAAATCCCAATGTGATGTGACAAAAACACTGGTATTACAATATCTACTGCAATATAACTTTTCTTCTATATGCATACACCCGTCTGTCAGTGCTCACATGGACGGGACATGAAAGTCTTTGTCCCTTCTCACCAATTTATTTTAATGGCTCTCCAGGCGATCTCCTGTTGTCATCCCTCTTCCCCGTGTTTGACCTCTAGCCCAGTCACTACCTCCGCTCTGATAGAATAGCTGATTTATGGTTTCTCGCAGGTAGAGGAGGCAGTGAAAAGGGAGCGGTGTTTGTTTGCCCACTAGTATCGCTGAGGTTTTCTGTGAGTTTAAGACCTAACAAGACACACGCTTGTGTTTTTGTTACACTGAGAGCCTCCTGTTTTAGACAATGTTTGGCCGTCTGAACGCATGGAGCTTTCATTTTTTTAAAGAATAACATGTAAAGAGGCGAGAACAGCCTATTCACTTGTTTGTTCTTTGGCTAAATTATTTTTTCATTTGAAAATGCTTTGCCCATACTATTCCTTCAAAACTGACTTTCATTATAGCATTGCTAGGAGCTGTTGGAAACATTTGCAGTTAAAGGGTTTAGGTATGCATCTGTATCTCTTCATTGTGACAGAAAATGATTGTCTTAACTGCACTGGCTCCATGAGAGAACAGAACAATTTCCTTTTGCAACTTTCATGCAAGCAAATCTCATTTCTTATACAGCGGCTTGTGATTACCTTAACAATTTTGGGGTCGCTTCAATTTGGTCTTAATAGTTGCTCTGAATCCTGCCTTTTATCCCCGGGAATTGTATTTTTGCAAATGGGCACACAGTATGGTTATGCTGCAAGAAATGACAAACTGATTTATTTTATATGGCATCCAAAGCCAAAATGTTGAACTCCAATTAGATAAATCTAGCTAAAATACCACACCAGAGAGTCTCCTTTGTGGATGGGCTGTTTTTGTTTTAGTTTAATGTTGCAAAGAAAGCGATTTATGGATGGATTGGTGGATTTCAGACGTTAGAGTGTGTAAGTATTAACTACTTGGAATATTAATCAAGAATATTCTAAAGGAAAATTCACAAACCTATATTAAAGACTATGCCCTTGATCTCATGTTAGAATAAAAATGAGCTTATTAACAAAAATATCATGAGCCTTAAAGCCTAAAACATATTTTTATCGTCTGAATTTTGCAATAATACTTGATCATTCATACTCCTCCTACACCTTTAACACAACAACCCAGAGCTGCACAGTGGGAGGTATGGCATATAAATCCCTGGGCTAAAAGTGCCACCAGGTTTGCATAAGAGAACGTGCCTCAGTGTCCAACGGCTGCAGTATTACTGCACTGTGGAGGACTCATGTGTCAGTGCCCTGTGCTCTTGTGAGGGCCCAGTGCTCTGATTTATGAGGCTGCTGGAGGGGCTGTGTCATAACTTCCTTAACCTGAACCCTCTCCCTTTCCCCCGCCACCTGCAGTTATGTGGCGACTTGTGCACAGCCGCTCTGTCTTTACAACGTTTCCTGTGTGCCCGAGATGTTTGTCATGTCTACTCGCGTCAGCTTTTACACATGCTATCTTTGTATCTGCTGACTGCGTGTGTGGACACTTAGAGCTTTCCTTGTCAGCCCATGCTGTGCTGTAATGCTAAGATAGTCTGTATCTATGTACCAAGAGGATGCAACACACAACACAAGGAGTCTTGAGTCTAGATCTGCTGTTGAGACATTTTTTAATAATTATTATATTTTAATTTATTAGTACACCCAATATGATGAATCCTCATGCCTTGGTTAAGGCATTGATGGCAGCAAACTTTGCTTATTAAAATATCAGGTCAAAAATCATATTTGTCCTCCAAAGATTTTTCCTAAAATGTTCCTGTCCTACAATCCTATTGCTCTGGAACCTAATCTAAACACTTGGTAAAGAAAGAAAGAAGGAAGAGTGGTCGAATGTTCTGCTGGTAGGATGCTTTATGCTGTGCTAAATGTGCGTTTTGTTTCTTGTTTCAATACTAGTAGGTTTAGTTGTTGGTCTAAACGAGAGAACAGCTTGGGGCAGCAAACCATGCTGCAGCATCAGAGCAACATTTCTTAATTTCTTGGCAATCAGTATCTTGAATCGATTGTGCGTAGGCATAGTGCAGTATGCCTCTTATGGCCCGGTGCTGGAGCTTTTCTAGAATGTTTGCTTGTGTACTGTTGAGTGCGGCCCAGACAAATGATGCATACTCAAAGTGGGGCAAAAAATAGCACTTGTATAACCTTAGTCTTCACAGGAGAAATATTTGAGATTCCACCTTTGTGCATTCATGGTCCACTTAAAGGTTGAATGGACGATTTTTTTCGGCCCAAATCTGAGTCTTATTTCCTCGTGGCGTGGACTGCCGATTAGTCCTGCCAGGTATCAATCATAGAACGCACCTACCACTCATCTGCAGCCGCGTGTGGCTCGCCCCCACGTTTCCGCGTGTCTAAGCGCATGGATCTATCATAATATAGTTCCCTCAGTGTAAGGGGCAAAATGAAGATGAGAGACAGTTCGAGCCGACTCAGAAGTAGACGGAAATCTACGGGAGACAAGAGATGCGATGCGATCCGTCACGCTGATAAACAAACGCAGCCATCAGTCCGCACGGGGGAGTGCGCATGCGCACTTCCTCCTGCGTTCTCAAATCGCCGAAAAAACGTCCATTGCGCGTTTAATGATATTTGGTTGATGCTCCTTGGAAAAAAACAGAGCTTTGCTTGGATTGGATTGAAATGCATTCCCCCAATGAGTAATGTCTGTGTCAGAATCAAATTCTGAGAGATCCTGGTTTATGTTCTGTCAGTGAGGGAAGTTGTTGTTGGGATGCAACAAATAGTGTAGTATCATAAGTCATTAATGATTAATAATTATTAATAATCATTAATAGTATTATAGTTATTTGATTGAATGAGCGATGATTCATAAATATAATATAATAAATAATATGTAAGCCAGATGATTTTGACAACTTGTTGCCTATCCTTCAACTAATTGAAAACTCTCGTATTCTATATGATGGGAGTTTATAGATTATTGCAGGATGATATACCGAGTCAAATTCACTATTTACCACTATAGAAACACCAGTTAGACAATGTTGACCCATATTTACAGGTTTTAAGCTTTCTGAAAGGTGGCACCATTTTAACATTTTATACATGGATATATATGTATATTTATGTATGTATGTATATGTATATGGGTATATAAAAATATGACAATCTACATGTATGACAATATATGGTAGAATTGTGATAATGGTAATAATAATACAACACATTTTTACTCTGTGTGAATGCATACACACATATGCACATTATACAAACATTTTCAAGCCAAACCTGTTTGCCATTAGATCACATCACTAGTTTGAATCTGTATCTACTGTTTTTCATGTTGTAACTTGTTAGTCTGACAGGTACAAGGGGACGGGCAGGTCTCCGGGGCAGTGTGCGTCAAAGCATTTCTCAATGAACTCCCTGACACACTCACCTCCTCAGTGTGTCAACATATGAGAGATTTCCCACAGTGCAACAGTGGTCTGTTGTGCAAGCACTTTGAACTATCTCACATTAACACAGGCAGGGCAGGATTGTGTATGATAATGGTGCGTACTTGGATCAAAGTTAGTCATAGGGACATAGAGGCATGGACACAACAACACTGTATGTACATGCATTACGCCCATGCGTTCTCCACTCACTGTTATGTCAATGTTTGGTGTCCTGGCATTATCAGGTATTGCTCCGTCATAGAGCAAATGAGGTTGTGCAATACTTTGCAAAGTGAAACATGTTGTTTCCCACAAGTGTTGACTCATTTTATGTTCTTTCCCATTTCTGTTCCTGAAAAGTATGATGGGAAATGTGTCAGCCTGGCCTCTTGTTCCACTTTCCCAAATGAGAGTAGCAGCATATGAGTTGATTCTTTCAATCACTTACTGTTGTACGGAATGCACACGCCTCACACAGAGTCACAGTTTGGCAGTGTCTATGAGCGGGAGAACATGTGGGTACACACAGGCGGAGGACAAGGAAACTCTGAAATGTGAGCCTACCGGAGTCTGAGCAGACACAAGTCCAAATTTGACCGACCGGATATAAGACCTAGAGACGGAAAGAGAACAACTGACTGTTAATGCACTGAATTGAAGAGACACTTTTATAGCAAAGAGTGGAAACATGGTTTATTTAAGACTCTCTAGTCCCTCCTCACCCCAGGCCAGAACGGGTACTACCTGTGGCAGCACATGGCTTGGCCTGTAACCCTGGTTTTATTGCTTTTAAGCTGTAACTTGAAAGATATCCGGAGCATGTTCTAACAGTGACACTTTCCGGAAGTGTGTGCCATTCATTTGAGAAGTTTGCTTCAACCCCTAACTTTAGTCTGACTCTGTCACAAAACACTATTATTTTCCATCAGTGTTGGCTCAGCTTTTAAGGGAATGCTTAAGCATGACCTCAGCAGCGTATTTGTGCACAACCAGTAATTATAGGCTTTTAAAAATAAACAAAACCTACAAAACCAGTGGCTGAAGCCTAGACCTAGAAGTGAATAATTAACACTTCGCTTTTTCCGCTTAATCTATAACAACTACTGTTTAGAGCGACCAATCCACTCACAGCTGCTCTGTTAGCTATCGTATTTCTGCCAAATTCAAAGTAATACTGGTTTACATAAACCCATAAAGCTGTAACGGCCATTAAAAGTTAAATTATAGTGTGCTACTGGTCAGGGCAGCATATGACCTAACTGATTACGCTCCTCAACAACTTCACTAGAGCAAGCAGAACCATCCCCTGACCTTTTTCTTTTTAATATTCACTATTGGAGCAGATAAACTATTTTCAGGTAATTTGAACATTCTATTGAGCCACACATTTTCTGATCATAGAGACACTGCCTCTGCTGAACCACATGAGGTTTGAAAATATGATTGACAGATTTCACAAACTGAACTGACAGCATGGCTGAGTGATGCAATACCAGTGTTGTACAATATGAGCTTTGGTGTCGGGTATTGTGTTTGAACAGACCGCAACCGTAGCCCCATCACAATGGTTAACATAATCAGATAGTGCTTTTTATTTGATATGCATTTAAGTAAAAGGCCAGCCTAAACATATTGTTTGCATATTTCTCTATTAGAAAGTCCCATATTGTATGTCAATTCCTTGCTGTGGAGCCCGGCTAGTGCTCAATTCAGACGCTGGAGGAGACGAGAGGGAACGGAAGAAGACTGAAGACTTATTGATGAAATGACAAATCTCTGGCTGTAGTCCTATCTGTCCCTCCCTCTCACTTAGTGATGAATCCACCCACTTCACACTGGCACTCACACAGACCTCCACTTCTGCAGGACACTTGTAGACCGAGCCGGACCCATGTTGAGGTTTAGGGGCTGGTGCCATTGCCAATATATTGGCTGATAGACTAATCCTATCTCCATTTAAATTGGTAGAGCTTTTGGACTTATTGGACTGGTCTTATTATGAAAGTTATTATGAAGTTATTTTTAGCCTCAGTTACATTGATTACAATGCTAGTTTGCCATTTACTGTAAACATGACTAAATATAATTTATAAATTAAGATGCTATCTTGCCACCATTTAATTATTTGTTAGTTGTTCTAACTTGCTGACATGTTGGTTTCAGTTCTATACTGTATCACATGCACCTTTGCCAAATCTAGGATGGATGGAATGCCAGAGCTCTTGTTTGTGCATACGGCCAAGTGCATTAAGAGGGGATGCGCAGGAGAGGGTCTGGGCTGCTTTTCTGCAGGCTGGAGGTGCTGAAGTCATTCATTTTAGAGTCAAGATTAATGACACCATTAATACATGTCTGGACCACTGCAGAGGAGGATGGGGCACAATTTATACCCACTGCTGGCAGCCAGGCCCTTGGGCACGCAAGTGAATACTTCGACGCATGTGCAGTGCTGCACACACTTTGTGGGTCATTTAATATGTTGAGTACAACCGAATCAGAAACATTTGATGCCATTACAATGCAACTTCTATTTGGTTTGGGTTTATAGAACAATTATATTGTGCAGTGTATTTGTAAAGGAAAGTGCTCGTTGACACTGTGGTGTGATGGAGAGTGGTAAAGTACATGATTATATGACTGCGAGTGGGCAGAGAACCGTGCAGCTGTTGAGGGACATGGAGAGAACAGATGGGCAGATACACTGGAATGCTATTACAGTTAGGGGTGCAAATGGACAAGCCACTCAAGTATTCCTGTGTCTGCCAATATGAAGGCCAGACAACTGTTTACCAATCAGACTCAAAAGAACATGATCTTGGAGATTACTGTGTTCTTTCTGTATTCTTTTCTACCTTTCCACCATGTAGCTGCCTTAATCTTGTTTGTTACATTTTGCTTCCCTACACTGACATTCATCTCCTTTCGGTGTGTAGCCAGGAGGCAGCCCATTGCTGTTTCACCGTGATGGACTGCAGACAATGGTCTTTCATTGGAGCCTTGTTGCCCAGTAAAAAACCTTTTTCTCTTTGGCAGCCAATTTATTAACATTTATTCTGGAAAGACCTTTGGATTGTCTTCCATATACTGCATTATCTGTGTTTGCAGTGTAATCAAAGTGTTATTGATGCGTCGGTACACGATAAGGACATGTAAACAAAATATTCAAACTGTATTGTAAAATAGTAATTATAAAATATGAATTGTAACTTGTTAAACATTTAAACATGCAGCTTTTTACCTCTCCATACTACAATCAAATGTGACGTTTTAACCTCATTACTTATTCCATCAAGAGGTTAATTACTCGGAAGAAGTGAGCTTTCTCGCCTCAGTATTACTAAATTACACAAATACTTGGTCATTTTTATTTGGCTGCAGTGCTTCTCCTGCAGTCTGATTGTCATTGTTTGTGCGGTCTTATCAATCATACAGTGAGATCGGTGGAGCAGTAAGGCACAACAGGCCTGGCCCGCGGCTCGGCCTCTGGTTCAAGTTGTAATGGGTTGGGTTAATTCGATATGGTGTGTGGCTCAGCACGCTCATTAGGGACAGACCAGGCCCTCCATCACCAGCCAGCAAATGGAAGGGACAAAAAAGTAAAAAGGTTTTATATGGGTCAACAGAAAACACAGAACTGTTGACCATAAGTCTTATTATAGATTGCTTTTAGAATATATTTCTCTAAAGGCTTTACCTTTTTTATATATTTTATACCCTCCTAGATCTCAGTGCTCTGAAAGTCACAAATAATAGGCAAAGCCATCATTTATCCACTGTTATTTTCAACTGCATTGCCAGTCAGGATACAAGTGCTTGAGATTGAGAATGTGTGACAGTCAAGCGGCCAGGAAAAGCGCAGTCGAGCAGAATGGCTAAGAAGGCAGAGGTGGTGCTTAGGGGGAAAAATAGAAAAACAAATAGGCCAGGAAGCACAGAATAAAATCGGTTCATTTCCATTGGAGCATTGCATTTCTCGCCTGCTGTGTACATCAGTGTGCTGTGAGTGTGTGGTGGCATCATGGCAAATTAGATGCAGTGAATTATCAATGTTTAGATCTACTCCACCAAACCCTATAAGTTGTTCATGATGGCACTGTCACAGATTGGTGGTGTGGTGTGCAGGCTCCATGAGGTCTCTTCTCTTGGTAATTGACTCGTGTGCACTATTGACTGGCCGTAGTGATTAAGGACGCAGGGCCAGAGAGCCTGAGTGAACTCCCTGAGGAGGACCTCACAGAGAGCGCCGGGTGACCCTGGCCCGCGGCACAGCTTTGGTTAACCCAACACCCACTGAGCCGGAAACACAGATTGTGCTGCCCAAGTGGAAGAGTGAACACTGAAAAGCGGTCTGTCCTTTTTGTTTTTCATTCATTTTCATAAATATATCCTTGCAAATATGCTATTGTGTGTCTCTAAGTTTGAATTTCTATTCCTTTTTAAAAGTGTGATGTTATTCAATTGTAACATGCATTCTTTGGTGAATGCTGCTTGTCGCTGTAGTAAAAAAAAGGGGGCACGCACTCTTAAGCTTCTGCAATATTAAAAAATGTATTTCCATCCAGTGTTGCATTATTTTTCACACAGATCTTGTATTGATGATGTGAGAGAGTGACCACTGCCGCTCATCCCAAAAGGCTCTCTGGGGGTCAGATCTATAGTAGTTTATTCTTCTCCTTAGATATTTTCGCTGCTTGATGCCAATGATTTTACTCTTAAAAAGTCCTTAAAGTTTCCTGGACTTCCACACATTTGGAGAATGTGAGAAGTTGTCCATTCTTATTTTTTTGGCAGTTTTATGCTTCTACATTACTTTCATAAATATATATTAAATTTCCATGTAAATAGAAAACTACATATGTGTAAGAAGGTAAAAACATTGGTGGAAGACTTTTTTTCTGGCAATGACATTTGCTTTTGACAATGGTTGTTTCTGATAACATATTAAAAAAAGAACATGAAAGTCGAAGATGAGCCAGAGGAAGTGTGTCCTATTAGCACAGGTTTTATGGTGGATTAGCCTCTGTTGGACACCTCAGAAAGTGGACCATGTGATGACATCACCCAGTTAGGGCAGACAGTAGACTCTGCATAATGTCCACAATATGACTGGTGGCTGACGGCATGTCTGGTCCGCATGGCTCAGTTTTCACCAGATCAGCACTACACACTCTTAAATGATGAGTGACAAGCCATGATTTTGGTTTAATGCTATAAGCGCAGAGAGGAAGGAACCCTTGTCTCAGCCTTGATCTGCACAACATTAATGCCATTAACAGGCCTCTGAGCTCATTACAGCTGAGCACATGTGACAGACAGAGGTGCTGCGGTTCTGCTTTATGTCCAAACACATGTTGATATACAGCCTGGGTTTCCAATAGGCGGCCTGCGGGCCGACTCTGGACCGCCAAGCAATATGGTCTCAAGCCTTGAAATAATTATTTTTACGTCCCTGTCAACATGACAGTTACCAATCATTTGTATGTGTTTTATTGATGTGTAATTTATTTGGCTTCATGCTGTCGCTGCCAACATTTGAAGACACAGTAGACACGGTGGTCTTTCCTCGTCTCCCACCTCAGTCACAGTGAAGCCAAGTGCTACATACACTTCCTCATATTTCCTCGTCTTATTAGCTTTTGGGTGACTTTTGTTTGTTTCGTTATTAGGGATGTCACAATATTCATTTTAGTCACGATTATCATGAGGAGAAATATCACGATTTTACGATTATTTACAATTATCAGAAAAGTAAGGAAACAATCAATTCATTCATTCAATTTATATATATATATATATATATATATATATATATATATATATATATATATATATATATATATATATATATATATATATATATATATATATATATATATATATATATATATATATATATATATATATATATATATATATATATATATATATATAAAATTTTTTTTTAAACAATTAACTTCCCTACTCTTTAATCCATACATAATAATGGATTAAATAATATAAAAGTATGCTTATTGGCCCCTCATTGTAGCTCTTTTAAGCATTATATCCTTTATTAGTGAGATGAGCTCCACGGTAACGCTCGGGGGAGGAGCTTGAAACTTTCCTTTGGCTCACGCCAACAACAAACAGATTTGTGAAGAATGAAAAAAGCATTTACAGGTAAGATTACGCTCTGGAACTACATGTCTCCTCTTCTCTCTTTCCCTCCCTCTCCCTCTCCTCCTTTGAGCTTGTGCGTTCCGGGGCGCCACTTTGCGAGCCACACTGAGCGAGTGCTTTGCGCTCCAGCGCCGTCGGCGGTGTCCAACGGTCAAAACGCAGGATTCACACTGCAAAAACACGCCTCCACATAGACTTTGAATGTAAACTGGACGCTTTGACGCCTTAGTGAATGGGCCGTTAGAAAATTCAAAATGGAGTGACACGCGCTAAAAAATTAGCGTCGGTCAGTATGTCCGGAGACTTTATTTTTGAGCCGGTCAAAACTGATTTTTCCGTCGGTCATTGACCGTGTCCGACCCGTTATTTCGAGGCTTGTGGTCTGACCCGCGGCCTAGTTTCCCATAATTCATTGTATAGCAATGCTAGGCCGCACATCCAAAATACATTGTGCTGCTTTGCGGCAGCTCCGCCGATGTTCATGGCGGACCAGAGAGCCCAAGTGCATCTGAACCACTGCCTGTGAAAGCACAAACGTTTGATGCTGCAGTAAATAACAGCTTTATTGATGATTTGGTATAAATGTAACCTGCACAAGGACTGTGTCTGCTCATTAACGAGGAACATTACGTGCCGTGCCACCAGAGGTGTCTTTGTATTCAAAGGCCTTAACCTCCGTCAGTGCAAGGTTGTCCCATGGGTTGGGATATGAAAGCTGGACCTCGGGGAACCTTTTGTATTGGTCGCGTTGAAATTCATGCTCTCATAAGATAATTTATCTGTGAATATGTGTCAGATTGTAATAAAACATAATTTTACAGCTTAAAGGCGTTATGGACGATTTTTTTTTGCGATTTGAGAACTCAAAGAAGGCGGAAGTGCTCATGTGCACTCCCCCGTGCGGACTGATACAACACACACGTGCGTTTGTTTATTAGCGCGACGGATCGCATCGCATCTCTCGTCTCCCGTAGATTTTTGTCTCTTCAGAGACAGCTCGAACACTCTTAATATAATTTGAACCAAATGTGATGACATTTATTTTTATGATTGTCCCAGTTTTTTCTTTGGGGCTAGACTTGGCCAAATTCAGGCTAAAACCAGACAGATCTTGTCTAAACCTAGTTCTAATTTAGGTCTATTCTAGACCACGCCTGATGGTCCAAGGTCTGCTTTAGTCCTGCTTTATAGTTGGCCATGGTTTTTTTTGGTATATGTTTTGTATTGTCTTGGTTTAAACCTGATCTTGTCCTAGGTCTGCTTTGCACTAGTCAAGTCAGGTTTCTGGAAAACACTGGGTTTGCATTGCCTCAGTTTTAGTGTGTTAGCCCTGTTTTTTGTAATTTTAGCTTATCTTTTACTTCTCTGAAAGTAAAGTAAGTAAATTTCTGTTGTTGAATTGCCACTTTGAATTGTTTGTGTAGCTTAAAGATGCAACATGAAATTGTGCAATTTTGTAGTCCCTCTAAAAAAACTGGCCCCCTGGAAAATATAATTGGAGACCCCTGATATACAGTGTCACCTTTGTCTTCTCTCAGTGGGTCCATGGTTATTTGCAGGACTTGTATGTGCTTGTAACCAAGTAACGCTGAAGAGATTCCATTAAAGCTGAGATTCAAAGGCACTTTGAAATTTGCATGTAGCTGATTCATGAAAGACATTGCAAATGTAATGCTACTAATCATCACTATATATGTGCAATACATGTTTAAAAGAAAAAAATACTATCCAATCTGCCATAATAATCTTCCTCGTCCACCCATAAACATGTAATTAAAGCATAAGCATGTGCGGTGCATCAAGTCTATATGCGGAAAACAAAAGTGAAACTTAAAATGAGAATCAGATGTGAGCTGACGCCAGGCATTTTTCAAGATGCCCTTTTTGCCTAATATTGGCCATTAATGTACACATGCATACTATTGCTTATGCCTGCTGTTACTTTTTGTTGCTATAACTCAAGTACAACAATAGTAAAAATAGACACGGCCCTATTAATAGGTTATCATCCCAAAAACATATTTTATTATTGCTTCAGGCTCTTTCTTCCAGGTCTGTGATCAATAAAACTTAATATAAGTACATTCTTCTCTGGAGCCTCTCCAGCTCCATAGGCTAACACTGACCCTCGCAATTGAAGTATCCCACATGGGCCAGGTGGTGTCCACAGTGTCCAGAGCCTCACCTCTGATGGGAGCCTCCTGATGGCAGCCTTTGTCACAGTTAGTGTTGTTGCCTGTGTGGTTGGCAGAGCAGAGCTCTTCAGCAGGCACTGGCACAGGGAGAGTGCAGAGAACAGCTGTCCCATTCAGAGAAGACTGCTGCGCTACAGGACGTCCTCTAATATCATCTCCAGAGTTCAGCCACGCTCATCAGCACCCACAAACACACCGTTTGTTTTCTGCCTTGCGTCTCTTGACTCTTGGTAAACAGAAAAAAAAATGCCTGCCACAATTCACTGGATGCAATAATTGTCGTATTCACATATTGTTTCACTTCCTTTGTGAAACTGTTTTGTTCATTAGTGTGGCTGTAGGTCAGCTCACTTTATTTTCAGTAGAGAAATGAGACAAGCTATTATGACTAGATTGTTTAATTGCTGCGGAGTGCTCCATAAAATGTTTTAGTCTCCTCCGGTGCATTCTTACAATCCTTTTCTTTACCAAAAACTTTTACTGTGATAATTTCTACAGGTGCAGGTGTATGTCTTGGACTCAATGAATGCGCAACCAGACTGGCTTTGTAGAGAATACAGTGATGGCCTTTCTCAGGTTTGTGAGCATGGAGCAAACATGTGAGCAAACACGCTTGGGTGAGATATTTTAGGATTGAATAGATATTTCTGAGCGTAGAGCTTTCCTGAGCCAGGTGTTGAACACACACACACTCTCACAGCTGTGCAGTGCATTGATGGATACTGCAATGGGCTCATTAATTCCAAGCAGTGTTCCTAAGCTGCACATGGTTTCTTCAGAGGGACCCTTGCTCTCTCGTTTATTGACCAGAGTCTAAACAAAACACTTGAGATACATAGTCACTTTGTTCACGTTGGATCGAACAGTCGTGTTCAGTATACCATATTTTTCGGATTATAACACGCTCCCGAGTATAAGTCGCACCAGCCAAAACAATGCTTAATAGGGAAAAAAAAAACATAACATAAGTTACTACAATAACATAAGTCACATGTTTGTGGGGAAATGTATTTGACAAAATCCAAGACCAAGAACAGACATTTTTATCTTGAAATGCAATTTAAAATAACAGATTAGAGAACATGATGAATAGGTTTATGTATGCTAATGCATCACCTTCGGCTACATGACGCACAGACAACGAACTGACTTAAGTGTCTGGTATGTTAACGTGATATTTTAACAGTTATTCAGATAACTATAGCATAAAAAACATGCTAACAAGTTTACCAAAGAATCTAAAATGGCTAAATCCATTGAATTCTTCCTCTGTGTCACTTCTAAACAACTCTGCAAACTCCGGAGGAAGAGGAAGTGCAGATTCTTCTTCTGCGTCACGTAGAGCCTTGAGTGCCCTCTTGGGGTTGTCAGTGTGAAAATAATTAACATGTGAAATGCGATTACCAGTGTGATATATACATATTTTTTCCTTTTCTTTTTAACTACAATCTTGCTTCAAACTGTATAAACTATTAAACCAGATGGTGTATCAACAACAATGCATTGATGTGCTTAGAGGGCTTATCTCATACAGACACCAAAGCACTTTATTTCTTCTTTTTTCACCTGTATCTTTTCTTTGTTCACCATTTCTCTTTTTAGCCGCTAACCTGCTCCCTGGGGATTGTCTCATTGCCTCCAAATTTATCAAGGCTCCTTTGCTGTCTCAGTCCCTCAGAGAGTAGCTGTGTAATGAATCTGGAGAGTAGCCGCAGGAGGCTGGCGGTAGCTTCACCTGTCTATGGCACATTTACTACAGCCCGTTGGGGGCATGTGGCAACAGTGGACCACGTCTAACTTGTGAATGGAGCCGGAAGCCCCCTACACCCTACACCCTCCCACTTCCACTCTTCATTTCCCGACAAAGGAATGCCACTCACTGGGTCAAGTGTTGCCATACACGCTTTCATCCATGCATGCACGTCTTTTCTCTCCCTCACTGCCAATGGGACGAAGACTGCATAAGAGTAGAGCGGCTTTTTCCTTTTGGCGAGTTCAAGCTTCCACATTAAACTCTCTCTCTTTACTCGTCTCAGTGCTATGTAGTGAGGGAATAAAGAGCTGGAGCACAAGGGGAGTCAGCAATAGAAATGGGTCATGTTCTTAAAACAAAACAAGGGGAGGTATCCTGCCTGTCTCTGCATGACTATAATAACACTGAGCTCATTTACAGACTCACTCTGTTCTGGACAATGTACCGTAAGTAGTAAAAGGAAGGACTATGGGCTTTTGAACCATTATCTGTGCACTAAAATTATATAGCTGCAACCTCAAGGTATGGGCCATGGATAATATATACATTTTGACAGAAGCCTGTAAATTAATTTGTCATTGCAAATCTCAGCAAGACCTTCTATAGCGGTGTCTCCAGACTTATTTATCAAACTGCATGGTCGTTATTTTCTTTAATTGATCATTCAAGTCAAAAATGAACCTGTGTAGCGAGTTCTCCGTGTGTGTCTGGGTGGGTTTCCTCTTGGCACTCAATTTCTGCATCAACCCAAAACATACACAATAAGAAAATTACCAATGCATTCCTGACCAAGGCTATAGCACAAGAGCTGCAGCATGGTCCCCGGTCATGAAAAGTATATTCCATAGATGAGGAGTGGAAAGCTGCTGAAACACAAATGAGCGTTAGGATGTGTGCATTTTCTCAAGTCAAATGCAGCCGAGAACCTTGACAATGACATTTTAGCTTGTTCTCGTCTGTGATTACACACTTCTTTTTAAAATGTATTCCCAAACTTCAAAATTACTTGTAGTATAACAACGGTTGCTGTGGCTCATCTGTGAGATTTAGCCTTATATTTATATTGAATTCCATTTTAGCACAAATGAAAGAACTGTATATGAGTGCTGAGCAAATGAGTGGTGTGTTTCCAATCATTCGGCTCTCCATAAGCTCACCTCACGTACCTATACGACTGGTTAATCGGCCATGACATCTTTTATCATAAATGAGGGCATTAGCATAATTTGGTGATGAGATGGTGTAACAGAAATGTGCAACTCTCACTTAACACAGAAGTGAGATCAAGTGAATTGCAAAACTAACGCGGCGACCGCTCTGATGCCTCTGAATTACACCCATCTGCTTCTATCTATTAAAGGGGCTTTAAACCAGAATATTTGATGCTTGTTTAATTTAGCACACAGCACGGGAGACCTCAAAAGGTATAAAGTGGATTAAAGAACCTAATCAAAGCCGCTCACCCTGCAGCGATCACGTCTGCGCCGCACCTCAACTATATTCATTACACATTTTTTCGTAACAGATGCCGATATGTCAGAGACGCTTTATTAATGGCTGCCGAAGGATCTCGTATTGACAGGTATTAATTTACAAGTGTAAGCTCTCTTTCTCTGCTAAGCCACTCTGCTTGTTTATTCAGACACAATGATTGTAAAACTGAGAGACCAGCTGCCCAGTCCATTACGGCAATCAACTGCGCGCACTTGTCATCCTCACACACTCTTCCCTATCTAGATGTAATGGCAGAACTTGACTATGGCTTTTATCAGGCTCAATTAGACCCAGTTAAAGGAGGGGAGAAAATCTGCGTTTTACTTAATGAATGTCAGAAGGCGAGTGATTATGACATGTCAGAGGATGGGGCTGGAGCATAAAAACTGTCTCATTCGAATGGACGCATTAGCAGTGATAACGATTCATGCGACAAGGCGAATACATTCAACAGTGGAGCATGACCCGGGAGTGACAGTTAATATGAAATTCAAAGCCAAATTCATACAATAGCTTGGTGTGCATGCAAGTGGGTCATCTTTATAGGCTTTGAATGAGCAACCAAGTGTTCCCTTGTAAGTAAACACCAAATACTTCTGGGTCAGAGCAGGTTGCATATTTTCTTCACTCCCATTTACCGCACAATTTTGCCGTTGGCCCGTTTGCCTCAAGTCAGTTGCTTTTTCACTTTATACTTGGTTTGCATCTGCATCTTGTCAAACGTCTTAGGAGTAAACACTTTTTGATGTCTTGTCTGGCTGCTCTAGGGAGTGTTTACATAGAATACCTGCTTCAACTTTTGCTTCCACTTCACAGAATCTTGATAAAAATTTTGAATAGGTCAGATGAATCCTTATACCACATGCAGGGTAATAGTTTTGAGACAAAAGAGCAGCTACTAAGTCACATTTGTACATTTGTGCAGATGCCAGGGTTATTATTTTGTTCAGATCTTTTACTTAAAGTCTATATGGCGATTTCTCCTGTTTTTCTAATTATGCTTTATTTTGGTGGTATGGAACCTGTGGTAAATATTGATCGTAGTTTCATAGATCATTGAAAAGAAAGACAATTTACACAACTGACACAATTTTCGGACAGTTTAAACCAGGCATGTCCAAACTAGGGTCCGGGGGCCAAATGCGGCCCTCAAACCAATTTTTGTTGGCCCTCCAGCTTCCTGCTATGTCGGCCCAAACAACAAAAAGTAGTACTTTTTACTGGGAAATTGGGGAAATTCAGGTATATTGATGTTAACCAACCTAATATTAATGTTCTAGGTATAATTCAAGGTGTGGAGGCTCGTCGCAATTACGTCAAATGTAAAATTTCGAAAGATTCAACAAATTCGACATTGTCATGTTGTCTGTGGCCCTCTGCCCCATTTAAGTTTGAAAATGCGGCCCTTGGTGAAAAAAGTTTGGACCCCCTGGTTTAAACCATCATTCCACAAAATAAAGGTGTTATCAGATAATATTTATTAAGTCATATTGTCATATTTGCGGCCCAACTTTAAACTTTACAAAAATGACCTGGGAACAACTTGGGCAAACTGTATGTGGTAGTTGGGTTGTAATTGGAGTTGCACAATTCTCAGTCATCTTCTGTCCTGCTGCTTTTATCATTGTTGTAAACACAGAGGCGCGATGCCAGAGCACTTCCACAGATGGTAGGGAGAAGCACTTCACTATGTTGTTCTCGTTTATTCAGCACTGCTCATTGCCATAATTAAATGGCTTCATTACACCAATTTGCTCATATTCAGCATTCTGAGACAGTCTGCAGATGCTCCAGCTGCACCTGTAACAAACTCTGCCCACTCTTCACGCAACAATCTCAGTCAAAACACTGGGAAATCTGCGTTAATTTGTCTTGAAATTACAGCTTTAAAAGAGCCCTTAGAGTTATGTGGTACGCTAGTATCCATTTGGCATCAATTAGGTTTAATTTTCTTTTGCAAACTTATCTTCTATCCATTATTTGTTACTTCAAAGTACAAATGCATGTCACATGAAAGTGGAGGATGGGCTTTGAGACTTGAAGTGCAAAATATGAACAATATCAACTAAAAATATTTTTTAAATGTAAACAACCTAAATATTATAGCTTGGACATGCTAATAAAGCAACAAGTATTTGCACAGCCCAGCCCAATCACATATGCATTCTATGTGACATTGCAAACACATTTCACACATCTAAAGAATAGAACCATGGCCTTTCATGCATTTCATGAATAAATGCAACGTAAAAAAAAGGCAATTAACTCAATAATGGCACATAGTATAGATGCTCTAGTTTTAAGTTTGTACAATAGTATTTTACATATTTAGTATTTATTAGACCTCATATTTTGTACCAGGTTGTGTATCAAACGCATGCACCTAACACCTACCTTAGAACAGCTACAGGGTCAGTTTTTAAAGGTCACTTGAAAACCATATGGCATGAAGCGCGTGTTCTTGAAACAAACCAGAAGGAAAGTAATGATCTGGTCAGATGGATGGTGGATTTGCCTTTTAAGATGAGTTTTCTCTGACATTTACAATTGAGCATTTTTTGTTTTCTTTCTATGCTTCCGTATGTCTGTAAATATCATTCCTGGTTTCCTCGTCTTGTGCAAATGACTTTATTTGAACCTAATTTAGTCATAGTGTGCACTCCATTTCACTGTGTAGACACAAGCACTTGTTTACCACATCAAATAATCCCCACCGCCTTTTCATGTGGAGAGAAGAGGTTTCTTTGCTTGTGCCAGGATTGTCTGAAGATGACACTAAAGCCCATATCTGGAGCGGTATGAGCTGCTGCTTATGTTCTATGTGCCAGCAGAATCTATCTGTCAGTTGCATCAGATTGCTCCCACACAACTCCTTGCCTTTACTGTACACTTTTAATTGGTACTGCAGCCAAGTGCAAAATTAGCAGTGCATCATCAGATTCTATATTGGTAAGATAAGCTTTGGAGCTTTAAATCTGCATATTCAATTTGGAAATAAATTAGGATATATTTTTAATGGGATGGTCTGATATGGATTTTCTGAGCTGATACTTGGCTTGCTGTTGTTTTTAATATTTTTTTAACATTCCGTAAACTATTTTTAAATGCTTATTATATGATTCAAATACGCTTTTTCACCAAATTGTCCCCAAAACTACATTTCTCAATTTGTTGAAATTGTTCTTTAAGAATATATATAATAAAGACTAATTCACTTCATTCACCAGACTGTTTGTCAACATTTACAGTTGCTATGAATTACTTTGCATTTGATGTCAGATCACTTAAAATAAGACACTTGTTTATTGGTGAGCTCAGTGATGCCTGTTTTGAGCTGTAACTCGGCAATCATTTTGCAGAATTAGCTCCATGTGCCGTTCACTTTAGCCTCGCCCCGTCATCGAGGACCTTCTGTTTCATAATCGTGTTCTCTGCTCTGAAAACTGTTTGAAATATACCACTCTCTCCTCTGTTTTGCTTTAGTAGCCACAGTTCTACAAGGAACAGTAGTTTTGTGTGCTCCGCACGCCACAGATTCATGCGGATTTACTTAAATGTATAAATTAAACATCATCGAGGTACCGGTAATCGAAAAATAATCAAACCTTTTTTGTAATCAAATTACTCAATTTACTCGATTAATCGTTTCAGCCCTTGTGTCCGATAACCGATATTTGACTATAGCGATATTAACATTAGTTATAGGAAAATAAATTAACTACAGCAAAATGTTTTATCTGTGATTAATTTCATGCATGATTTGTAATTGTGATTTTTAGCCTGACTACGCTTCAATTTTCATTTCTACTCATGAATCCGCACTAGCACTGAGGACAAACTGGGAATGACAAACAGACTGGGCCAGTGCAGAAAAAATCAGTGCCATCCCTCATTTTCACTCAATAATTTAAAGGAGAAATGTTACAGGCGTAATGGACGATTTTTCGCTGATTTGAGAACTGAAGCGGAAGTGCGCATGCGCCTGCAGGTGAGCAGTAGGTGCATCCTATGACTGATACGTGGCAGGACTAATCGGCGCCACGAGGAAATGAGACACAGATTTGGGCCAAAAAATTGTCCATTACGCCTTTTAAGCTTTTCTTCAGATCAGATTTCTTTATCTGTAACGTTATCTTTTGTTTGTCGTAAATTGTGATATACATATATATATCTGTCTCTCTGTCTCTCTCTCTGTCTCTCTCTCTGTCTCTCTCTCTGTCTCTCTCTCTGATATAGAGAGAGAATTTCCCCTTTAATACTGGCATGTGGCCACTTGCATGTCAAATGAAAAGTCGTATATGATAATTACTTTTGACTGTTGATATAGATTAAACTGAACCCCAACTGTCAATGCAGATAATTCACTTGCAATAAGCTATATTTGGAAGTAATTCATATAATATTTGAGCTGAGATAACCCAAGGCAAGGAACCTAATTCCTCAGACTCGTATCTCTAGTTGAGCACATTCCTTCACCCTCTGATAGGGTCTTGTTTTGTAATTTCGCTGCCTTTAGCGGAACTTGGGCGTCATTATTTTCTGCTCCCATATGTTTAGCATTTTGGTTCCAACACCAAGACTGGTGGAAGGGCCGGGGGCGTCTCGCAGTGTGGCAGATGGCGGCCTACTCAAACAAGCAGACACATTACCCAGGATTCCCCTCTGTGCCCGGGCACCGTTCATAGCAGCAGACCAGCCAACTCTGGGTCAGCCGGCCACAGGACCATGGCACCTCCTGGCATCTCAATTTTCCATTCACTGCGTTTCATTGCATTTGGTCACTGTCGACTTGTTCACATTTCCCATCCATTTGGCAACGTCTGTGAGCACAAAACGAGCCTTAAAAGTGACAACGTAGCTTTCCTGTTTGGATCTTTCTCATTCTGTGATTGCATCGATCTCTATGAACTTCAGGTGTTTATTTCATCAGTAATAAATTTCCCCATTGTGTGGACAAATAAAGGTTTATCTTATAATAGAAAATAACTGACTATTTTACATGCACAATTAAGGCTTTTTAATTCAGTCTAGTTAAAGAAAATGCATTTAAATGTAAAGCACTATTTTATCTGGCTGTTTTTGTCACTCATCTTATTCTGTTTCGTCATTCATAAAGTTTGATTTCATAAACCTGGGCACAAACTTGAGGAATAGTAATAGACAGTGGGAATTAAATGTTTTACGGTTGTGTGGTCATGGTCACAGTAACCGAGAAAAATCATTAAATTGTGATTTTTTTTTTTTCTCACAATCCCAACACCAAATGTTCTATTGTGCCAACTCTATTCATCAGACTTGTTTGTGCCCAACAAATGATGATTCAAGTGACGGGCGACTAAACCAATGGCAAACTAGTGTTCAATAACAGTAACCCCTACACAGATGAAACTATTTATTCTGCAGCAGGAACATGTGCACAGCTAATCTTGTTCCAGCCCTTACGGTTTGAGAAATCGTAAGTGCCGTCTTCTCAGAAAACACTCAAGACTTTCCATCTGCTACTGACATACAATAGACCTTGATGTTGATAAATAAGGCTCTTTGGGCACAAGTCGCGAGCCCTAATGGTGATCAAATGCCTCTTCCTTAATTGAATTGTCCGCCATTGCTCTGTAACGTGTATAAGGACAGGAGAGCAGGGAGGCTAGAGCGCAGTGACGCAGTGTTCAAACAGACCTTGAATGGCTAATGAGTGATATTAATGCTTAATGCAAACAGACAGCCATTGAAATCCAACGCTTTCTAAGAGGTCGTAACATGATGGAATAATCCACCGCGAGCGCGTCATCCATTTCATCCGTCCACGCTGTTATTCTTGGCTCCTTCCAGTGCTGTGTAATTTTCAGGCTCATCTGCCCGCGTGGCTGTGTCCTCTCCTGCCTGCTCTCAGCCCGCCTGTGGAAAGGTCAGCCATCATTTAGCCAGCGGAGAATGCTTTTGCTGGTGCCACATTCTTGTCAGCATGTCCACAAGAATTTACACAACAGCGCTGGAAAATGTCAGGACATACTGAGCACAGGGATAAGGCGCTAATGCCGGTACTTTTTCTTTCATGCTGTAATTTAGACTAATCGCCGACCATCAATTGACACACGCCGAGAAGCACTTCTAAAGCCTGTTTGGCTTTTGTGGCACAGTTTTCCATTGAAAAGAGCCATGACAGGGGTTTTTGGAGAGTCTGAGTCAGAACGCAGACCCTCCTTTTCCTGACAGGATTCATGTAGCTTCCGAAGTCTCAGCAGGAAGTGCAGAAGTCACACTGCTCTGTCTTTCAAACACACACACACACACACACACACACACACACACACACACACACACACACACACACACGCACGCACAGCCCCCATATGCTCACTCCTCTGCCTCTATAGTCCTGAAACAATGTGCCTTTTTGTTTCTGAGCACACTGTCAGTCTCACATTTCACACATGGAGGATATAGACAGTTTACGCACCCTCTCAACATAAGTCGCTGGTGTCTCCCTCTCGACAGGGGTTGATGCAGAGTTCCTCCCTTTGCTAACTTCCTTCATCTCTCTAATTTCCTGTCAGTTCCTCGGAAACTCCTCCTCAGCAGAAAAATGTTTTATTCATTGACAAAACCAGAATTGCTCTTGTCAGAGGTTAGAGAGGCACAACTGTGCATAGCAGAGAATGTGACTGTTGAACAGTGAACCGCAGCCACCTCACCCCAGTGGAATCCAGAGGAGAGTGGTTGAGCCGCGGTGGAGAGAAGGCAGCAGGTGCAGGAATGTGTTCTTAGCTCGGAGCTTGACTGGTCTTGTCAGTGTACCCTTGGCACACTGCGCTTGACTGGGGGAGGGGTTCTGACGGAGGATAATGGACATATGACATTGAGTTCTGTTCTCCTTGTGCCAGAACAAACATGGTCATAGACATACATCAGTGTTCAGCAGCTGCTGTGGCTTTCTCATCAGCTGTTGCAAAAATGTCACTTGATTTTTTTAAATAGCATTTTGACTGTTTATAGTTTATAATGAAGTAATTAAAAACAAATATGTAAAAGTGACGTTTTGGCAGATATTTGGCATACATTTTCGGCTTTATCACTGGTGTGTTACTTATCCCCACTCATTTTGCCTGGAACACTTTTAATGATCCAGGAATCAAGGAGGAAATTGTTACTCATGTGGCATCGTGTTTTTTATTGGTGTGAGTGTTTTTATGGGATTGCCACTAGCTTCTGATTCCACATAGCTCGGGTTTAGATGTGATACATAGATCTGCTGAGAAATGGTGTCAACCATCTCCTGAGCCCAATTCCAGTCAGTCTGAAAAGGCAATGCTGGGACGGTGACAGTTTCTTTTCCAAAACACAGCCTTGCCAGAGCATTCTCATGGCCGTAGTTTCATTAGTGGTGTGTTTTTTCTCGGGACTCGGGCTATAAAAGTCAGTGGTGTGCTGACGGATGCTTGGCAGAGGTTCCCAGGCGACTATTGCTGCTGGAGGAGGCCACGTGGCACGCTGCAACCTCATGTCTGGGGCCCGGCCAACTGTGAGGCGTTGTAAAAGTGAGGCACGGTGCCCACAGCTGACATGCAGTGTAAACTCACAAACTATTATTACTCTCCATCACACCGACGGCCCTTCTCAATCCACTTTTCTGTTTCCTTTACTATCTGAGAAATGATGTGAAGTTTAGGAACATTTATTTCATTCTGTGTAAAGACAAGTGTAAAATATTAAAACATCAGTAGAAGTTGATAATCCAAGGCGATCTAATCTTCCACACCATCATTGTCTGGCTCGAAGTGTAAAAAGGGTTGAAGGATTTTCTCATTATCTGGTAAAGCACCGTCTTAGTCAAGGTTCATGCTGCAGTCTGTTTTTGTGGGTAATCACTTTTGTTTACACGAGCTCGTTTTCCGCCGCACAGTCCTGGGCTCGATTTGCATTCATTGTTCAGGCAATGTTCATTTGTGTGGGCCTCACTCATTAAACAAAATGTGAGTGACTTCACGGGACAGCTGCGAAAAGTGAGATGAGGCAGTAAATTAAGAAGCACATTTGGAGACGAGCAAAATTCATGTTTGGGGACATTTTTATGCAAGTACAATGAAGTATTTGTCTTTGGTTCTTCTTCTTTATTTGCTGCAATCTGTCAGTTAAGTCTAGTTTTGTTTCTCTGTTTAAAATGGATAGTATAATCTCAATTTCCTGTTTCCTCTTTATTTACTCCTCAGGGGACAGTGTTGAGCTCTACTAATATCAGCGCTCTCTGTGAATTTTCAAGTGCTATAATTTTGAACAGTTTTTTGTTTTACATTAGATGCCTCGCCCTGCAGCTGTGCACTTGTCATATATTGATTCAAATGGCAACAAGAGATTGCAGTCCAGATTGAGTTACTGTGTGACACATCAGTCAGAGGGATTATGAGATCTGTTTGATAGAAGGGAAAGACGATGGAATCGCATAACAATATGTCTACAGAGGAGATTAAATGGAAACAATGTTGTACCACTGATGCAATATTCATGGCAGGTTTATTGTAACGGAACAAATGATGGCCATCGCCAACAAGCAATAAATGTGCTGGTTTCACTTTTGCTTTGGGGACTCGCTCAGACCCCATTGATTTGTTTTTTATTGTAAAAATGTTTCTGTACAAATATTTTTTACCTTTCTACGTTTTGTCATTGTTCTAAAACGGGGTTATTGAAATTGTATACATTTACATTCAGTTATATTCTACATTTCTTCTGGAAATGTATATTGATGAGTGACTTTTAGGCTTGCTTCTGTGCAGATGAGACTAGATTCAACTGTGATTCAAATGTTCAGATTTTGCTGTGCAGAGCTGTGTTACATAAGCGCTTTATATGGGCATGGCCCCACCATTGTTGCATTGAATTGAGTATCATATTTCTTGGTCTGCTGCACTGCTCTGTCTGCACTGTCAGACTGAATAAGGTTAGATAAAGTCCTCTTGGTTCGACGATGTTCCAGGAGCTCTCTTCAGGCTCTCTTTGTCTGATCTAATGGAAGTTGAAGGGAACGGACAGCGCACACGCACACAAGCAAGCACACACACACACAAGCGAGCACACACGCGCACGCACACACACACGAGCACACACGAGCACACACGAACACACACACAAGAACACACACACACGCACACACACAAGCACACACAAGCACACACACAAGCACACACACGAGCACACACACACTGGACTCGAGCGCACGCACACTGGAGCGCACACACACACTGGACTCGAGGGCATGCACACATACACGCACACTGGAGCGCACACACACACTGGACTCGAGCGCATGCACACTGGAGCGCACACACACACACACACACTGGACTCGAGCGCATGCACACATACACGCACACTGGAGCGCGCACACACACTGGACTCGAGCGCATGCACACTGGAGCGCACACACACACACACACTGGACTCGAGCGCATGCACACATACACGCACACTGGAGCACACACACACTGGACTCGAGCGCATGCACACTGGAGCGCACACACACACACACTGGACTCGAGCGCATGCACACTGGAGCGCACACACACACACACACTGGACTCGAGCGCATGCACACATACACGCACACTGGAGCACACACACACTGGACTCGAGCGCATGCACACTGGAGCGCACACACACACACACACTGGACTCGAGCGCATGCACACTGGAGCGCACACACACTGGACTCGAGCACATGCACACTGGAGCGCACACACACACACACACACTGGACTCGAGCGCATGCACACATACACGCACACTGGAGCGCGCACACACACTGGACTCGAGCGCATGCACACTGGAGCGCACACACACACACACACTGGACTCGAGCGCATGCACACATACACGCACACTGGAGCACACACACACACTGGACTCGAGCGCATGCACACTGGAGCGCACACACACACACACACTGGACTCGAGCGCATGCACACATACACGCACACTGGAGCGCACACACACTGGACTCGAGCGCATGCACACTGGAGCGCACACACACACACACTGGACTCGAGCGCATGCACACTGGAGCGCACACACACTGGACTCGAGCACATGCACACTGGAGCGCACACACACACACACACTGGACTCGAGCGCATGCACACATACACGCACACTGGAGCGCGCACACACACTGGACTCGAGCGCATGCACACTGGAGCGCACACACACACACACACACTGGACTCGAGCGCATGCACACATACACGCACACTGGAGCACACACACACACTGGACTCGAGCGCATGCACACTGGAGCGCACACACACACACACACTGGACTCGAGCGCATGCACACATACACGCACACTGGAGCGCACACACACACTGGACTCGAGCACATGCACACTGGAGCGCACACACACACACACACTGGACTCGAGCACATGCACACTGGAGCGCACGCACACACGCACTGAACACTACTTCACACTGGGTGCATTACTGAACCAGTCTGGTTCAGTAATGTCTCGTGTAATCATCCAAGCCATTTACAGGCACATTTCAGCGCATTCCTGATGCATTATTAAAATATAATTTGAATATCGATGTTGCAATAACCAAAGAAATGTCAAGACTATGTTTTATCAATATCACCCACCCCTATAGTGTAGTGGCAAAAATATACAATGGACAATTTTTTTGGCATAAATCTGAATCTTATTTCCTCGTGGCGTGGACTGCCGATTAGTCCTGCCACGTATCAATCATAGAACGCACCTACCGCTCACCTGCAGCCGTGTGCGGCTCGTCCTCACGAGCAGCACGTTTCTGCGTGCCTAAGCGCATTGATCTAACATAATATAGTTCCCTCAGTGTACGGGACAAAATGAACACAGTGAAAGACAGTTCGAGCTGACTCACAAGAGACGGAAATCTACTGAAGACGAGAGATGCGATGCGATCCGTCGCACTAATAAACAAACGCACGTGTGTGTTGTATCAGTCCGCACGGGGGAGTGCACATGCACACTTCCGCCTGCGTTCTCAAATCACCGAAAAATCGTCCATTGCGCCTTTTAATTTGCATGATCCGTATGTCCTAAAAACATGGATAAATGCTACTTAAATTATTATTATTTATTTTTACATTGAATTAAAACAGAAAATCATAATGTTACAATGTGATTAAACACGTAGACCTGTTGATACTGGGTATGCTATTTTGATGGGTATGTATTCAGTACGTACCCATCACAGATGAAAATATACATTTTTTCAAAGTGTAGAATACTGCGTCAAGTTTCATTTATTTTTTACCATTTCCGTGACGTGTACTTATCTGCCACATGGAGAGATAACCTAAAGATATCCTAAAGAATCATGGTTCCAACCACTTTGTCAGTGCCGAATGCTGCAGTGGTCCTATGGTGTTGATTGTCTCCTCAGAAGGTGACGGGGATCGGATGTCGTCCACTGTGTTGGCAGCTTAACGTGCTAATCCACCCTTACTGTATTTACACTGGCTCTGTGTAGCAGGAACTCTTCTGAAGGTCGCTACCGCACACGTACTGCCAAGGTCATCACTGTGTAACTATTTACTTTGTGGGGAGTCCAAATGCACGTTTCTCTGGGGATTGGAATTCCCCATTGACTGCGAGTATTGGTAAACAAGTCACAAGGCTACTCCAGCAGAAATAGGAAACTAATCAATACTAAACATCTCAGCATTCTTTTTAGCCCAAAGATGCCTCTGCTCTTTCTTCGACATAATGAATATTTATGCTCCCCCGCTGACTAGCTTACACAATAATTTCTAATTTGCCGCAGCTTTATCCTCATTTTATGCTTCATGTGCCTCATAATTACCCTTGACTTTGAAGTTTAGGGAAGTTGCAAAGATGCCTTAATGTAGCATTTTTAAAGGCTTTAAGCATCCTTTTAGTGTCGAGAATTGCTGTTAAACCTGGGTCATCCACCGTTCACTTTGCTCAGCGTCTTTTGTTTTCTACAGGCTTAATATCTATATCATCCATCCATCTTCAATAATGAGACGGTTCAAGGCGAGCACCCTGACTGTCTGCTCCCTGCATGGAAGTGATAGAGCAATGTTGTGGCTCTTATCTTTGTAAAAGACATGTTTGAAAATGCTAATGCTTTATAGTTTGGAATAAGTCATTTCTTCCTGTCATTAGCGTCTGTTGACTCTGTAGATGTACGTGTAACCTTCAAGTTTTGGAGGTGAACTTAGTTGTTTGCTTAGCTCTATTTCCTCAACAGCCTGCTGACACATTTCACTGAACTATCACAGACTGCATGTTCAAATATTGTAGTCGATCTGTGATCCTCAAGTGACCGTGTCTGAGGTCTTCTGCTCCTTATTTGTGATAAACGGCTCCAAGTCTCCTGTCCATGCCATTGTGTTGTTCACTCCCAGTCTCACACTGTTTAGACACTTGTGTTGACCTCCTTCCAGGGAATTTAAAGAGGTTTGAACTCTTAGATGCTCCAGAGTGCGAGTTACTTGAGGCCAATCTCTTTAAATGGGCCATTGACCCCCATTGGGACGGGGGCATGGAGCGGCTATCCATCTTCCTGTGCCCCCCCCCTTTCCTTGAAGACCACACAGACGGATTAGACATCATGCTGCCAACTTCTCTTCCGCTTTCTTCTACCTTCCTGAACCAATCCTTTTCCAGCAGTGTCTCCCCCAGCCCAACTGCTAACACTGAACTCTGGATGCACCCGTCTGTAATCCGCAGTCTTCCTTATCACAGCTAAAGGAACAATGGTCTCAAAGCTGCTCAGAAGCAGAAAATATAGCCCTGGAACCCACTCACTGTTGTGAAGCAGCCAAGCATCCTGTCACTGCTTTACATCAAGTCCTCCTCTTCTCTCAAGGACTTTGGTACACATTTGAAATGAAATATCTACTGCACCAAATGGCTAATAGAGTTTGTCACACTGTTTTTGTTGGTGCATTTGCGTGCTGCCGTGCAACATAGCTGTGAGGTCGTGTGATTCATGTAGGTGGATGGGGGCATTTTCCAGCCCGCTGTCTCAATCCATCTTCTAATAATGGGCTTTCACCTTAGTCCTGACGAGGTGTAATTGCAAAGGCTCCCCACAAACGATCAATGGCCTTGTCCTCGGTTTGCCCTGCTCTGGTTAAGCATTTACATACTGGAGCTGACACACACTTACTTAGTGTCCGTACATCATCTAGATTAGGTCGAGGTGATCGCTTACTAGATGATGCTTGATTAGCAATTTAGCTATTGGCCAGTTTTTGTTCTAATAAAAGTCATAAATTGCAAATGTGAACTTGGAGGACCTGCCACTTGCCTGTCTCCATGAAGAGGTTATTGCTTTGACTGTAAAGTTCCCCAGTGTATGGCTTATTTATCTCCATGGGGACAAGGACATTAGGCCACCAGACAAGTTGCATGTCAGATCTGTGGTGACCCTGCTCATATTAAGAATTAAGGTTTAACCCTACTTTTTATTTAATATATTTATTTATTTTAATATTTTTTATTAAGTAATTCATTTTTTCAATTTCTATATTTTTATTCTTTAATTCAATTTTTTAAATATATTTTTATTATTTATACATCCCACTTTAAGGAGGACGTTTTGTTCATCAACTTTGTCAATATTCAAGTAAGGAAGTTTGCTGTATCAAATTTGAATGTTACGATTATAAAGAATAATGGTTTCGGGTGAGACTCAGGACGGGCTATTGTGCGGAGCTTTTTCCTGGTGGACATGGCTCACTCAGAGTAGGAAGTATCCAAGTTCTCAGACTAGATCCGCAGATTGAGAATGACTCTTGGATGAGAGTCGAAATGGCTTGTTTTTCTAAAACAGTGTTCAGATGACAAATGAATGCAACTGAATCTTTTTCTATAATGTTACTATGATTGTGACAAGAAACATCACAATTATTCACGATTGTTGGCATTTCGACCAAACAATTACGAAACCCTACATTTGCCTTTTTTCTTTAAGTCTAGCTTTATGAAATCAAAGATTTAAAAAAAAAAAAAAAAAAAAAATATATATATATATATATATATATATATATATATATATATATATATATATATATATATATATATATATATATATATATATATATATATATATATATATATATATATATATATATATATATATATATATTAAAAATAACTCCAGTGAGTTCCTGCTTGAATATAAAAATGGTAATTAAATATGTTTAATTTATTAACATTAATCCAACCAAAATAATAAAGTTATTGCACTATCAAAGTTTTGTCTGTTTGTTGGCTCTTCAACTCACAAGAAAAAAAAAAATGATTTAAATAATTATATTGGGTTCAATTGTGTTTGTTTGATGCCACATCTGGGGCGCTGGTTACCACAGAACTGCACCTGCTATGGGAAAATGGAGCTTCAGACATCATTTGTCTTTATTACTGCTTTGTAACTTTATTTTTAGAGCTTCTGTCCTCATCTCACTCTCCTTCACTTCCTTTTGTGCCTTTGTTCATGTGACAAACTTGCATATTCTGCCTGTCCCCAACTTTCACTCCTCTCCTCCCTAAATCCACTCTGTCAGCATCCATCCCCAGCCTGTCATATTAAATGTGCCTCTATGATTTAGTCTGGCTTTCTTCACCTCAGTCTTGATATTTGTTGTCTAGTTGGACAAGCTGTGCTCCAATGTAGGAACGCATGTTTGTCTACACCGAGAGTTTGGTTTTAAGTAATTTTTAGCATATTTAAGTAGTTTTTTGATAATTTGGGTTTGATCATGTTTTATGTATTCTCCATTACCCAGCCCCAGATCGTAACGTTTTGCCCAAAAAATAAAAAAAATGATGGCATGTTTTTATTACACCTTTTAATATTTTGAAAATCGTGCATCCTGGCATGGATCTCCACAAACCTGACTCGTATTTGCCATGGAGGAGCCTTCTCCTGCTTGTTGCCATGGAAATGTTTTTTATAATATTTCATTAGATGGCATAAAACTACGTATCTATCTCCATGGAGAATATTCAGAAGTATGGTTTTATCACTTGCCTCCTCAGAGGAAATTTGTCATTTGTCTGCATTTGTCCCGTCCTTCAATGCCGCTGGAGCAACCCGTCAGGAGCATGCAGGGGATGTGCCACCTCCAGAAAGTTGCATACTGTTGCTTTAAAGGTGCATTGTGTACATGTTCTGGTTTACCACATGCTTGTCTCCATAAGATGTTGTTTTTTGCTTGGAATATTCCGCAGTATTGCAGGAAACCTGCTATGCATTGATTCAATTAGTTTAAAACACGTTGAAAAACATGCATTATTAATGTGAGCAGTATGGATCTGATCTGTTGCCTGTCCTGCACGGAGATGCAAGTTTAATGCAATACCATGGAACATTCCAAGCTCAGCAATGATACAAACAAGCCACAAATGAAAACACATACTAATGATAAAGCATACAAACGGGTTGAAAATTAGTGTTCAAATGTGGTGAATGAATACACGTTAAAAGACTAAAATCCGGCTCTTGCATACTAATGTTTTTTCCTCTTTTGTTCTTGAAAGCTCTGCGAGACGTCCAAATGAGAGGCGAGAACACAAGACTGACAGGATTGTTTTGTCTTTGCTCATAATAACCATTGTAGCAAGAGTCTGTGGGGAGCTGCTGGCAGCTTGAGGACTGTCTCAGCTTCATTCATGGTGCAGCCCAATCCTGTCACCCACTTCCTCTGACTGACACACTGCGCCCATGGGTGGCCCCTCCTCACACTCAAAACCTCACATTGCAGGTGTTCTAGCCCTGCAGTCATATATCTGAAGTATAATAGAGACCATTCCCATCTCAAAAGTCTTCAATGTTATGAATTATGGTTGCTAAACATGCAGGTGATTCAGTGTGTGGAATAAATGGCAATTGTTATTCATGTGTGTTGTATTTAATTTGTGCGAGAAGCTCTGGCTGTTGTCAGTGCAGCTGAGAGTTAAAGAGATAGAAACATCAATTCACCTTGTTAACATTTAAAGTGAAATGATTGTAATTGCGAAGCGTCGGGGCTCCTCTAATACCTCCGGTGGGCTGTGCAAGTCCTCCAAGCCTGCCTATCTGCTGCCTATTGTTTTCCGCCGGTCGTAAGTCAATTGCATTTAATCCCTCACTCAAGAGATGTTACCATCTTCAGATCCAGGGGCTGTTTACCACATTGAATTGTCTGACTCTGTAGTTGTGTGCGGATGGAAGTCAAACAAAAGGACACTGATGCATTGGAGATTTCAGTCGAGCAACAATACCATTTTAAGCCCAATTAAATATATGCGTTTAAATGTCAGTGAGAATGGGAGAGGGAGCTGGTTGTTTACCGGGAGCAGGATGTGGTTGCCAGGTTAGATGCAGTTAATTTTTGTGATTTAATCCAGAGCTCAGGGTCTGTACATGCCTTGTCCTGATAATATGCCCAGAGGATGAAGTAAACAGGAGCCTCCCTGGCTTCAGTGCATAGATTAGGCCCTGTACTTTCAAATCGATTCTCCTTGTCAATTTTCCTGTGCACACTTGTCAATTATAACAGCTTTTATAATTGTTTTGTTGGTATTGGTATTCATGTGGATTTTATTTCAAAATTTGTTCATCACTTATTTTAGTAATTATTCGTAAGTAATTTGGAATAAACATTAAATATTCATTTTTTTATTCTAGTGTATCAAAATATTCAGAATGGAAAATGAATGAAGGATAAGTGAAGGAAAGGAAGTGAAGCATCTGGACAGGAAGTAAATCACTGTTGACGGGGGTTGTACATCAACATACTTCAAGGCTAGGTTCTGACCTTTGACCCTAAACAAATGTTGGAGGTCATTAATCAATGATGAGTTGCAACTGTGTGTAAACGTACAGCTCACTGCCGTGCCAGTTTTTCTGTCCTTGACACATTTGTCTCCTCCCCTTTTCTGAGCATGCTTCAACATGACCTCAGCCAGGATTAATGTATAAAACAAATGAATGAAGAGCTGGCTTTGGCTTGATGAAATTACCAGAGCACACCAATCTTTTCCATTTATCTTTTTGACAGAAGCCTGGCAGAATTTTATCATGTTTTTCATTCCTATGGTCTATTAGTTTATAAGAACATTTTTAATCCAGATGAAAGTGAATGTTTGGATGGCTGGATCACCCATAGATTTGACAGTGGTCTCCCATCACTCCACCTCTACAACTTCCACCTCAGCCATAGCTAGCTCCATTTGGTCCTGTGCATTGCTCATTTTTCCCGCAAGAGCTCCCCTGGGCTAAGAGGCAATTATGCAGTAGCGTGGCATAATATTTCATTCTCTTCACTTCACATTACACCACGGCAGTGCCGGCCGCTAACAGCTTCATGTGGCCCAGGAGGAAGAGTGAAGGTTGTTAACAACTTGATACAAGTGGAGGAAGATTGAGGAAGAGGGGAAGAGGCGGGAGGCTGGTGTAGAGGTGTTCCTCAAGGGCGTGATGCTTCATTTAAAGTCAGGGCACTGCATATTTACCAAAGGAAGGAGGAGAGAGAGTAGTTCAGGTTTAAGGCATTTTGTCATGCTCATTTTTACATAGAGAATAAATAGCTTTATGGCCAAGAATAAAATAGGAGATTTGTGAGTCCCTACATTTCAGACAGTTCAGTGTTTTTGCCTTTCACTGTGCTGCTTTTAGCAGTGTGTACATAATGCACAGGGGACTGTGTGACAGAAGTGTGGTGTGCTTGTACCTAACTCAGGAAGGTTAAGTGCTGTGTATATTTGAAGGTGCTCACCCATCTTTTCTTTTTTTCTGACAACTTTATCCTATTTCTTTAGTCCTTTTTCAGTAACCCAACATTTTTTTCCTGTTTTGTAGAGATTCGATCTGGAGGGCGAGGGCCTAAAGATGGCTCTGTAAGGCAGCTCCCCCTGTACGACACGCCCTACGAGCCGGCAGAGAACGGGAGCGACTCTGACCCGGAGCGGTCACTCTGTCCCCGGGAGAGCCGCCTGCCACAGGACGATGAGCGGCCGGCCGAGGAGTACGACCAGCCCTGGGAGTGGAAGAAGGAGAGGATTTCAAAAGCCTTTGCAGGTATGTTCTTCAATTTAGGCGGGTCCTATAAACTATTTCATCATTTTATTCCTGGAGGTTTATTCATGTGTTTTAGTATAATTAATAATCAACAGCTTTGGGCCAATAATATTGTACAATGTGTATTTGCAAGTCTGTAAAACATTTTTTTTTTCTAATGGTAAGCCTGACAGTTTATTACCAGAACTACTTTAAATTACCATGTTATGTATTTCCTAGTTTGTGGCTGAGGCCGTCTGCAAATCTCCTAATGTAATCGGCTCTACTTTGGGGATGTGTGCCTCTGAGACAGGCCTGCTGTATGTTGATTTCTAGCTTTAACACAATTAAACCTGATATCTTCTCCCTCCTCCCTAACTAACTCGCACTGTGTTTTTCAAGGTTTAATAAATGTGATTA
Organism: Eucyclogobius newberryi; assembly: GCF_026437365.1. Classification (NCBI taxonomy): domain Eukaryota; kingdom Metazoa; phylum Chordata; class Actinopteri; order Gobiiformes; family Gobiidae; genus Eucyclogobius; species Eucyclogobius newberryi. The sequence continues at coordinate 25,103,685 of NW_027316167.1, read as the reverse complement.
GGACGTCTGGCAGGTTTGAAGGTTCTGTGGCTGCTGCTTGCACTATTGCATTCTTTTTCCTCTTGGTTAAAACACTGGCTACATTCTTTTGCAGGTGCCCAGTCTGTTCTGATCCAGCTGCTATGGGGTGCATGCTTGGTTTCCGCAGGTGCATGATGCTGTGTAGTTCTTAGACATGCAGCCATAACAACAAACAGGGCTGTTCCCAAATCGTTTTGGTTTACAAAAAAGTGCAAAAACGTCCCACTATAAAGAAGTTGATCCGTCTATTCTACATTGGCCCTTTCTCTTTATATATATTTTGTTCTTTTTTTATTCTTGAACAGCTCTGCTTTGTTATGACTGCATTAGCTACGAGGGCTCAGTAAGTGGCACGGGATCAGGTCCCCACAGAAGAATGGACTGCACCTCTAAAGCCATCACAGGTACAGCTGCAGGGGCTGGGATCTTCTATTTGTCACTTTACTCGCCTCTTTAACGCACATTTGGACTGCATCCCCTTGCATCATTGTCTTTAGTGATTTGATGAGGACTAAAATGTATTGATTTATTTCCCTACTTTCTTCTCTAAAATATGCATAACAAATCTTAATCATATTATTGGTATGCTCTGCTTTAAATAGACAAGTGTTACTTTCTTGGTGAGAAATTACACTCTTACAATCTATTCTCAAACCCTCTACAGAAAGGAGACCAAATGATTAGGAATCAGGCTCTCAAAGCCAGTTGTAGTCTGCTCTCAATGAGCTGTATACATTTAAGGTAAATCTTACAATTTAGAGTTGTAAATACTATACAGTTTGGTAACCGGCATGATATTGAAGCTTGTACTGTTTTACGTACAGACATTGCTTTGTCCACATTCCTTATTTCACATTATATTGAAGAAAATTGTTTCATGATTATTCTTACCTTGCATATTTATTGGCCTGTCCTTTCCTCATTATTCCACACAGCACCGGATGTTCGTGAGCAGACGTTCTAATCAAGTCACACTATTTTATGCAGGGCTGTAGTGCGTTCCTTATCACTTCACTTCTCCTCATTATCTTTTTGTCAAGCTGGTCTTGTTATAGGTTTATTTACTAAAACAATCTTCTTTCACACTTTACAGACCAACAGTCAGTTGTTTGGTTGGTGATAAATTTCCTTTGCAAACCAAAGCGCTGCCTGAAAATTTGGAGCAATGCATTTATTTTTGTGATTCAGAGAAGGTGTTATTCTTCAAATGCTTTTTTTATTTTGTAATAATGAGGCTGCAAGTTGACAGAGACTACCATTTCCTGTTCAAAACTGCACAGCGACAGTTTATTCTTTAGAACAAGGGTGTCAGACATTTGGCCCGGGGGCAGACATTTTAATTTGGCAGACAAAACATTTCTAATTTATATTTAGCGGTATTATTTTTTTAAATTGTTTTCATTTATATTTATTAATTTCCGATAGATGTTAAGCGTTTTTATCGCTGCTTTGCTGCTGGAACAGGGAAAGAGACGTGTGGCTTTGGGAAACATGCTTAAGAAAGGAGACGCTTTTGTGGACATTAGAGCTGCTCTAAAAGTGGCGCTAATGTGGAGTTCACAGCAAGAAAACAAACTTCTGTGAGGAAAACATCCAAACCAGTGCAAACCTGGACAGATCAGGGGCCACGGGTAAAAACACAGGTCAGAGTGTAATAAAGTATAAACATGATCGAGTGAAGCTGCTGTGAGACTGTGTCCACACTTATCTGATTCACTACATGAATAATTTGTCACTAAGATGAGCTTAAACTATAAAAATAGTTCGCTTATATTGAGTTTGTGCAGCAACAGCCAACAGGTCTGTGATATCAACATTTAATATCACAAGTCCATATTCCTGTTCCTGCTGCTGATGCATAAATATGGACTCAAAGTATTTCTCCTGCTGCAGATTTGTGCAACAGTGTCCACATATAAACTATTATGAGCTATGAATATTTTTCATAAATTATATTTTTTATTGTTTTATTTTTTACATTATGTTCGGCCCGCAAACCAGCCTGAGCATAAAAATAAGGCCCAAAATGAGTTTGCCACCCCTGGTCTAGAACATGTTGAATATATTCAGTCCTCAAAACTGTAGTTTTTGTGCGTTACTGTTTGCAATGTCTTTTTTAAGAGGTCAAAGGAAGGAAAGTTTTGTATCATATCGATCAATCAGTTTTTATTTGATTTTCATTATCGTTATTATTATAGTCTGAACACTGCTCCAAACCACATGCTTTTACTGGCAGAGGAGTGCCCTTAGACCCGTCAATAAAAATTACTGGTAGGGTAGTGGTTTGATGCGTTGCACATATGTGGTTGTTGCCATCTCTGTGTTGTGGGCTCACCTCCTGGGCTTGTTTGTTTGCAGAGTGTCTCTCCCCTCTCTTTCACAATTTTACACCACAGCTGTCCTGTCTAATAAAACGTTTGGCCAAAAAAACAAATCAAATAATCGCCCTCGATCTTTTGGCAGGCGCTTTAGAGCCTGTAAAGATGATTTCGTAGTCGATTAGTCACAATTATTTGGATTAATCGCTGCAGCCCTTCTTCACTGTGTTCTCCTCCGACACATCAATTGGAAGCCCCACACATATTTGCCACTTGTAGATTTTATTTATCTTCTAAATCCCTCCAACTTAAATTCTTTGGTATCTAGTCTCACACAGGCACCAGTTGAGAGTTGTTTGAAGGTGATGAAATTTTAAATGGCATACAAAGGTAGTAAGGCAGCACTAGAGACATTGGCAAATGTTTGCTCTGGAGCTTGTCCAATCACAGGCCCTAAGGCTGTACTTCTGTATTTTGTTCATATTGACCTAATCAAGATTGGTTTGTAACTGGAAGCTTCTAACTGAGAAGCTTCATGTGTGTTTTCTATATTAGTGTACTTTGTTAGTATTAAATGGCTAATCGTGGATTTGCTGCCTTACTACAAGGGTTTGGAGAGTATCTCTAGTAGTTAATAATTGTTATTTTCATAGTAATATTTGGCAACCTTACTTGGATAGCCTTTTTGTTTTACAGTATCATATGAGAAATTAAAGTGCACGCAAACAACAACCTGCGCTCTATAGTGTGCGGCTAACCTATGTGAAATAAATAGCTAGTGCTGCCTGTGCCCTGGTAACACTGCAATCTGCATAAAAGCCTATTTGTCTTCATTAATGCCAAGGTTAGAGAGCAGACTAATGCTCCATGCTGCAGCACTTCAGTGGTTGCATGTTCACTTCTCGCAACACTGTTATTATTCACCGGGGGGCTATCTCCTGACATGTACCCTGTGAAATGTAAATGTCCTTCCTTGTAGGCTGTGTGGAGCTGCATACTTGTGCTTGTGTTAATCATCAGTCATTTTGCATGCCCCTAGCCCTGTCCTCCCCACAGCGACACGGCTACTGATGCTTGATTGATGTCCTATAGGATTTGGTCAACTCAAGACTCGTGCACAAGCAAGACAGATGAGATTATCAACTTTGAGTTTTTGGCACATTGCAGCGCTCCTGCGAGAGTGAGCCTGGTCGCAGCAGGAGGAGATAATCTCCAAAGTTCTTTCATCAGTTTGCCCCTTGGCCACCAGTGTACTGTGTAAAGTGTTTAAAGTGGTGTTACTAGGTTTGTTTTAGACGACATACATAGTTGGTCGACAAAACACATGCCCTGCCAAACTATTAGTCGATTAAAAGGACAGTAGTGTGAAATCTGTGACCAAAAATATTACCACGTGTCTGACCCGCAACAATTTAAATTCACTCCGAAAAATTCTGCTACAGCTCACTTTTCTCTTTCTTTTTTTGCTGCTGTTTAAATAAATACAACAAACTTGGAGGCATCTAAGTTTTTTCACTAAGATTGACCAGTCATTTCTAAGCAGCTGTTTAGCATCAGCCTTGGTTCCGCGCTGTCACTGCTCCTCGGGGCTCCTCTGCCGCGCACAGCTGATAACCTTCTGACAGTGCTCTTTCATGACACCCAAATGTGCCCTGCCATCTTCACTGAGTCCTGCCATGTGCCTTATCTCCACTCGCACACATTGGCCCCACACAACAGCGCTCCAAGGCTCCCACACAAAACCCACACCCAGGAGCCCAGCAGCGGCCCCCTACGGAACCCACCGCTGGCCACCCGTCACTAACCCTTCCTTTTGTCATTGAAAGCTTGTCCGTCATATCATCTGCATGCTCTATTTTCCAGTTTTGAAGATAGCGGAAGCGCTTAATATGACAGCCAGGACATGCACATATGAAATGCCAGTTAGTGCCATGATGCCTGCCTCTTTTGCAGTGTCCCCAAAGAGTCTTGTCCAATCCCAAAGTCGGAAGCAATTAGTTTGAGTCCTAAGCACATTTCCCATTGGATATTATAAAGTTGAAGTCAATTGAAGAAAGCTTATTTGTGTTAAACTTCCGCCCATAATGTGACATACAAACATCAGTCACAAAGCGGCTTTTGAATATGCATGCAATTAGCTTACCAAATTAAGCAGAACTAAATTAAGTGGTCGCTGGTGGAAACTGGTGTAGCATGTGATTTATGGTAAAGGCTGTGTTTTACCGTGATGAAATGGAACAAGCTAATGAAAACCCTGGGTAAACAAATACCTGGCTTTGATGATAAATCTGCTCCTAGAAGTACAAAGACTAGACGAGCCCAAAGGAACACGCGGACAGTTGTCTTTTGTTTAAGTGGGCACTGCCAACATGGCTGTCAAGCAAGTTTTTAATCCTTTCTGTGTGCCAGAAGTTTCTGTGTGCCAGAAGTTATTTAGTTACAATGGAACAACTCCAACCAGTCTTGTCTCTTACTCTTTTCTTTCTTTTTTGTTTTAAACATATTAATATCCTAGCTAGTGAAAGACATTTCACAAGCCAGTGCACTTTTAATTGTGAACCCACAATGAAAGAACGGCATCTGCAGTTACACAATATAATCCACTTTATGTTGTCTTTTGGGCGATGTCGATCCTTTTATTTGGCACTGGCCGTATAACATATTGATCTGAATCTAGTAATATAGTTGTTTTGACTAACCTGTAGTCTAAAAGTGCATCTGAACCGCTCCAAACCTGTTGAGTTCTGCAAGGTGAGCATGCCTCCCACTGAGCTGATAATCAGTTTTGATCTGAGTGGTGCTACTGTAGCTGCAGCCGCTGTTTAGCACTGCGCCGCTACTCTGCCACTCTAACGGGGTGCCACGATAAGCCTGAATATATCTACAACCGACTGGAGCTCGCTGATAAGCTTATGGGTTGTTGTTGCGGTGTAAATCAGTTCGGAGCAGGTGGGAGCAGCTAGCGCTTTTCAGTAATTAGTTTGTCATAGAGGTAAATTATACTGACATCCTATGGCTGTATGAGCGGTAAAACATCCTCCAGTGTCTATGTGCTATGCTAGAGTGAGTGTTCCCGAAGTGCTTTGAATGCCCTGTAGAGGTGGGAAAGTGTTGTGTAAGCTGAGACCATTTACCAACTTCCACTGTCCAAAGGCAAGCAAGTGAAGTGAGTTGATCGGTTATCGAATGTGATAATGAATGGTGGGTGACTGTGTACGAGTGTCATCCTTGCCATGATCTTGCCAGCAGCTCCCAACCACAGACAGCCAAGGTTTAGTTTGAAAAAAAAAAAAAAACACCTCACTTTCCCCTGGCTTTATCATTTTCTTCATACTTAGTTATTATTCAACAATGCAGCCAAGCGTATCGGAGCCACACGTATCCTAATCATGTCTTGTCCACCGGGTGAGGCTGAAGAATGCATGCCATCTACCTCTCGGAAACCGTTACACATTGATCTGCAACTTGTAATAAATATTAGGCGTTCAGGAGGAGAGGCCCATTCTTTAACCTCATGTAGAGGACACTAAAACATCTTCCATCCTCCATTCTACACCTCAGCTTGTATCTGCTTAACCCACGCAGATGTAGGTAGAAACACAACACAGCACAGCACCACCAACATTACCCTCCAGGAGAAATAACTTGATCTAATTGACTTTTTTCTTAATAGCGGTACTCAAAATCTACGTATGCTTGTGTCATATACAGTATTGCACAATAGTATATTAACAATAATATTATATTCCTTTTCTTAGAGGTGGGAAAAAAAACAATTGTATTTTCTGGGACTTCTAACCAGCTTTATTTTACAGGACTCTCCTGGTCCGTTGGGCTTGAATAGACAGTTTTAAGATGTCATTGTTATAATTACAATTACACCTTTTGTGTCAAGTTACGTCAACAGAGAAAAAGACATTGCTGTTTACAATTCATTCACCCTGTCCTTGGTTGTGACCATTCATTCCTCTGTGGCATCTTTGCTCTTACAGAAGTGCTTGTTGTACTCTGGTTTTCCCCAACTTGGTCAGAGCCATCTATTATTTACAGGACAAAACCAGGGGAGTGTCCGCTGGTCTTGATGTATTATTCCTATATATTCCGCTTTGTCATTCATCTCAATAAAATAGCACATGGTTTCCTTCTGCGCAGCATTTGTACTGCTAACACAAGTGATTGTCTTGGGTTTACATTTTATGGCCACTTGAAATAAGTGCTTAAACTGAGCAATATCCTCTGAAGTTTAAATGCAGTTCATCTAAGGCCGGCGGCGCATCTGATTTGGGAGAGATACATTTTTACAAAGTGTTGGGGTTTTGTCCGTCCAAGAAAAAACAATCGTAAGTGGAACCACTTGAGTACTTAGTCTTGTTCTGTTTGGCAGGACAAGTATTCGAGGCATTAATTAAACCACAACCCTTGTCTCTGTGGTCCTAACATCACTTATTTTTAGTCCACAGCGGCTGATTCTTTGATAACAAAATATACTTGTTTGTTGAAGTGAATTCTTATCTGTTGTTGACTTATCTCCGCTCTTGTCTTCATTTTTCCTCCCGTCACCTCTTACTTTCACGTTTGTGAATCCCACCTTTTGGTTCTTTCCGTTGTCTTACTCTTCCCTCATCATGCATCCGTTCCGTGGCCTGGGCGGCTCTTGCAGTAGAGATTAAAGTGATCAAGGACCTCCCGTGGCCTCCTCCTGTGGGGCAACTCAACACCAGCCCACCTCCCACAGTAGAGGAAGAGCTGGACTCTCCGTCTCAGCCAGCACAGGCCTCCCCGGGACAGGCAGCGTGTGACCAGCACCACCATGGTGGGTGTTGGTGTTCACATAGTTCCCCTGTTGTCCTCCATCCTGTCTGTCCCATCACTCTGTCTGTCATCCACCCATTCAATGAGAAATCACACACCATCACCCAATGTTATTGATCTGTTACTATCCTGCATCGCTGCACACCCATAATGTAGTCCTTTTGCATATTTCCATCTGGGTTACATGTGACTGAAAACCATGACCTGCATAGGTCTGGAGAAGTGGATCATTAGCGGTAGTTTGAACTGAAAACTACTTCTGTATGTTTAATTACCATTCACCCCTATTCCCTCTTTGACACATACTCGTCATCATTTGGCCTTTCTTCCTTACAAGTTCCTTTTGTCAATTGAAAAATGAAACAAATTTTAGCTTCTGGCACATGTTCAACAGTGTTTATCCAAAGTGACTCATTTTCAACAAGGCTATTAGTCGAATGTTTCTTTTTTGTTTTTAGTCCTTCCACGAGCTCTGACTATGTAAGTGTAGTAATTACCAGGGGGAAAGCAGGACACGTAGCAGAACTAATGCCAGGAATGGGACTTCCCCTGTGGAGTGGGCGGACAGAGCTGAGCCATGTAAGAGGACACCAGTGTGAGCAGGAGTTGATTTATATCCACAAATCCATGGGAAAGGTTCTGTTCTCCGGTGATGGCAGTGGCTTTAGAATTGGCGTCCAGCTGTAAAGTGATCCCCCTCTGTCTGAGCCAGTCCGGGCCTACTCCACTTCTCAGGGGTCAAAGTTCATTGTGGGAGACGCAGAGGGGCTTATGACCTCTAAGACCTCTGTGCATACTGTTACAACGCTCTCTGGTGACCTAAGTGCCAGACAGACTTCAGTCACAAGCCCAAACACCACACACTGATTAAAGATAACGGGTCTGACTCCGTCTCTACACAGACCGAACAAATCCACATCTGCCAAATTATACCCATCAGATGGTCAGTTTGTCATGACTGTATATACACAGATTGGAACATAATATTCTGATATGTCAAGTTGAATTCCTATTTGCCTATAGCCCCACAGGTCAAGTTTGCATTGTGACATTTTGCACATAATCAAAGAGGAAAATCCCTGATGGCACACATTTCCCAGCAAGGTGATTAGTAAATGAGAATCTATTGGCCATCTTGATTATACATATGTATGTGAGTGTATGACTCAAGGGAACTGTATCATTTAAATTGTCTTTATTATTTAAGGTTTGTCTTACTGTTTCTGTACATTTTGAAATGCTTTCTGTGTGAACATATTAAGATTTTAGTTATTAAAATCACTTTTCAGTTGATTGCATTTATCTTGCTTGCTTTCCTTTTGCATTTTGTTTGCATAAAACACAAATAATACCTTTCCACTTCAGCAGTATAATCTGCTTCCTGTCACATCAATTTCAAATCAATTTATTTTTGTAAGGCCCAAAATCACAACAACAGTTGCCTCTGAGGGCCACAGAGAGAAATGAATCAACAATGTCTGTGGTGGCGATGGAGTCAGACAATGTCTGTGGTGGCGAGGGACGATGTCCCAGGGTCCTCTGTCCTTAGACTCCTTCTCGGCCAGGAAAAACTACAAAACACATAAGTCTACAAACCTGCTTTGTGCTTTTATTTTTCTTACTTGCTTTCAAGGAAGCCATTTTCGTGTCTATGAGGGCAGGGCCATTAGCCATCAGTCTCCATCTGACTGACAGTTCAATCTGATACACACATTCCATTTGCTGTGCTTTACAAGCAGTGCCACTGATAAGACGCACCGCTGACCTGCACATTTCCACATTTGTGTGTACATTATTTGGATGTGTTTGGATGGATTTGCATTACTGGATATCTCTGTATGCCTTTGAGACTGACACTGCATACCATGTCAGGTGTTTATCCAGCTTATGTTTTCTGAATGGCCAATATTGTGTTTCAGTGCTTCTATTAGCACAGAGGCTTTTGCTGTAATACTCTGGTAGGTGTCTGCATTCTTCAATGAAAAGCCATAGTCTTGACTGGAGAAGTTGAAAGGGAAAAGAGAAAAGCTGCCTAGACTACTCAGGCATTCCTCGATGGCAGCAGGATGACAATGGGTTTAATCAAGGTCAAATGGAGCAGCGCTTGTGTTAAATCAGGGAAAAGAAGATTTAATGCTGGCACTGGAATCACAGTGCAGATTTGTAAAGGTGAAGTCAGGCACATTTTGAGTGGAAGATGTGAAGGAACGGAGTAGTGGATACTAACAACAAAGTTGCCGACTTCACAACAAAACAGTGTAGTAGAATACATTCTCTAAACGTGAAGAAATTAATAAGAAGTGGATTATCACTTAACAAATGCAAATCTTTAAATTGTCAGTCTACTGTATACCAGGTTCCCTTCATCACACATATTTCACATAATCTTTCTTGTCCTTTACATGTAAAATGGGAGCCAATGAACATTACATAATGTACCTGATGCATTGAGATGAAATAAAAAGAGCCAAACATCATGTGACTAAAAAGTAGGTTACAGGGAAAGTTGTACAGATAATGTGCATTGTTACATGTTGTAATCAGTCAGTGTGGACAGCATTGAGTACTGCATGGACACAAGTTTACCCTTAAATTATGTGCCAGTATATTGTACTTTACACTCATGTTTACCTTTTCCATCTGCATCATTAATGTGGTTTTAATATTCATCAAGTTTCATGTTCACGCTGTAGTGTTGGACAACTCTTTGCCCTTTCTGAACCACACTTTCAGCAACTGTCATGACCTCACTAACAAGCAACTTTCACAATAAACCCTAGTGATCTTAAAACTATCACTAGTGATGTTTTTGAGTTTATGTTTAGGCAACGTTTTCCTCTTAAGGCCATTGAGTTTAACGTTTAGTTGAATGGAATTGGAGGGACCCCTCTACTGGTTGGAACTAAAATAGCTTAGTGCCTTCAGACTAATTCCTGGCGTTTAACGTTAAATACTTGAGAGAACATGTAACAGAAACATTTTAATGTATAACACTTACCCTGCAATGAGTATATACAAAAAATAAGTTGAATGTATTTCTATGTTGGTACATCATGTAGAGGAGTGAAATGAGTGTACATACCACATTGACAGTGCCCAGAGTTATAGATTGGCCTGTCACTCCCTCCTCTCAACCTGAGCCAGGAGCACTCAGACTGTGCAAAGTAACACTATCCTCTGACTGAGCGCAGAGCAGACAGGCACAATGAAGCGTGTGAAGATCACAGTGTCTGCCTGAGTGATTAGCGCTCAGTACTGTTAATTAAAACCACTTAACGCAACACTGCCCCTTAGTGACAGATCGCTGCAGAAACACCAGCTACACTTAAGTGTTCAGCCTATACATGAACTCCTCTGAAAGCATTTGCTTTGATTTGTGGAGCTAAGCCCTTTAATCAGCCAAACCTGTCCCACTAAGCCTCATGACATGTGTGACACTATAAGAAGACACTGTTGCTACTTTTGTCTGCTCAAAGGGGAAGTCTGCTTGACATCAATTAGGCTGACTGATGATGCACTTAACGTTCAGCTGTCTACTTTGGCCTTTGCAAACACAAACACTATTTTATTGGTTTGCACGCATTATCTCCAGACTTTTTATTTGCTCTTGTTAAAGCCCCACCACACCACTTTTTACTTTATTTGCACTTTTTGTTGCACTGAAAAATATGGAAAACATGCATCCTTAGTGGGCTTGCATCTCCACAAACCTACTCTAAAAAAATTGTTTTGGCTATAATATTCCACAGTATGGCATGAAATCTATCTATAAGGAGAATCCAAAGTTTAGTTTTAACTTTCTATTTCCATGGAGTGGAGCAGGTGCTGTATGTGGTGCTTCTTTTAAAAATCACTCATTGAATGGTTGAACAGTATAAACTGAGATCCTACAGTTCACTGCACTCAATCATCTCCAGTGTCGACACATCTTTAGACCAGTTTGAGGTTTGTTGTGGACATTCTATACAATGCGAGTATGAAATAGGAATGTGAGGAGAAAGCTCACCTATTTTTATTTTTTCATACACTGAACAAAAATAGAAATGCAATGTTTTTGTTTTTGCTCCCATTTTTCATGTTGAACTCAAATATATGAAACTTCTTCTATATCCACTGAGCAATTCAAATTAATATTAATAATCCATCCCACTTCACAGGTGCGGCATATGTAGATGCTGATGAGGCATGAATATTGCACAGGTGTGCCTTAGGCTGGCCATAATAAAAAGCCACTCTGAAATGTCTATTGTGACCACCAAAATAGCCACTATTGGTTACGGTTTGAACAAATCCAGAGCATCCCAAAGATGATCATGAAAAATGGCCACAAAAACAAAAGTTACAGTTTTGTTCAGTCTAGATTAGAATACTTACTTTCTTTTTCTGTTGCACTGTGTAGGTTTTTCTTTATTATATTAGATTTGTTTGTGGTTTTACTGGCTATTTGAGTCCAAGCAATCACTAATTTGTTCTAAACTCAACTGTGATAGATTATTCATTTAATTATACAAATGTATTTATATTACAGTTCAATTTGATGGGGTGGAGAAGTCACGAATGTCACCTACTAAGGATGGGAAAGCTCGACCGCTACAGCGACACTCCAGCGGGTGTCTAGTTAACACCAAAATGACCTCATTGGACCACAGCAGCTCTTCAATGGGGGAGCGCATTGACCCCACCCTGCCCCTGGAAAACCAGTTGTGAGTCATGGTCACATTAACCTTGTCATTTCCTAACTAATGTGAAATGGAAATTAATACCATTAATAGGTATATCTGAATACAAATGCTTTTTTTCATTCAGTTCATATTTCAAGTAATTTATTTTCATATTTATATTATTAGGGTAAACAGTTCATTAACACTGTTTTTCATTTTATGTATTTATACAGGGAAAACCCTATGATCTTTTTCATGGGTCCCTGTTAAAACAACACAAAATAAACAATAAACTAAAATACAAAGAAAACATTCAATAAAATTAAACGATACACAAAAACACATTTACACATACAATATGAGATAAAATTATATAAAACATATGATTTACAATCACATATTTACAATTATTTGAATGTGTTTGAATCATTTCCACCGATTGCACATTTCATTGTTCTTTTCTGTTCTTTTATTCCTGTAGTTGGTATCATGGAGCCATCAGTAGAACAGATGCAGAGTCTCTGCTCCGGCTGTGTAAAGAGGCCAGCTACCTGGTGAGGAACAGCGAGACCAGCAAGAACGATTACTCCCTCTCCCTTAAGTAAGGACTACCCCCTCTCCTGTGCAACATACACACTGTTATGCCCGATGTGGTCCAAGGTTAAGCTGCATAAAAATGCTTCACTTTACAGTAAAGCTAAGTAGTTGGTTTACTGCTGACTGTGCCCTGTCCGCTATGATCATGTTGAACGTTTGACCCCACCCTGTCCACATCCCTCCCTCCTGTCTCCACTGACCTTTGAAAACACCAGCTCATGTATGCTCGTCCCACACCGTGTTTATCTGTGCCCGCGTTTGAAACCCAGTGTGACTGGATGGATAATTACACGATCTGTATAAAAACACATAACTTGTCACTGTAACAACACAAAGAACAACAATGTGTACATCATATTCTAACACATTTTCAACTTCATTGACTTAAATTTACCAAAACATATGCTTTGTTTAAAAATACATCTCGCGGCGCATTATATTGCTCCAACTGTTTTACTGGCGGCTGAATAAAAGGTCCTTAGAGATACATTAGCAAAAGCAATATAAAAAGTAAACAAATGTGTCGTGGAACAACCCAATAAACTGCTGCACTAATGTCATCACTTATTGGTTCAAGATGCTTTTGAATTTCTTAGTAAGGATTTTTTGGCCCGTGGGCTTTTTAGACTGGTCAGACTGGGGGAGGACATTTCAGCAAACTCTCGAGAGCCGATTCAAGCTCACGACGCTGCAGGTTACTCGCGCACATGTGCTATCCACTTGGCCACCGAACGGCACAGGCTCAGTATACTTTTTGAACACAAAATACAGTATATATACATGTATAAAATATAGTCCTAACATTTCTATTGGTTTAACTCTTGGCAAATAGAAAATTCTGAGTTGTGACGACACAATCTGCAGCTCTTTTGTCACAACCTAAGGGACCCAAATCATTATTTATCACTCTTTAAATCTGAAGATGCCATGTGTTGGATCTGGAACTACTCATTAGTGATATATTAATTGTACCATGACGGTTAAGTATTAATCCAAACTCAATAATACATTTCACCTTAAACAAAAGCTAAACACCAAAGAGATTCAGCATTCTATCTGCCACTGTGCTTATTAATTACATTGATTTGATTTATTTTAGTTATTTCCACATACTAGTGTTTTTGGACAAACCTACATCTTGCAGAGTGTGTGGGAAGCGGCTGCATAAAACTGAGAAAACTCCATTAGCATAGAGAATGTTTTCTGAATCTGTCATATGTTTGTTGCTCTCAGATGCCCTCTGTCTTTTGCCTTTGCGACAGATGAAGCGTAGAGGACAAACTGTAGGTTGATTTATGGAAATGACAGGTGCCGTGCCGCTGGGCAGAGGAAACTGTAAGTTCAGTCCACTGACAGAAGCCCTCCACTCCGAGCTCTGAAAATGAGTTAAAACTGGAAGCGAAGATCCTGCGTGTTCGAGGTTGCTGAAAAATGTATCAGGGCGCGAGGTGGCACGTATGTCTGCTGCATTATTGATACAGACAATCGCAGCTGAGACCCTTCACTACTGAGGCCACAAAGAGCTTTCTATCAGCTTTGCCCTCTGAACCTTTTTTTTCAGGCCACCTGCCTCTTTCCAACACTTTTCAAGCCATTTGTACCATTTGAACCTCAAAAAGCCTTCAGAAGTACCGCATACAGCTTTTATGATGACTTTGGAAAGATAACCTGCTGAATTGTTGCATACGAACAGAAGATGGGGGGAACTGTTTTGTCTCCACGAGGAACTGTTTTGTCTCTTTTTGTTACATTTGGATACACAATATAATTTTTTCGCACTGGCAAAAGGAAGAAGTCAAACCAGATTTGCTTTTAAGCCTGTTTCCTGTATGGCTTTACTCCCATTTTCATATTTCACAAAATGTAGAAAAACATCCTCTTGTCATTATGGCATTATGAGAAGTGGAATGAGCATTTGCCTTCTCTGTTGCCATAGATATTACAGAGTGTCATTCATGAAGCGATCCGATATGCTGAAGACCGGGTTAAGCTTTGATTGCCGTCAGCCTGTTCCTATGTTGGGGAAAGGGTTCAAGTCAAAGGCACAAAACCCCAATAAACCAGCACCTGCCTGGGAGATGAATCCAGATCAGCTCCATCCACAAAACCTTATTTAAATGATACGGCAACAAATAAGCTTTCCAGATTGGTGACGTTAGCTAAAGTGCTCCATTGATGTGCAGCGCTGTCTCTGTAACGTGATAAGGAGCTGAATGCTTGCTGGAAAACCTGTTGCGAATCTAAAAAGGACAGTATTGATGTGTTTTTCTTTTTAAAGTGTGGCTCTGCGTAACATAATGCCCATCTCCCCGCAGAGGAGATGAACATTTATCAAAAGCCTTGTTGAATCCTGCATTTCCAAGAAGCGCTTGAATGGCACCCCCACTGTTTACCACCAAACAATACTCTATTCAACCAATACTCTATTCAACCAATACTCTATTCAACCAATCCTCTATTCAACCAATACTCTATTCAACCAATACTCTATTCAACCAATACTCTATTCAACCAATACTCTATTCAACCAATACTCTATTCAACCAATACTCTATTCAACCAATGCTCTATTCAACCAATGCTCTATTCAACCAATACTCTATTCAACCAATCCTCTATTCAACCAATACTCTATTCAACCAATACTCTATTCAACCAATACTCTATTCAACCAATACTCTATTCAACCAATACTCTATTCAACCAATGCTCTATTCAACCAATCCTCTATTCAACCAATCCTCTATTCAACCAATACTCTATTCAACCAATACTCTATTCAACCAATACTCTATTCAACCAATACTCTATTCAACCAATACTCTATTCAACCAATGCTCTATTCAACCAATGCTCTATTCAACCAATGCTCTATTCAACCAATACTCTATTCAACCAATACTCTATTCAACCAATACTCTATTCAACCAATACTCTATTCAACCAATACTCTATTCAACCAATGCTCTATTCAACCAATCCTCTATTCAACCAATCCTCTATTCAACCAATACTCTATTCAACCAATACTCTATTCAACCAATCCTCTATTCAACCAATACTCTATTCAACCAATACTCTATTCAACCAATACTCTATTCAACCAATACTCTATTCAACCAATACTCTATTCAACCAATGCTCTATTCAACCAATGCTCTATTCAACCAATGCTCTATTCAACTAATACTCTTGCAAGTTTCATTAACGATGAGATATCAAGACTTAATGCTGTATAATTACAAGGCTTTACTGTCATGGATGTCAGAGTATGACCAATATTTGGATGATGATGATGATGATGATGATGATGATGATGATGATGATGATGATGATGATGATGATGATGATGATGATGATGATGATGATGATGATGATGATGATGATGATGATGATGATGATGATGTGGTGGTGGTTTCAAAAGTTTGAACCCAGTGCATTCTTATACTTTCTGCTTTTTATCTACACTTATTATTTCTGAATGTGGAGGAGCAGAGGAACGAATCCGAGGCTTTTACACGTGCAATTATGAGATAAGTAGAAAATGAATATCTTTGATGTTTTTAAGCACAATTTAATCTTCCTCGCTGGCGATGGCTCTCGTAGCAACTTAGAAAATGTGCACCTACACTTAATGGTAAAACCTATTGTATGACATCAAGGGCTTAGATGAGAGTAATGACACACACACACAATGCCACTCTGCCCTGCGACTTCCTGCTCTGTGTCAAGGTCCTTTATTTAGTGATGGGGAGTCTTTTCTCTCACTGGTTCGAATCAAAATCTGTTCTGTAATTGTGTAACTAATGTAAAACATAAAAGGCAATATGACAAATATATAAAGCATATCATTTGCAGTTGACTACATTGTCCAAGTTACCCAGAGCCTGCCACAGTCTGACAAATGTTCTCTTTATGTTAATGTATATTGGTCGAAGTCCGCAGTATCGACACATTCTATTTTAAAGCTGATTACTGGCAAACTGTAAAAGGTATTGATCAATGGCCAGAGGAGCTTTTAATTTGCCCTGCATTTATAGCTGTGGCTTAAGAGATTCATCCCGGGGGTTCATTAGCCTCCTTATGTTTTACAAGTCGACCTTTAACCTTCCCCTCGGTTTAATTCTGCTTTCAAACTGCTGTCGGTTCAGCTCAACACAGATACTTTTGTAATGACTTAAAAAGTGTGTTTTCTTGCTTTAATTTAAAAACTATTGATGCGTTTGTTGTTTTCCCAGGAGCAGCCAAGGCTTTATGCACATGAAGCTTTCACGGACCAAGGAGAACAAGTACATCCTGGGCCAGAACAGCTGCCCCTTTGACCGCGTGCCTGAAATCATCCACTTCTACTCCAGCCGCAAGCTTCCCATCAAGGGGGCCGAGCACATGTCCTTGCTGTACCCCGTGGCCATCAGGACACTATAATGGTTCGGGGGCACCTGCTGGCATATATAACCCCACTGGTTTGGAAAAGTGGGGTTGGCCAGAGTTCAGCTGGAGACCAGTGGGGAATACAAACTGCTGATACAAACTCGCCTCGTTGGCCACTGGACAGTTTGTAGAGCTGCAAGGCCAAATGCATACTGTCTAAATGAGAAAAATGGTTGTTGCAAAAGTCTTTATGAATTTATTTTATTTTATTTTATTTATGAAAAGGACCCACTTAATTAAGTGGCATCTAACTGATGACATAATTTCAGTCGTGCTGGAGCTCCCTTAGCACTTGAGGCTTAAAATAGGTACAGAAGATGGATTTTTCACTGGAATTAATCTTTTACCCTGTACCTTCCTGTCACAGTGGACATTCTGGATAATTCTGGATGGTTTCTCTTTCATTTATGCTCCGTTTGAACCAGGAAGATCTAAAGATGGAACCGACCTCCACTGAAACAAAGACGTCAGCCTTGTATGAATGGTATCCCCAGCTGCACATGAAGCAACAGGCCCGAGCTCACACTGATCTCTCTATCCCATAGTCATAGTACATGTTGTGTACTATCCATCACAGAGCGGTTCTATCATGGAATTGACAGTGTAACTACCATAGTGGCAGAGACAGCCAGGAGAAAGTGATGGATGGTTCCAACGTTCATCCCAGAACCATTGGCTGAGGCTGCAGCGCGGAGCCTTTTCCAAATGAACATGATTACCCTCCCTCTACCCCTGCTTTTCACTGGCTATGCATTGGGAGAATGAAATATGCCTGCATTGTCTACCTCAGATAGAAAAATCTATTTCATTCGTCCATTTGTGGATCAATAGGTACAATGGGATTACAGACATCGATCTGCGCTCCTTTTGACATTCCCAATTCCTTTTCAATTACATCAGTGGTTTTTAAGAAATGCATTTTGGGTGTTGATCATAAAAAAAAAAATTCCATCAAATGATTCCAGATCCGAAATTGTATGTATACTCACTACTATATACGGTAATGTGATGTCGGTAACACATGTTTTGGTTAATGCCTTATAATGCATGGATCAATTCAACCTGCTAGATCAGCTGAGGTCCAAGTCTGCTTTTGACGATTGTCCTGTGACTGGTATATTTACTCTGGGGTAATTCTTCCTTCTGATATGTTACTCTTTATGAGGGCCGGTTCTCCTCGGCGTGGCTGGCTCTCCAGTCCTGTGCCCATGTGATTGTTGTTTTTGAACGTTTCTTGGCCTCTTTTACTGTGGTGCTTTGTTCATATTCTTGCTTCTTGCCTACTGCACGTCGCCTCAGTGGCCTGTCTCCTGACCATTTTGGATTGTCAAGCCTCAAACTAAACTCTAAACTACCACAGATAACTCTCTATCTTTTACCCATTTACCATAAATGTGTGAATGACTGACTGTTGGTACAAACTTGTGGCAGCCGTCGCCAAAGCCTTTGTTTTTACACCTAAGAGACCTTCTTGAGTTCACTTTTATTTGATATCTCCAAAACTGTTGATTACAGACTGAAAGAAAATCCTCTAAATTGAAGGCCATTTTGACTCTCTTGTGGTTGTATGCAATATATTATAAATATATGTACATGTACATATTGTACACAGTACATGTATATGTTGTTCAAACCTAACTAATCCAAGAACTAATGTCATACCAGCCCTACATTTTCCTTCAGAATTCTGTGGAAAGGTGAACTTCAGTATTTCAACTGAAACTGAGATTCAGTGCACGCAACATTAAATGCATTAACCACATATTTAGGAGTCCAAAGGTTTAATTGTGATTGCATTAAAGTGTAATCTCTTGTGTAAAATACTATTTCAAAACAAAACTATTGACACTTTTGTTATGTATATTAGTTATATCATTACCTGATGTGTGCTATGCAAACACAAACTGCAGTTAATTATGACATATAAAATAGATAATTTAATAATGCCATCAGAAAGAAATGCCCTGAATCTATTGATGGACAAAGGTCAGTTGATAAAGCCACCAGAGGTTTAGTGTGGGACGCCAAGATGACATTATGGACCTATGTTTATACATGCAAAGGAATACACTCGATGTGCGGTCTGACTGTTCCCAAGAAAAGCTATACGTTTGCTTTCTGCTGCTGAGAATAATTTCTATAAGAGTCTGTATATGGTGGCTGCACTGCCTGACAAGAGGCCTTAGCTTTTGGGTTTAAAAGGGAATCCAGGAGAGGTAGAGTTTGGACAGGAGTGAGACCGAGGGGTGGGTGCTCTGATTGAAGAAGAGATGGTCTGTAATCAGCGGTCATGCTTCTGAAATGTCTATTATTAGAATCCAAACGCGCCCTTTTGCCCTCCTCAGAAGTGTCTTAAACAATGTACTACTTGCAACTGCATACACACCATCGTGCATGCAGAAAACAGTGTTTGAATGTGTCTGATTTGATGTAAGCGGTCACCAACGTCCCCAATGTGTGTCTTCACTTAAATCCGGTTACGTGGCATGGATGGCAATTAATTTGTGTCCATTTTGTGCCACCAATGTATGCACTACAAAAACATATCTGTAAAGTCCCTCATGGCCAAATGTATATACTGAATGTACTGAATGAGGCGAAGAGGTTCAGCCTGAAATAAAAATTGGGTTTATTAAGTTAAACGTGTCAACTAATAAGTCTGTTTGTCTTGATTTGTTTTCACACACCTATTGTACACCAAGCACAATTACAGTTGCACAAGTATCTGGTGGAGTCTTCAGCAGTGCCTGTTACCATGGAGAGCCGCCTTCAATAAAGGTTGAAGAGTGCACCATTGTGTGAGTCAAGGACAGCGGCAGAGCCATTACACCCGCACTTGTTGTTCTTTATCGATTCAGTTTGTAGGACTGTGTTCTAATGTATTTCTGCTCGGTCTTCATCCAAGATCTGTCTGTGTCTTTCAAAAATCGTACTGAACACAAAAAAGCAAACGGTTATCATAGAACTACAAATATTATGGTCCAGCAATCAAAGTTCAGCGATTTATTATGTTAAAATGGCGGTGGTGACAATGTTTTGATAATGGTGATGGTGGTGCCACAGGTTTTTATTTACTGCATGTTTTAGTTCAAATATAAGCATTAGCAGATGTTCTGTCTTCTGCCTGATTTGGCTATATTGATGGTGTGTAAATGAGTTTCCTAAAATGGAAAAATAAGACATTGTGATTATTTATATATATATATATATATATATATATATATATATATATATATATATATATATATATATATATATATATATATATATATATATATATATATAATCATACGCACAACGTTGCGTATGATCAACATATTAATCCCTTCATAATCTCTCTGCAACACTCTCCATCACGACTTATAACACACACAATAATGCAGCAGAAAGTTTTAAGAGCAGGTTTCTTGGAAAAAATATGAATTTGTGTAGCTTTAAACATATGAACCATAAAGGGAATAAGGCGGCATTTAATTTTAAAGTCTGTTCAAGTCATTCAGAGCAAAAGCTTGAGAGAAGTTTGATGGACGGGATTAATCAGGTTGGCATACTTTTACCGTGATACTTCATTGGAGACTCTAAAGTACCTTTGATATTTCTCATACTGGTGGTGATGAATATGAAAAATGTGAATATAAACATATAATTGGCCTAAATAATAATCCAGGGTACATCTTGGTCAAATAAATTGAATGTGATGAGAAATAATTGTGTTTTAAGATGGCTTTTTCACACGTAACTGTTCCATTTCAACACTACTTGCAGCCAGATGAGGCAGGTCGACTGTGCAAAGACTAACGAGAGTGGCTTTATTCATTTGAAAAATCTAAGTGGTATGTGGGAGTGGAGAGAGGGAGAGAGGGGAAAATAACAGCTTGTTTTTCATCATTTCAGCTCCCTTATGAATCATGATTTAAGTCTGCTGCTACTGATGGTGCCACAGTGGGTGTAATTCAGCTCTCAAAGTGAACCTGCTTCAGACCATTCCAAATTTTGTTTTCCATCACCCTGATTTTTTTTAAAACTAAAATAAATGTATCAGACACCATTTAATTTACTATTGTCTTTTTGTTGGAACTGTGACAGCTTTATTGTGAAAATACCCTTGGAGGCATTTGAAGGTGGAAATTGCCTGCAGGTGTGCACACATAAAATGGTAATGTGAAAAGGCAGACTAAAGCCCTGTTTGGGTGCTGTGCTCATGAAAGGGCAATTTGCTGATTGAACTGTCACATCCACAGATGCAGTAATAAAACTAAGCAGGGCAATTACTGTAGATTGAGAACAGTGGGTAGCAGAGAGGAGGGGGGTATGCAAAGTGCTCACCCTGAAAATATCATGATGGAAGACGACAAGACAAAGCAAACGTGGCTGTCTCCAATTGGCCTGGTCTGGACAAATGTGGTTAATGGTAACAGTCGTTTGCATTTCAGTGCCAGTTAAAGCAATGGCACATTGTCTTTGCCAATTCTCTCAGCCAACTAGGAAATTTATTGTGAGAGCAAAACAATTGTGTAACTTGACAATGAAAGCAAACATACATTTCTACAAATTGTATTGTTTCTGACTAATTGGATCGTTACTGAAAGAAGTGAATCCACTGCATTTAACAGCGTGTCTACATACTAAATACATGGCTGTAGTGCCATCTAGTGGTTCTATTGGTGAGCTACAACTAGGGGTAATGTTCCCTTTACATTACTGATTTTCAATGTAAACAACCAGTACTTCACAAAACCAGCTCATAATATGACAAACATTTATTTCACTTTCATAAAATACTGCCATGTCGCTACAGTGAGAAGTAACTTTGCTACAATGTTAAATGTAACAAACAAACCTACATTGTCTTTATAATCTCATGTGTCTTGGCCACATTTCCATAGAGCATTTTCTTTTTGTCCTTGTAAAATGTGTGAACTCAGAGTCCAGGGCCTCCAGCAAATATAAGCTCGAGGGCAGCCTGGATATCGCCATCTGTGGCCTGCAGCGCTCTCAACATCAGCTCTTCATCCTGGATCCCCATGTCTCTGAGCTGCTGCATCTGGGACTGCCATCTACCCTAACCACACAGAACACAAGAAATACATTCAAACATTGCACTCTCAAACCTGTTTAAATGAATAATACTCAATAAAATAAAAGTACAACCATACACATAAAAATAAATATTGACAAAACCTTACTTGTAAAGATGGCATGGAAGTGGCTTGTAGCGCCTGTTGTAGAGCCTGACTGAACAGATCATTACTGACAGGAGTTCCAGCTGTCATGGGAGTAACACCGCTGGAAGGGTCAGCCTGAAGAACAGTTTTATCTAACAGTCAAATATATGGCCAATGTCTTTCTATACATTTTAAAAGCTGGATGTTAGTTAATGAGACCTGGCTTGTTGTGGTAGGAGTGACTGCACTGCTGTCTGGAGTACTCGCCAGAGCCAGGGCTGTAGCCAGTTCACTCTGTGTGATTGGACGTGGCCCTGTGGCTCCACTGTGGCTCAGAGACACAGGTCTCATTCCTGATGGTCCCGATCTGTTTGAACTCTGTAAAAACATATTTACAATAAAATACATTTAAATATATTTTCTACTATTTTAACTATTCATTATTTGTATCAAATAATGAAGAACACAGTTGACTCACAGACTGGAACTCTTCCTCGTCATCAGACATGCCTTCAAACATAAATCCTCCTGTCGAATAAGATATATAATAACATAACTCATAAACATCTGAGTGGTAACAGAGTAATTCACATATTTAAGTAGTGAAAACGGTATGAGTGATGCCTATTAAGAGCTCTGTGCTCACCTGGCATGTCACTGTATGAACTGGAAGAGACGTTGCGTGATGAGCTGGTGCTGGATTGTGCAGGCATGCTTCCTGCCACAGAGTGAAGGACCAGGATGATGGCGTTCACCAAAGCTGGATGTGAACTAATCAACCTGCAAAAGGGAGGTATATTCAAGATAATAATCACAAAATCTAATAGTAGTAAAATGAAACACTATGACTGTTATATCAACTTACTCATCCAACATGTTGGGATCTGTAAATTGCACAAAGAGGTCTTTGTCCTGAAGTACCCCTAAGACAAACGAGGCCAAAAAAACATGTATTTATTTTCTTCAGAATTATATGAAAACAATTGACAAATTCTTAATCATACCGAGAGCAACTGGGTCTGATCTGAGGCCTGGTGTAGCCACAATTATTTGATCCAGCGACTCTTTATTTGTCAGCATTTTATAAACCTAAAGAGGAAATTAACACATGCAGCATTGTTATAGGTCCATTTTTATTGTATTTCATTATTAGAGTCATATTTTACAAATATGGGAAAGCAGATAAAGATACCACTCCCATTTATATTCAGTATGAATGTGCTTTAGTCCTACCACTGACCACAACAAACACATCTTACCGCATCTCTGTAGGACGAGTTGAGAGAATGAAGAGCAGCATGAAAAACTCTGAACTCTCTGGCAGCTGTCGCTCTATTCACAGGCTCTAAATGACCACAATACAAATTCAATGTTATTTAGATTAGGTATTTACACCAAATTAATTCCAATTATTAAAAATACAACCTGGTGCACTCTCAGGCTCTGGCCAGCTCTTTTTGAGGACGTGTATGGTTGACCCATTCTGAATGCCATAAGAATCTAAAGTGAGGTCGTCCTTCAATTTCCTTCCACAGTGGACCAGCTCTGATAAAATAAATCAACTTTAATGATCTTTTAATCTGGTTATAACAGCAACATTTGTTAGTACAATTGAATTAATCTTATATAGTCCTGAAACGGAAGCTCCACCACATCCCTGTACTTTCCATAATATGAAAAATTAAGACTGGTGTATAAAACGGGTTATAAAAACAAATCAAAAATACAAACATGTAATGACAATCCACTGCTTCTTACAGTGGACTGAACAAGTCAAATCAAATGGTTCCAGTTCTATTATCAAAGTAAAAGGATGATCTTCTTTGTGATAGCTCAATTCTAAGAAAAGCTTTATAAAATGATCTGTAAGTCCATTTTAAGGTTACTAACAAGTCTAATATCGCCGTAAGCCTTTTGCAAACCTATTAGTTCTGGATCTGGGATGGAGTCAGGTAGTTGAGCGGCCACCAGCTGCTTGAGGGTCGCCACTCTGTATCCTCCCGGGGGCACGTCTCCGGGCATCATCTCCGGGAAGTGGAATTTAGATTTGGGCTGATCCACAAGCTTCAGAGAAAGATGCCAATCCGAGGACGCCATCATCGCCTTGATACACAAACCAAAGACAGGCGTACAATGAAACACAAGCACGTTACAGTACGGCGCATGTAGCATTAGCAAGCTGCCGCGCATACAACACGACCAAAGACTTACCAACTGCTAAACAAATCATCTAAACTATCAACTATTTAAAACTACTCGGCACGGGTTAGAATTGTCATCAAAAACATCGAGCAAACGTGAAAAGTATTTGCACACTCACCATCATGGATATACTGCTCGCCGTTGTGTTGTTGACGTTTCACCTACTTCCGGGTACAAGTCACGTGGTTTCTGTTGCGTTTACTTACGGCAGGAAATACATTTTAAGATTCAAAAACAAAATAAATACACGATAAATACTTTGACGAATGAGGCGGTTAAATATTCATACATTTAGTCTATCTAAAATGAAAATGTGGGTTATGTATTAATTTACATTGAAAGGGCTCCGGTTAACATTGACAGTAATAAGCTTAAATGATGTGCTGTCAACGCATATGCCTCAAAACAAACATGTTACTACAGGATGAAATACTGTTTATAAGCCATTGAAATCTGACTTATGTTACCATGGATCTATTACGACATCACGGACTGTAAAGAGTTAAAGGGGTCGGCGAGCGGGGAATCTTGCCCCCTCTGAATGACATCACCGCTGGACAAAGCAGCAAGGAGTGGTTTGTGGAAGGATCCCGTCCCAAATCAATGGAACATACTAGTCCCAGGCAGTGAAAAAGACATCTTCCTTAGTGCCTTGTTTAGTGACAAAAGCCGCGGCCACAACAACATTTATTCTTTTATTCGTCTAATCTCTGCTCTTGGAATGAGTTGCGGATAAAACGAGGAGCGCGGCTGTTTTGGACAGAGTCGCGGTGTCTGGATGCTTGGCTGTTTCTAACTTTAGCAGTCCCGATGGTAAGCTTTAAGACACCGTTAACTCTGTGTTTCGAGCATATAGTGTTCCTGCGGACTTTCTTCACAATCAGAAAGCAACAGTTGTGTCGCGGCGCAAACCCCGCTCCTCACTTTTTTTCCTCTATAAAAAAAAAGTGTATTTTCCAATGTGTTTTAAAGATGTGCTTTGGAGATGTGGATGAAGACTACGCCCTCGCCTGGCAAAGTGAACATCTGCTCTCACGAAAGTTTAAAGTGGCATGTCAGCATTTTCACCTACGAGGACATGACTTAAAATGAACATATTTACATCTTTAGCTTGCAGTCTGTTCTTTTGGCCCCCATAAAGTTGATGGGACAGTTTTTGTTGTTCTGCTTACAAGGCCAGTATGGGGATTGTACATTAGTGTTGGCTTGTGTATGCATTGTCAGTAATGTAACAAAATTACAATGAAAAGTCAATTTGAATTCCCTAAAAATGTACAACATTTATTGATTTTTGGTAATAACTTATGACCATAAAACATACAAAAAGTGGGGAAAGATGGAGCTTTTATAGGCTTCCTTGGGGGCTCTATAGTCTAGCCGTGCCTGTGTCATTAAACCTTTGATAGTTTCCTTGTGTCTATAATGTGCACCACCAGCAGAAACAGACTTGAGTTTGGTGTGTTGGCACTTTGTACCTCAAAGTTGTGCTCTTTCAGGTAGAGACTAACAATCTAATACAGTACTGTGCACTGTACTTCCTCGTACTATAGTTAGTTAGTTACTGTGTAATAGCACTAAAATACACTTAAAGTAATAACAAAAATGGTTAAATTAAGGTTCACATGGCTTGGAATATATGTGTTTAACGGTCAGTGTTTAGTCACTTTGTTTCCTGTCCGCGTTGGAAGTTCCCTGTTGTCATCACCTTCCCACTCAAACAGAACCAAGCGAAACCACTGCTGGGCAGAGAAAAGTCCAGTCCTTTGTAATTATGGAAGCAGACTAAGACATTGCTTCCTGTTTTAGTCTTATCACATTTTGCCCTCCATATTTAATAAAGCATTACATCAAGCAGCCTTGTACTATCACTAACTCTTATGTTGTCTTATTACAGTTCAGTGTGTGAAGTGTAATTGAATCCATCACAGACGACCATGCTGTCCCTCCTTCTGCCTGCCATGATGGCCCTCCACACTCTGGGTCAGTATCCTTTCCTTCTGCTCTATCTTTGAATATGTGTCCACACTGGAAACCCACATAAAACGACTATAGGTGTAAATAAATAAAGAATGTAAAGTCACATGGCATACTAGCCTATTGAAACTGCCTCAAGAGGGATTGAATTTTTCACTCTAAACTTTAACTGTAGTTTTTACAGTGTCGTTACAGTTGCATCATGGGGTATATTTTATTTTATATTATTCAACTTGTAAAACAAAATAGCTTTGACCTTTTACACGACAGGTGAGAAATAAACTCAGTGCAAGAGTGTAAAATTTTGCTTGAAGTGCACATTTTCTGCTGTGACTCAGAATGTGTGGTTGGAAAGAGGAGCTGTTACTCACGCAGTCTGAAGTTTCACTTCTGTGAAGTGGTGCTCACATAAAATCAATGTCATTATAAAAACAACCAAACTCTCCCAATAGTATCACTTAAAATGATAACATAGGTAATGAGAACGGTAGTTGACTGACAAATTGAGACAATGGTGCTTTCATACATATATTCAAATTTCTACCTAGAAATAAAAAAATATTTTTTACCTCAAGAAGACAAAGTCGCTTTTTAAGTATACAAAAAACCCACAAAAAACAGACCATTCCCTGTCTGCTTTCTGGTTGAGCTGAGACAAGCTCCTGTCAGCCATCGGTGGCACATTTCAATCAGGCTGAGTGTGTGCAGTGGTTCATTAGGGACTATTCAGTCCTGCTTCGATGGGCCTGTGGCCTGCTCATTACTGAGTGGATCCGGCCGCTTCTATCTCTGTCTGAAGGGACCAAGGGAAGGAGTGCCATGCACTGATGGAGCTCTTTAACTCACTCTAATGGGCTATTAGACCACCTCACACAATAATTCATATCCAGCTAACCCAGGAACCAAGCAAATGCGATCTAGTTCTGTGCTTATACCACAATGATGATTACAAACTAACAATATGATATCATTCATAATAATGATGATGATGATGATGATGATGATGATGATGATGATGATGATGATGATGATACTACTAATGTACTGTATATATTATGGTTTTATTTGTTTACTGTATATATTGTTGTTGTTGTTGTTGTTTGCTGGGTATGTCTTTTTCCTTCCCAAAAGTATAAATGCTCTGTTCTACTAACAATGTCATGAGTTAGTCCTCCCTGACACACTTCTCTTGTTTAAAACATCCATACTGGTTCCCTTGACTCCTTTGATCAGCTTGCTTTTACAAAGCATAATTAGCAGCTATTCACCTTTTCCTTCAGTGTTCTCGCTGGGCTGAGGTTGAAGGATGGCGGTGGGACAAACCGTACGAGCGCCATAGGCGTGAGCGAAAAGTACTTGAAAAGGCCCGCCATGCTAAAACCCCTCAGTGAGAACACTGTACATGAAAAAGCTCTGTAAACATAACATGTTTTTCATATCCAGTAACAGGAGCTTTAATACTATTTGAAAGCCCAAGTGTCTCATAGTACATTTTAAGTGATTAATAAATCCACATTTGAGTATTAGTGCTTCAGACAGTTAAACTTTAAACATTAATTTGTATCCTGTATTGACCTTTGACCCCTAGACAAGTGTTTTCAAAGAAGGCAAGAAAGCTATGAACAAGCCTGTTAAATGTTATGTCATCTGAAGCCCAGCTACGAACACACTGACAGGTTATTTTCTAATCACACTATAATGAGTGAACAAGATGGATAGGTGCATAGCAATAGCATGATCTAGTAACCCCTTTGGCTCCCTCCACATATCAGAGCGACAGCCTGCGGCGCAGCTAACAGGATGCTGCAGAGCTAATTGCTTGTATCGTTGTCATACTCTGCGCTCTGTTAGCATCATGATGTGCAGCACCCATGCCAAACAATAGGAATCCATCCAAATGCTGAAAGCTGACCTGCATTCACTGGCTCACTGATGGGAACTGTAAGGTAATTTAAATTTATTAACATAATTGGATAGATTGCATCTCCTCCTCCAACAGCAGCAGACAGCAGCCTCACATTATGGCTGGGCCCCAGAGCGTGAAAATGGCCTGCATCTCTGGTGTACTCTTTAAAGGTCTGCTAACTACGAATGCCCTCATCTTGTCCTCCCTCTTGTCTCCACAGCAATTGATTTTGCAGAGAGGGGACACTTTAGCTGGTGCTAGAAATTCAATTTAGGGTTATTACCCCGTATCTGTGATGTTCTTGCTAATTTGATTGTGTCCAGTGAAGTATCCCTTTTAAAAACAATGGAGGACAAGCTCAACTAAGATTGGTTTCAACGCAGCACATACCTAATGAGTCTCTATCGGGTGTTGGGTCGTTTCTCACCAATTCATTGAAACAAAGCGCATTATAACCCTACCAGCAGTTCTCATGATTATTTCAGCAAGTTCCTAAATTGCAGCCTGGTGGGATCCTAAAAAATTGATAAGGCTAATATGCGGAGAATGCAGTGCTGGAGCCTCCGGGCCATATGCGAGAGTGCCGCGCGTCGAGTGGCTCGTGATAAATGACCAGAACGGATGCTGAGGATGCACCTAGGAAAGCTTTGCCTGCCTCTGGGTGGTGGCTCCAGTGATGTGTTACTGGGGGACTCTGGTATTCAAATAAGGCAGGTGGCGGGGCGGCTGACTCTTGCTTAAGCTTGCATAATAATGTAAGTGTGAATCAGCAAAAGATGATGTGCGATTTCATCAAACGACACCTTAGAAAAAGTGCGCATTTACACAAGCCATTAACTTTCAAAAATGAATACCTCGGCTTTATCAAAAATCACTTCTGACCTCTTGATCTTTTCGCTTATTATTATTCGGGGATAAGAAGAGGGAGGTGGGGTAAATAAAAGTTTGAGGAGAGTCGTGTCATCAAATAAGAAAGTTGCAAAGGGAGACTTTCAGAGTCATTAAGTATATTAAGTATGTACAAGTAACCAGACCGAGAATAGGCTTACTTTGACTTTGGGCTTGTGTTTGGGGAAAAAAGCTGGAGTTAGCATAGATTTAAAGTGCATTTTCTCTAATTATTACTCAGTTTGGTTGGTTATTAATATATTTTCTGTGGTCAATATGTATCATGGATTTACATCAGTCAAGTGGCAGTTTGTAAAGAAAAGTTTTTTTTTGAGACAGCTGAAAATTACAGGAAGTAGAACTGTTTCAAACTAAGGAGACAAATTCCATGCACTTATTTCAGAGAACACGTTTTCATCACCCTTTCAACTATTAAAAAAAACTATAATTAAGTAGCCTTGTGAGATTCCTGGTGCAGGTACACGACCATTATGACTCCAGGGAGATGGACATTTAAAGCCAAACTTGAGAAAATTAGATGGAGATGGATCAGTTTCATGCCATTCTTTGGAACAATCCCGCCAAAGGAATAACATCGCCATGGAGACGAGCAGCAAAGAGGCACAAGTCAGGTCTGTGCAGAGGCAAGCCTGTACACAGTAGATACTTTTTTTTTAGTGCTATGATAACATTTTATCAGCGTTTCATCAAAAGCCACACATAACTTTTTGTGGGTATAGATTGAATTTAAATGACTTGTTGATTGTATTGAGACCTAAATAATCATGATTTACCAAATGATCTTGACATCTCTACTTGAATGTGATAAAATAGGACGTAAAGTTACAATATGTGAGGCAATAAGGGAGGTTAGACAGAGGATTTGCTGTCAGCAGATGCAATTTACAGAGACAGAGAATACAAAACTATCTTTATTTTTCCTATACACAGGGATGAGGTTTGCCCTTTTCTGTCAACTGTACTCCACTGCCTCCATTATCTGACTGTCAGAGCTCATTACGAGGTCATTGACAGGAAATGAGTTGACGTGCAAGGTTTTTTAAAAAAGCAATGCAAAGAGAGAAGCTGAGATACAAAAGCCAGTATATTGCACATTAGAGTCCCACTTTGATTTATGACATTCTGAAATGAAGTCCTTGTCGCTTCTATCTTCCATCACCTGTAACTCTCCTTGAACAAAATGCTTCATATTATTCTGGTGAAGGAAAGTTAATAGTGTTCACAGTTTCAAGTTGCAGCGACCCAGATTTTAATGTCTTCATTGTCTAATGTCTATTATTCCTTTTGCCTCACATAAAAAACAGACTAAATAACTACCTAACCCATGAACAAGATTCTCAGACAATGACGGAACATGAATCTGCTCCTCGTAGCATAAGATCACAGCATTTTCCCTTTACAGCAACTGGCTGTATGTCTGTTGTTGTTGTTGTTGTTGTTGTTGTTTTATGGCGGTTGGCATCCGAGTGTTGCATTACCGCCAGACTTTATTCCTCAGACTTTTCGTAGTATGTCTGGAATAACTATTATTGAAATGACTGCAAATCCTTTGAGT
Source organism: Eucyclogobius newberryi (assembly GCF_026437365.1). Taxonomy (NCBI): domain Eukaryota; kingdom Metazoa; phylum Chordata; class Actinopteri; order Gobiiformes; family Gobiidae; genus Eucyclogobius; species Eucyclogobius newberryi. The sequence goes on along the minus strand of NW_027316167.1, from coordinate 25,073,134 downwards.
TAAAAAGGCTCTTTGAAGTTCGGAGTCGCTTAAATGTAGTTGCTTTCACAATCACGAGGGGGCAGTGTTGTAAAGGCATTTGTCTTAGCCATTAGCCCTGCCTTCCCCTGTTGTCATTGCTCTATGTTGGTTTTGTACCTGTTTACTCTGTTGTGTCAATATTTCCCCTGCAGTTTGTCCTCCAGTGTTGCTTGATTTCTCTTATGAACTCACTTTTGTTTTTTTCGTTTCCCCCCCTCCCTTTGCTGTCATTTCTAAGTCACCAGATTGCAGCAGCACGTATGATCTTGCTGTGTGATCTTGGAGGCTTTGGGTGTTTGAAAGTTCGCATATAAATTGATTTATTGATGCTATACCAGCCTAGTTTCTAATTATGACTTTATGAGGGACTGCGGTCTGGTTCAATGTTATCGAAGTGCGGCACCTTGCAATCAAGTTGTAACCTGGAGATGGTATTGAATGCTTCACGTGTGTTTATCTGATCAGATTTTGAAGAAAGGCTTGAAAGGGAAGGGTAACCAGGATAGAAAAAAAAAAGAATTACAGTTAGAAACACAAAAACTATAGGCTTAACATGTAAAGCAAAGGTACTGTACAATACCTTGACTCAACCTTGAAATGATCTAGCAGTTCCTTCATTGATCTGAGTCACAAAACACAATATATTGTATATTTTACATATTTTCAGGCATTTAGTTTAGTTTAGTCGATTAATCAGTCGATATTGTCTTCGTAGACCAAGATCATTATTTTATTGGGATTAATAAAGGATGTATATGGACAACAACAGAACACAGTTTACTTGAGGCGTTAATTTATTCTGCCTTCTTACATACAAATATGCAATTTTCTAGCACTTGTCTTGTCATTTCAGTGCAGTTTGGGTCAGCTATGTCGACTATGACTAAAGCAAATCTCAACAATTACAACAGAAACTCCTCCAGGATTTAACTCTTATAATTTGTACTGCAAAAATGAATGATGATGAAATAAATGAATGATTTTTAGTACGGGTCCATCTTCGACCCGTGTTAGTTTGAGTGCCACTGCCTAAAACGTTCCTGGACAACAGGACATTTCTGCTCGGTTACCTTTGCACAGTCGTGTTGGTGACATTTGTCTATTGCCTCTTGTATCTATTTGTATGTGACAGTCCAAGGACCAGGAGCTTGTGTAGCCGTGTGTCTGACATGTTTGTGTGCTGATAGAAGCCCCTCTGCTCTGGAGCCTCAGCATCTATTGTAGTGTCGGGGATCTTCGTGTCCAATCCCGCAGACAGTGTGCGGCTATGGAGCTGTCAGGAGACATGCAGGTGTGGAATATCAATGTGCTCGCTGGTCTTTGGGTGTCTCCGTCTGCATCATATTGTCTGGTGTTTGTATGTGTGAGGGGTAGAATGCTTTTTGTTTGTATTCACTGGATACCAAAACAATTATTTACAAAGGACTGATGTGGATCCCGTAGAGCAGATAAACAGCTATCCGTCCTGGTATGAAAGCATGTAATCATTAGCATGAAAAGTTATGGCTGCAAAAATGGGTTATATTCACAGAAATGTAGTGTAGTTTGCTTGGACAGGAACTGCTCTGTTTGAGCAGTTCCTGTCTGACTACCAATGGAGCTTCCTTATTCGCTTATACAACGTGTCCCTGTATGTGTTAATATTCAGTTATCTATAAACTCCATATGCTTTAAAAACACAATTTAGTCTTTTATTGGCTGCATCGGCTTTAGAATATTGAGTTTCATACTAAATAATTAACTGCTATCCGGTTTTCAGTCAAATGTTATGACCCACCAATGGACTTTTCCAGCTCATGTTCAGCTCCATTGTCCATCTGTGCACTCCGTATGTTCATGTCTTTGCTGGGTCAAAACGTCTCAATCATTATGTTCTTTTTTGGGTTTGACTTTGTTAACTTGTCAAACCTTTGAACTGGCCATGTTGAGGTTAATTATTAAAATAACTATTTGAAAACAAAAAATCCCCCGTAATGCCGTTCTGAGTAACTGGTCTTGTTCGAGTACTCATCTAAAGGGCTTCTTCAGTCTTATAGCTGAAATAGCTCGGGCGTCTGTCCCGGAGCCTCCTGAACGTCGGAACGAGGTCCCAGGGAAGGCCCAGGACACGCTTGAGGGACTGTGTCTCTTGGCTGGCCAGGAAACACCGCAAGGACCTGGCGGAAGTGTCTGAGGTGAGGGAAGTCTGGTAGTGCCTGCTTGGACTGCTGCCCGTGGCCGCGGGTAAGCAGAGGAAGATGGATGGATGGAAAGTGACCGTTTCAGTCGAGCCGTACATCAAATCGTATGTCCAAATCGCACCTGTTACCGTGATAAACGGAGTGTTTGACCTCAATCGCCATCCCGCAATGTCCAAATTCCCACTCCAGCACTCAAGATGATCATGTTAAATTAGAATCTCTGAAACAAATGGATGGATCAAGATGTTGAAAGTGACAGGTCTGTATTGTCTTGCCCTTGAAAGTTAAGAGTTGGCTGAAGATCTCTTGCAGCTTTCTCTGTAGCCAGTGCCCTATGCCTTGCTGCTAAGTTGGGCTCGTTGCCAACGCTCGCAAAGGCAGTAATGAGTTTATTTCATGTGGGCTGTGAACGAGGCTGTCTCTGTCTCACAGGCACTCAAACAGAGCTGAGGCCCATAAACACAAAGTGCACTGTGTAAATCCCCACAGGCCGGAGTCTCCCTGGCTGCGCTCTCGGATCCTCTGCATCTCTTCATCAGTGAGGAGAGGCTAGACTCCAGTTTACTTCACTCACAAAACACTCTGTAATGTTATAAAAATGAAATAATGGTTTGATCATTCTATCATTGGTGCTTTTCATAATGTTATATTTTATAACCACCTTATTCAACCCCATATGCAACAATGTGATCCACAGAGTACTGGCGGCAGGGGGTTGTTAGTTACTGTAGCTTAAAGTAACTTCTACTACAGCTCATCACAAGGAACTTTTAGCAACTGCTAGACTTTAGTTTATTCATTGTAATTAATGTCATAATACAGTATAATTAGAGGTTGGCAATAACTACTCTTTTAGATAATTGTTTAATTTTTTTAATGTTATAAACTTTCAAATCAGGATATTAAGTGATATTTCTGCACTGCATTTGTCTGATGATTAAACCTCTACTAATATATTAAGACATGTTTTAGCACATTTCTGTTGGATTTGCATATTGTTGGAATATTGTCATCAGGACAAAAAATGTGATACATTCATATTTGTCAGTATCACCAAACCCTATGTATAACCATTTGTAATATTTCATTCAGTCATGGAACTAGGGGCCAAGACGAGGAAGAAGAAGAGTGCATGGAGAGGCCGAGGTCGCTGATTTTTGACATCTTCACTTGAGATACTGTAGTGGTGGGCGATATTGATGTCTCCATTTCTTACTTTTTTCATCATCTCTGTAACTATTTCAGCAATATTTTAACAATGCATCAGGAATGTGCTAAAATGTGCTTGTAAATGTCTTGGTTGAGGTTTAAGTATCGCACACAATTACATGGGGGCATTATATGAACCACAGAAATAACACTTCATACCTTGTTTAGTAGTTTATACAACACGTTTCTGTCTTTTTTTTAGGTCATTTCCAATCGTTTCAATAGACGATATACACAATATTAACATTTTGCCTATCTCATAAACAACAATTGCAATATTATCACATTTTTTATACAGTATACCACTCCTACATATCACGTGAGAAGTCATGTCGTTGTTTTTTGTAGTCGTAGTAGTTTGAGAGCAGAGCAGGGCACAGAGGATCAAGTGTGGAGCTCGCACACAAAACACGCCGTTCACTGTAAACAGCAACAAATAGCCCGGTGCGCTGCAATTCCTCTTTGGCTGCAACCTCCGATGAACCTTACATTTTTGATGACGTCTGCGCCGCGCCCTCCTTGTCTGTGTGCGCTGTGCCGTATTAAACGCTCCCCTCTGTTCTCCCTCCAAGTGCAGGTCAGCCCCTCTACACAAGGTGCCCGTGCAGTGGCGTGTCCTCAGAGCGCCGTCCAACCAGAGCTAGGTCAGCGCTGAAGGAAGCCAGAGGAAAAGTGCTTATGCATTTCATGTGGTCCCTAGAAGCTTGTCTTTTCAAGATCAGAAGCCGTTTGCTTGCATCTCGGAAAAAAAAGGATATTGATGTCACGGTATGGACCAGAGAGTTTAGAATGAACTAAATTGGTGTGAAAAATTGCCAATAGAGGATGAATTTGCGGGTAGATATAACAAGGAAAATGTATAATTAATAACCTACTAGTTAAATTAGGCATTAGACAGTCACTTTTGTGTAATTTATTATGATCCCCTGTGAGAAAGTCAGACAGTAGGTTAGGCTTACTTGTGCAGCCATTTAGATTTATGACTTTCTGTGGCGCACATGGAACCTGCAATGGAATAATAATGATTCAGTACACAGTGTCTGTCCTTTCTGATGCGTCCTTTGGTCATGTTGAAGGATTAGTGTGGGGCTCCACCGTATAGTAGCTTCTTTGGCTTGTTTCCAGACATTATCTATAAGTGTGAGCCGGCTCCTTGCTTCGTCTCTCGTTCGCCCTTAACCTCTTTCCTGTATAATTTTGTGCTGTGAGTCATTCCGGGCTGCTGTTCTCGCTTGCTGTGTTGCATACACGAGCTGTCATTGTTAGCCCTGAACACAACCGCCTTCTCATTAGTGGCATACATGCAAAGACACAGGCACAAGAGCATTCTTTTGTCCTTATTGTAAAGGTACAGCTAGAAGCCTTTGATTGTGTGAATACAGTGTAGTTTAACAATTCTAAATACAGGACGAAACAATCAAGACTTTAAACAAACTGGATCAAGATGAAATGAAGTCAACGTTTATTCAAATTTTGCTGTGTTTGGACAAACTAACTATTCATACAGACATAAATATTAGTGTTAGTGGCTATACTAAGGAATATACACAATTGTCGATACTGATTTTGACGACGATCTGTATCGAGGATAAAAAAAACCTTTTGGTCAAGATTTTTAATTACTTTTTCTACACAAAATGATATTACTTTTTTGATAAACTTTCTGATATCATTCTAGTTCTGATAAAGCTCAACATACCGTGTATGTATAAATTTTTTTAATCAATACTTTGAATCAGTGTCTCGATTTGAATCTCGTTTGATTGATTAATAGTAGCTATCTAATTCTTGATATTTTTGACAACCCTATTATACGTATTTGTGCATTATTAACATTTTTACAGTTTCCACAAGAAGTCATCACATACACAACACACTCAATTCAGCACACTGACCATATTTCTTTTCTTTTTTTTCATCCAATGTATGAACCATCAGTAGATGGCACTGTTCCTGCAGATGCTTGGGTTGTTGGGGGAGTAGCAGTGAAGAGGGGGGCCTTGTTAGCTAGCCCAGCGTGATTGAAAATAGTCCTGCCTTGACTTAGCAACAGTCATCCATACAGCATATGAACCCTTCCAGATGAAAGACTTGTTTGTTGTTAATAGGAGGCCAATTATTGCACCCCGCAGCATTCAAATCTCCTTCATGGCAAAGTCATTCTGCATTGACAGGGCCTATGTGATGTGAACTAAGAAGGCTGCACAGGCTCAAATGCCACTATGATTATAACAATTAGAGGAGGTTGAGTAGAAAGCGTCGCGTTTGGCTGGAGGGTCAGCTAGTCCTTTTTTTCTCCCCCTGTGATGCAGATGAGTGTCTCCATGTGGGATAAGAGCAGACAGGGATCAATGGAGAATGCTGACTCCTGAGAATAGTCTGGTGTATATTCTGGACTGGGCCTGAGAAGGCTACTAATCCACAATGATTATGTAGTGCACTCTTTGCTTTCAGCACTGTCTAGACGTACAATACAAGATAAGATATTCCTTTATTGTTCCACATGGGGAAATTGTATTGGTGCAACGCAGGAAGATACAGAGGTAGATACAGAAGAACAGATCACTTATAGGAAGTCTGAAAAACACTTTCAGTAGAAGATCTCCTATAAATAAATAAAAACTCCCATAGACAAATAAATAAATACATAAATGCATAAATACCATTGCATGTGATACATATTCATGTGCACATGAATATGTGTCAAGACAGCACATAGATTGCACATGAATTTCACAGTAATTGCACATGAATTGCACATGAATTCCAACAGCAATTGCACATATGACAGAATTGCACATGGTTAGGTCAGTATTGCGAGTGTTCAGTACTAACAATGTTTGTTATAAAGTCTGACAGCAGCAGGAAGGAAAGACCTGCAAAACTTCTCCTTCACACAGCGAGGGTGGATCAGTCTCTCACTGAAGCTGCTCTCCAGAGCGGAGAGAGTGTCCTGCAGGGGGTGACACTCATGGTCCAGCATAGATGTGAATCTAGCCAGGACCCTCCTGTCCCCCACCTCCTGCACCGAGTCCAGAGCACAGCCCAGGACGGAGCTGGACTTCTTGATGACTCTGTCCAGCTTCTTCCTCTCCCTCTCTGTGATGCTGCTGCTCCAGCAGGCCACACCGTACAGGAGGGCTGATGCCACCACAGAGTCGTAGAAGGTCTTCAGGAGTGGCCCTATCACTCCATAAGACCTGAGTCTCCTCAGGAGGTAGAGCTGACTCTGGCTCTTCCTGTACAGTGCGTCTGTGTTATGAGTCCAGTCCAGTTTGTGGTTCAGATGAACACCCAGGTACTTGTATGAGTCCACTCTCTCAATGTCCCGTCCCTGGATGTTCACTGGTGAGGGGGCAGTGGGGTGGCGTCTGCGGAAATCCACCACCATCTCCTTGGTCTTCCCCGCGTTGATGAGGAGGTGGTTCCGCTGACACCAGTCCACAAAGTCCTGCGCCAGTCCTCTGTACTCCGCGTCATCGTCGTCCGTGATGAGTCCGATGATGGCAGAGTCGTCAGAGAACTTCTGCAGGACACAGCTGTCCGTGTCATGTCTGAAGTCTGCAGTGTAAAGGGTGAAGAGAAAGGGCGCGAGGACAGTGCCCTGGGGCGCCCCCACACTGCAGGTCCGAGTGTCAGACACACAGTCCCGGGCTCTCACAAACTGGGGTCGGTCTGTGAGGTAGTCCAGGATCCACTCTGCCAGGTCATACTCCACACCAGCCGTCTCCAGCTTGTCCCTCAGGAGCAGCGGCTGGATGGTGTTGAAGGCGCTGGAAAGATCGAAGAACAGAATCCTCACAGAGCTGCCAGGCTTTTCCAGGTGAGAGAGAGAGCGGTGCAGCAGGGAGATGACGGCGTCCTCCACTCCGATGCCAGACCGATATGCAAACTGCAGCGGGTCCATGGCTGAGCTCACGGTGGAGCGGAGGTGGTCCAGGACCAGCCGCTCCAGTGTCTTCATCAGGTGGGACGTGAGAGCCACTGGCCTGAAGCTGTTGAAGTCCTTGGCGCGCGGTGTCTTAGGCACAGGTACCAGACAGGAGGTCTTCCAGACCTGTGGTACCACCCTCAGCTTCAGGCTCATGTTGAAGACATGCTCCATAACTCCACACAGTTCATCTGCGCAGGACTTAAGGAGCCTGGGGCTGATGCCATCAGGTCCTGCTGCCTTCCTCACTTTAATCCTCTTCAGCTCACTCCTCACCTGTGCTGCTGTGACAGTCAGTGGTTGGCAGGGGGACCGTGTGCTGGGGGGATGGGTGAGTCCAGGCGAAGTGGGGAGCTGATGGTCCGGGGCAGAGAAGCGAAGAGGAACAGATGCAGGGCATTGTCCAGCTGTGGAAGAGGGAGCATGCAGCTGTGCAGGGGGAGGGGCGGGTGACCGATCAAACCTCAAAAAGTGAGCATTTAAATCATTCACCCACTGTAGATCCCCCTCTGTCTGGGCAGGTGGGGTTTTGAAGCCAGAGATGGTTTTCAGGCTTCTCCACACTCCCTGAATGTTTTTCTGCTGCAGCTGCTCCTCCATCCTCCTCTTGTAGCTGGCTTCAGCCTGCCTGATCTTCCTCCTCAGCTTTTTCTGCACAGTCCTCAGCTCCTCCTTGTTCCCTGACCTGAAGGCTCTCTTCTTCTCCTTCAGCAGAGCCTTCAGTTCACGGTTAATCCATGGCTTGTTGTTTGGAAAACACCGCACCGTCTGGGAGGGAACAATGTTCTCAAAATAGAAGTTGATGTAGTCCGTGATGCACTCTGTGATGGTGTTGATGTCCTCCCCATGTGGGTCATAAAGCTCAGTCCAGACAGTGGTGCTGAAGCAGTCCCTCAGAGCCTCCTCGCTCTCAGCAGACCACATCCTCACCTCACGGGACACCACAGGCTGCCTGCGCACGATGGGTTCATACACAGGCCTCAGATGTACAAGGTTGTGGTCCGAGCTGCCCAGGGGAGGGAGGGGGGAAGAGGAATAAGCCTCTTTGGTGTTGGCAAAAAACAAGTCTGTTCTATTCTCTCTGGTGGGGCAGGTAACATACTGGGTGTATGTTGGTAGAACAGAAGAGGGAGAAGCGTGGTTAAAGTCACCAGAGACGAGGAAGAGAGCCTGTGGATGCTGTGTTTGCAGCCTACAAGTGCAGGAGAGCAGTGCTTCACAAGCATTTTCAGCATTGGCAGACGGGGCCACATAGACTGCGATCAAAATCACATGTGAGAACTCCCGGGGCAGATAATATGGCCTCATGCCAATAGCCAATAGTTCAATATCCTTGTTACATAGCTGCTCCCTCACTGTGCAGTGTTCGGGTTTGGACCAGCTCGTGTTCACATACACCGCCAGACCTCCACCTCTTTTCTTCCCGCATTCTCTCGTTCTGTCCGTCCGCAGCAGATGAAAATTGTCCAAACCTACAATAGAGTCTGGCATTTCTGCCTTTAACCAGGTCTCTGTGAAAATCAAGACGCTGCTGTCCCTATAAATCCTCTGGGACCGCATGAGGCTCGCTATTTCCGTAATTTTATTTTGAAGGGACCTCACGTTACCCATGACTACGGCGGGAACCGACTTCCTGTTTTCTCCTCTCTTCTCTCAGAGTTTACGTCCAGCCCGTCTGCTTCGTTGCGTTTTCCTTAGGATGTCCGCCGGGATAACGTGACGATCTCCGGGTAAGACGACTGTTCTCCGCAGTTTCATGAGTTCCTCCTTTGTGTAAACGCGGTACGGCGCCGGCCGGGGGGCGGGGCCGGAGCCGGGGGGCGGGGCCGGAGCCGGGGGACTCAGAGCCAAGACACATCGCGACGACACGACGAAAACACTCAATCCAGCCGAATAAAGTCAAAACAAGTTAATTTAAAGCGATTCCAGTGCGTGTCCCGATCGTTCGTGAAGTTACTCTTTCATATAAACGTGTACATAAACGTGTACCGACGACACGCCGTACTTTAGCGCGGCCGGAGGGCGCGAGGGGGGCTGGTGGGCTCGCTCGGAGCTAGCTCACGTCACAACAACACAACGAAAAACGCTCAAATCCAGCCGAAAAAAGTCAAAAACAGTTGAATTAAAAAACTATTCCAGCGCGTGTCCCTATCGTGCAGTAAAATAAAAAAATATACTAACTTTATTTACAAAATATAGGAGATAAAGCACAATAAGTGTGAGAAAGAAGAGAGAGCGTTTACACCGGGCTGCCAGCTGTACCAGCGCCTTATGACGTATGACTTACAATACACTACAATACACTCCAGTGCGCTGTTCAGAAAAGCAACAGTTCTGTGCAAATGTAGCTGAAAATATCATATTTTGGTACAGGGTTTTATTCAAGACATACATGTTAGTGTTATCATTAATGTGAGAACATACACAATTTTACTTTTACGGATATTATTATTATGATTATTGACACCATAAACAAATGTCCTTTTTTCATTTTATTTCTTTTTTCCTTTGTCTGACCGATAACCTCCACTAGAGTAGTAATATATGATAGTGTGTGAGCAGCTTTATGGACTCAAACTTTCTGAATGATAAAGTATTAATGTGTGCATAAAGAAGAAAATAAAAGAGCACTTTAACTTTTGGTTATTTTTTTAGACTGAATTTAATTTTTTCCACGATTATCATTTCAGTTTGAAATGATCTGATAATCTAAGTGCTGCCTGGTGGTAGAGTGGTCAACAGCACATATGCCAGGCTCAATGTGCAGCCGGCCGCAGTGTTGTTCGTTTGAATCCCGGATCGAACAGTTTGCTGCATATTCTCCCTTCTCTCATCCCCATTTCATTCTGAACTTTCCTGTCTATTAAAGCCTTTCCTGCCCAAAAAATCCTTTTACTTTTTGGGCTATAGCATATTGGAGAAAGAATTGGCACTTGTTTTTATGTTCGGATAGTGGCATCTCCTGAACATGACTTGAGAAAGATGAATCCAGTGTTTAGCAGTCATTCCTGCTTGGGTTTTTAACCAAAGCTGTACAGATTGTGTCGCTTTCGTGCACTGAACTTTAGCTTGGAGGCAAGGCCTATAGGAGTACAAAAGAAAAGTCTTTTCCCTCCTCACCTTTTCCGCTTTCTTTTCCCCTGCTGCACAAACAAGTGTTTACAACAGTAGCGGCATATATTTCAAAAACACTGCATTGATTTGTTTCAAAGACATTCAAATTTTACCTGGTGTCAGAATGTCACTCCCCATGTTGAAATAATAAACGAGCATTGTGATTCAGCAGGTACTATATGTTTTAATAGACCCAGGACCAGATGGAGTATTCTATGTTGTTTATTCTCTGTTGTTAGAAAAGTCGGTTACATATGGGTACAGTGTGGTATAACCAATAGATAAAAATATACTTGTCATTCAAACAATGGTGTATTATTTTTGGCACCATATCAATCCTATATCATCAAATGTATCACTTGTACTGTATAATTTGTTTCTTCTAGCTCTAATGGAAGTTCAAGTCCCAGACCAGCCGATGGTGGCCTTGTATGGCAGGGACACCATGCTCAACTGCACCTTCAGCGCAGAGGGCCCCTACAACCTGTCCGACGTGAGCGTGTTCTGGCAGCTGACTGACACCAAACGCAGCGTGCACGGCTTCAGTAGTGGGAAAGACCAGCTGGAGGACCAGGCGGCCAGGTTCGCCAACCGCACCTACCTGTCCCTCCAGAGCCTCCTCCAGGGGAACGCCTCACTCCTGCTCCAGGACGTGGTGGTGGCAGATGAGGCCAGCTACACCTGCTTTGTGAAGGTGCAGGACTATGGCAGCGCCGCTTTCTTTCTCCAGGTGGCGGGTGAGAAATGTTCTACTTAGCCTCTTTCTTTTTATGTCATGTGGTTTATAGGCATCTCAGAATTTATGCTCTCTTCAACTGGTAAATATTCAACTTAAACTTTTCCCCACTCACGCCTTGGGTTTTTTGTTTGTTTGTTTTTTCAGTATCCTGCAAAATATATCCCTGTTTTCAGTCAAAGTACATTTTAATAATGTTGTCAATAATAACAACCTATATTTTTTGCAGAATTACTGTGCTAAGGTAATTCCGCTGTCCATGCCCAAGTCTCTATAACAGTCCTGTAGTGGGAGGCAGGGTGAAATTGCTGCAAGGGTTATAAAACGAGAATTTATTAGGATCAATTTAGTTTACAGACCCACAATTTATTCTACTGTAAATTAATTGAATCGAATGTGGACACAACCAATAACAGAATGCAATAAAAGTCTATTATACAGTAGATGGTAATTCAGGGTAATTTTTCCCCCTGAGGTAAACGCAGGTGCTCATCAGTTTTCCCTAGACGGCTGCTCTGTGTTTTAGTCAATAAAGGCTGATTGTGGTCTCTGTCATGGTCAGTATCTGCTGACTGTGATTATTAGCTGTTACGACCAATCAGCCATCACTAACAACCCTTCTGTTGCCTGCCGGACTGGTCAGGCCTACCTTCACTGGCAGCGAGAATTTAATTGTTTGAATCATAGTAGCAAATAGTGTTTTTTGCATGGATAGAAAAGCATATTTCTCCTCCCAGTTGGAGAGGGGGAAACTCCAAACGGTGACAAATTAACTCCCTTTAATTCATTCGATTTCTTTATTTTTTTGTCTAGACTCTTTCACTCCTCTCGTTGCACTGAAATGAATTAATACCGGTAGTATGAATGCAAGCCGGTCAAGTCAAGTGGACAATGGGGCGGGTTTGTGTTTGCCAAGCCGTCTGTACATTGAGCCTTTCAAAAGGCAGCTCAGTCTTATTCCAGCTCACCCTTAGCCCCACCCTATTGTTTACTGTGCAATGATTGGTTTTGGGAATTCAAGCCCGCTCCCTCCTCTCCAGCTCACTTGTGTTTTACCTATGGGGATTGGAGAAGCGCGTCGCGAGCCAGACTTGGTTCACCCTTGACCTTCATCCGGCTATCCTTTTTTCCTCCTCCTCGTCTGCCCGCCCGGTGTACAGGTGGTGGTTTCTCTTGCTGGGACTGGCTCGCGGTGGCTCGTTGTGGCTCGTTGTCTCGGCTCTCCTGAGAGTGTGGTTTAGCGTGTTGGAATACAGCCTAGGACGTGCCACATATGCTGTCTGCTGCTCAGGGATCTTAAACACTATGTTGTGCTAAGCTCGCTAAATATAATTAAGAATTTAATGGAAATCATGTCATGCAGTTCCCAGGGTGACCCGTGGTGCAGAGAAGGCGTTCAGCACGGCTCTTTGTTTGCCGCGTGACTAAACATATACTGTACAGTCTGTGCAAACATTTTAGTCAGGCAAAGTCCAAATAATTCAATAAATACTAGGGCTGCAAATATCATTTCAGTTGTTGACTAGTTAAGTAATTATTTTAATTGTACACTGAGATGTTTTGAATACTGATAAAGTTAGAAATAGGGCTGAACAATATGGTACAAAAGATTTGTTTGCCTCATATTGATTTCGAGTCGATCATATTTTGTCTTTCAGTAGTGATTTCTTAAACATAAACTAGACAGACTTTAAATCAGTGCCATTTAACACACATTTCTTCCTCCTAAGCCCAAACTCTGCTCTACTTCTTGATTAAAAAACTATATAGAAAGCAGATAATTGACTGCAAGACATGATTTAATCTTGTCCAGCTCTAGTTGGAAATATGCTGACTGAAAACTTCTAGATGGAGACTAATTTCAGATAAAGTTTACATTGTGTAATCCTGCCACTGTCTTTGTTTGAAAAGTTTATTAAAATAGTCTTTATTTTATTTGTCGCTTTGTTACAATTATTCAGGAAAATGGTTGTGAACCCTAACAAATGCTGAACTAAATTTGTTTTCGTTATGGAAGGATTTTTTTTAAAAGCCAGAACTGTGTCAAGGCCAAAAGAAAGTCACTGATTAAATTCATGCGAGTTTTAAGGCTACTATTTTGAATTCCAACTGACGATAAAAAAAAATCACTGACTAAAGAAACATTCAAAATTGTATTACTTGTAAATATAGTGGGATTTATTATTATAGGTTATCTGTTTTTTATTATTATACTTCTGTGCCTAATCTGTTTCTGTACCTAATCTGTGTTGCAACAGTGAAATTTCCCCACTGTGGGACAAATAAAACTTATTTTATCTTATCTTCTCTGAAATAAGGGCTTTATAGTTCAGCAGAAGCGGCATTCACGTCATCTGGGGAAGAATAATTAGGGCCCTGCACTGTTTGTCACTGTTACAGACAGGTTGCCACAACAGCAGAGAATATGTCACATGCAGATGATTAATTAGTACCTTACCTAATGTTTTCTTTTTTTTCTCTATTTTTTGTACATTGCATTGTACATTATATCCTAAAATAAATATCTTGCACGTGTACATTTCCCCAGCTACCTACTCCCAGCCAGTGGTGACTTTGGAGCCGGACTTTAACCACCGGCCTGGGGATGAGGTAGCGCTGACCTGCGTGGCCTATGGTGGATATCCCCAGGCTTCCGTTGTATGGCGCGACGAGGGCGGACACACCTTGACTGATAACGTCACAACTTCGCATGTGGCCAATGAACAAGGCCTATTCAGTCTCACCAGCGTTCTGACGGTCGTCCTAGAGCCCAGCAGCACCTACAGCTGCCAGCTTATCAATCCACTGCTCGGCGAGGAGGGCAAGGCCTTTGTCTCCATCTCAGGTGAGTGCCACGCCATTAATCTTTCGCACTAAAAACAGCTTTGCCTGAAAATAAACTCGTATTCAGTTACATTGTGTTTGCACTTTGCGGCACAAACTCGTCTTGTTTTTGCTTGTTCATGGCTCTCCTTTCTTACTAAAAGTATTTTATGAATTTGTTCAAGTACATATCTAGATTATACCTTTGTTTTAGCCGGAACAATGCACGCAGGAAAATATGAGAAATACTACAACGAATGTTTAAAGTTATTGATTAAGTACAGTACAGGCCATTTTTTTCTTGAAGCTTTTGTTGTATTAAGATTAGATTTTTTTCAGATTAAACATTAAACATGCAGCCTGAAGTAGTGTCCCTTGTCTTTGTATTCTTTCTTTTTTACTTTTATTTACTATATTTTGTATCTATTTATATAACCAGGAAAGCTAGATACTATACAATATTAAATTGTATTGGATTTCTTAAGTAAAAAATATTAATATGTCTCTGTTCTTGTACATTACAATATTAAAGGGAGAATATGTGGCCTGCACGCTTACTGTTTGAAAAGAAAGTTTAAATCTTACATACCCGCCCTTTAATCAGCAGGGCCGGTGAATAAATAAAAGTTTATTTGTTGTTACTGTGGAGGATCTGTCTAATATATTCCTTCACCGAGTCCCCGCCCACTTCATGTGTCCCTTTAGCTCTGCTGCAGCACCTCTGTAAGTGCAGAGACTGTGTAAGTTGGACCAAGGCTGGCTGTCAAATAGGTGCAGCACTGTGGAAAATGGCTCATAAATAAGTAGAGGTGTCCCTAGCCCACTCTCCCTGGTGTCTGGTACCGAGTATAGGGTCCTTGGAGGTGGAGGTCGAGCCAGAGGTCAGAGAGAGCTGCTCCACTGGGCTGGGAAATGACTGTGCTGTCTGGAAACGGGATGCTCGATTGGCAGGGCAGGCTGGCTGGAGGGGGCCGCTCTAACAGTTTGACTTTTTCAAAACACCACTGATAAGCGTTTGGGGGATGTTCACAAAGTGGAAAGGAATTAAAGAGGGGGAGACAGGGAAATGACAGTAAAGGAACAGTTTAAAAATAGCCCTCAACACGTGTTTCCTTCCTGGAATAAAGATAATGGCGGTATTACTTTCTGTCATATTTGGTCTCCTTTATTTCCCCTTTACAAATGTGTCTGACTATCTAATCGGAGGAATTGGTAATGAAGATGGATATATATATTTTTTCATATAACATTCGCTGCCATAAATGGACAATGATGTTATCAACTTTTCCCTGGTTGAAGTTTCTCAAGAGCAAATGGACAAAAACTGATTCTAACAGTGAGTGAGGCATAAGAGGAAGACACAGCATATGTTTTTTTCTTTAAACGTTGGATGCACCACAGCTAAGATGGACAACGTTCAAAGTGATACCAGGGGTTGTATGAAATGATTTTGATTTGTGTTTGTTTACAACAGCTGGTGTATGCTTAACGGCTTCTTTAATTAATTTTGACCTAGCCTAGCAGAACACCTCTCTTATCATGCTGCTGTGTTCTCTTCTACTCACTTTACGCAATACTTCAGACATGAAGAATCCATCTAAGGCTAGCAAAACCTGCTTTAAGTTTTAAATGAGTGAGAAAAGTCATGAGGAAGAATGTTCGTGACTGTGTGAGGTGAGGGAGTAAATGAGAGGGCACAGATTTTACACCCTTTTCAATGTCTGATTGAAAAAATTAGAAGAGTAATACAGATCCCCCTGGGCAGAGCCAGAGTTTGACAAGGTTAATTTTGAGAAAATTAACCTTTTTCTCACACAGAGCACAGCAGATTTTGAGTTGGAAAAGCTACACCTAGTTACATCAAGCACTACCCTTCGTTAATCTGGCCTTGCTCTTTTGTAGTCTCCACAGTTTGAAATGACAACATGTGCACTGAGAGCGCTACAGACTTGAAAACTTGTCCTGCCTCTTATTCTTTGACTAAGAATCAATTTATTGCTGGAATATGTGTATCTGTAGCGGGTATAGAGGTAGAAACACCCACAGGAACAGCTTTCATTATGAAGACTCCAATGAAGGAAGAGTCTACTTCAGTCCTCCAAAGAGCAGTGGCCTGTCTGCTACACCCCTCCTCTGCCTGTTCTAACACTCCAAGCCAATTCAGGCCACTTTGTTTGCCGCTGAAAGAATAATGTTTTGGACTTTGCAGGATAAAGATTGTATATCCTATCATTCTTAACTGATCCTCCTCTGATAGTGCAGCTTTAGCATTGTATCCCATCTAGCGGGCAGCGTGATTGCTTCACAGTGTTGGATGATGGCTGTGTTTCAATGGCTGTCACCAGACCCACCCTCCCCACAGAACCACCCCATGCTGTCTGCCTGCGCTCAGTGAGGATGGTGCTATTTCCCCATGACTCTGCTGGCACAGCACTTCCAGTAAGCACTGTGTGGATGGAGATAGATGAAGTGGGCAAAGACAGAAGATGAGGTGGGCAGATAGAGGCGAGGGGCTTGGGAGACAGAGAAGCCAGAAGACGGGGAGCAAGATTGAAAAGGAAATGTTTGCTGAGCTGAAAGATGTCTGATGGTTGATAGACTTAATTATGCTGTTGTGAATTTATAAGTCAACACAGTAGCTGACGTATCGAGCAATGGAAGGGTTCAGTAGGTGAATGTTGCTCTTGCTGTGTAATTTCTCGACATTTCACACATTCTCTTATATCAGCGTGAGCCATTCATTTAAGGAAAAATGTAATAGATTTTTGTCTATATATATTATATATTATATAATATATCTTTCAATTGCTTCTAGTGTCAATAACATATTGCAGTGCTCCATGTTCTTCACTAAACAAGATCTTGTTTAAGTGCAATTAACTAGGCCTTTGGAGAAGCAGAAAAAAGTGGTATAATTGAATGTGCTGTCTATGGAGCAGCAAGTAGGCAACTTCCCAATGGAGTTCTGTTTTAATTAGTGTCCAGTGTACAAACAGGCCTTCTTCTTTTTACGGCTGGAAGTGTGTGAATGTCTTATCAGAAATTCAGGTTGGGGAAAATACCCAAATAGACTGATGATGTAATGTGTGCTATCTGAAGTAAAATCAGGCAAAGACTCCATTATTGCATTTAAGCATATTATTTCATATCAGGATCATTCACATCCGACATTGCTGCTGTCAAAAGAGATTTGAATGTCCTTTGAGCCTGAACATTATGCTTATTTTAAGTGTGTGAATGTTGTGTTCTAAATCTAGATGTTTTTTTCGGTTTAGACGAGGACGTGCTTTCTGTAATGACTGCTACACCGCCTTATTGTTTCATCTAGGTTTGACATGTGTATTGTTATATGCAAGTCTGACTTATTCAAACATCATGCTTCCTGTCACAAAACAATACTTAGACACATTAATTCCTGTCCGCCGCCTGCTTAAATCCACCCTGAGCTGTCCTCTCTTGCCTTTTTAGGACACTTTATTTATAGCTGCAATAAAGGCACAAAAGTGGCTCTATTGTAATTGATTGCATTCAGTTTGATTTGGACTCAAAGAAGACCATCACCCAAACTGCCGTGGCCCAGCAGTGTACATTTCACACAACTCCTGCTAAATCCTCTAAGAGCAATTGGTTTGGGGGGCCTGGCATCAGTCCTGCCTCGGTGATATGAAATCATATTAGTCGCAGTGGTTGTGAGAATAGCTCCAACAAAGGCCTGGGCACACCTTCAAGTTTGCCCGTTTAATTATTCACACTATTTATTTGTTGTTTAAACCCTTACACCTGATAACAGCGTGAGTTATTGGTTCACAGAAGGGTGTTTGCAACCTCAGTAAATTGCTTTGTTTTGCTCATGTAACAGTTCAAATTGGTAGCTGGCTATAGACAAAAGCATTGTCAGGCAGTATTATACATTTTCAATTAGAACTTGTTAAGAGATTGTCCTTTATCTCTAAATAGTTAGCTTTCCCTGGGAAAGGTCCACAAAGTAATTGATTAACAAGTGTGAAATGGTGAAATGGCAATAAAGGCTGTGGTATGGTCAATGGCCAATGGGATTGGTGGCTGGACATACAAGCACACTGCTCAGTCAACAGTGTGAGTTCAATTTTAATTCCTGCCATTTTGCATAATATAAATATACTCTAACTAAAAAAAATCACAATTTTATGTGTTGTAATTTTCACAAAGGATTCAATTATTTGAAGCAACAGTATGCAACTTTCTGGAGGTGCCATGAAACCTGCATTATTCTATGGAAGTAGAATGTTAAAACCATACACTGAAACTTTCTCCATGGAGATAAGTCTTATGCCAAACCTTGGCCATTATAGCCAGCTCACAGTTAGGACCCACGTTTTTCCATGTATTTCAGGACAAACACAAACATAAATTGTAAATCCAAACATGATTGCAATACTTGTAAAATAAATTGCAATATATTTAATTTAATTCTTTTCAGCCCTACTGCCCAACTTTTACCACCAAAATAAATTGTCTTGTTGAACCCACAACCCAAAAAATAAATACAAATAGGTAAATAAATGTTCACACACGATGAAGGCCTAATTAATCGTGGGTGTCTATTACAATTTACCAGTATAAGTTTGTTATCCAATCCAGTTTAAATGTACATCGTCTGAGACTCTCATATCCTTCAAGCTGCATTAATATCTATAGCCGGGCATGTCTCACCAAGAGCCTGACAACGCCCGGCTTATTACAGACACACTGTCCACAAAGAAACAAACTGGCTCCTCTTACCTTATTAATATTGTCAACTGTGCTTAATTTGATCAGTGCTATAACTGTGTGTCTCTGTCGACAGTGCAGACAGCTCAGTGACCCACAGTACCACCAGACACTGTCATATCTGTAAAGCATCTGTCCCAGAACTGTTCAGCCATTTACTCCAGTAGATGAAGACCTATGCCATACGCAATGTCCACTTGTTTGCCTGATTGAAGTACTGCAAATAGAGCTGGTTTCATTGTGCAATGCGTATGTGTACCAAGAAATGTTCATGTCAAACTGGAGACATTTAAATTGACAATGATGCAAAAATTCCAACGCGACATGCTGGACGATTTGTGGCCCCACCAGCTTTAGGCAATGGCATCATATGATAAACGGCACATATTCGGGTGTAAGATGTTTGTTCTAGCTTTCTACTGCTTGTACTGTAAGATAAGATATCCATTATTTGTCCCACAATGGGAGAATTCCAGGAAGGAAAAGGGGAGGAAGAAGGAAAGAGATGCAACAAGGTTAAGGCCTCCACTGAAAGATTTATCATTTAAATGTTTATTTGGCAAAAATAACATGATGAAAAAGTTATTGGTATGAAAGGAAGAATAATAACCATAAGCCATAAAAAGAGCAGTTTGCAATCATTTTGATTCATATTCGTCTGAGCGACTGTCTGGCGCCTTCCTCTGTTAGCTCATTGCTTTGAGAAAATGGCTGCAGTAAACCCATGTAAATTTGCATTACGGTTAAATTTAACCGACTTCGCAATAATATTTGCTTTGAAGTCATTTAATAGCATTGTGAAGAGCTGTATAAATATATCCATTTGAGATCTTGGACATGGTAAAGATTTTAAATGATCTCAGCCCTTATTTGATTGTGGTTCCCTGCTATTGAAATCATACTAATATTTAAACTTGCCTAAAACACTTATTTGGAGCAAAGAAGAATATGTCAACTATACTGAATGTTGGTGGTCATTGAGAACACGCTTTGGACTTCAGATGTGCAGAATGTGGTTGACCTTCTCCTGAGTTTGCGCTTAAAACTTTAGACCAAATGCTTTGAGAAACAAGACCAGTTACTACCAAAAACTGCAGCAAAGGAAAATGAGAAATGCTGTTTTATAATGAGAGCCCTAGGCAAAGACATACAGAGACATGTCTTTTAAAATCCGTCATTATGTATTCTCAAAGTAAAACTGCAGAAGGAGAAGCATACTAAACAACTGGGCTTTAAAGAGGTCTGGGCAGCCCTTTAATGATTTGTAGAGAAGTCCCACTGCTTTGTGATAAGCTAAAAATACAATAGCTCTTCAACACCTGATTTATTCTGTGTTTTGCTTAAGAATTAGACATGGTGCCATTGAATAATACTATGAACATTACTGGGTGCACATGCAAACGTTTTAAAAAAGTGATAAAACCAGTCGTGTATTTGAATGGGCTTCTGTCTTGACTGGTGAGTAGCAATGCCTTGGTCATGTTTTTTTGGTAATTTCTTATCCCACTTCACACTGCAATGATGCAACATTGAAGTTTCAGTTAGCAATGTATTTACACTTAAACGCTTCAAAGCACAGTTTTGGTCCAATAATTATATATATCTATATCTATCTATCATACCTCTTTTTTTAGTTGCTTTTTTTCTCCTTAAAAACAAAAATGAATCTTACTATCTATGATATTTCTTTAGCATAGCATTCTTTTGTAAATTATTAATGGAGTGATGTTGCAATGGATTTTTTTTTCATGTTTTATTTTTTATATATGTTTAAGCATTGCTGAAATTGCCTCTAAACGGCACAATCAAGTTTAAGCTTTCTTGGCAGAACAATTGCATGCAGTTTGCCCTAAACGGCACCTTAATAGCACTTTGTTCTTGTCGCTCCACTCCTGGGCCTTTTACTTTGTATTATCAACAGGACAGATACTCTCTTGCTACTGATAGCTGTCACTACTAATTCTGTCCTACACATTCTCAGCATCTCACTGGCAGCTCATGTTTTGAAGCCAATTAAGACTTTAGACAACACAGCGTAGTAAACTGATTACAATGATTAGACTCTGCTTGCATTTTTTGCAAAGGTGATGAAAAATGGACGCACCCATCCAAAAAAAGGAGAAGAAAAATCAATAGTACACTCTGCCTCTCACGTCTTAATGTCAGTGAGCATGAGGGAGATGTACAGAAGTGATGGAGTCTCTGACATCAGAGGAGTTTTTAATTGACGCCCAGTAACTCCGAGAGGCCCATCTTAGCTACTCTGAGTAAGTGTGATAAAGTGGGCTGGCCAATCTGTATGTTCAGATGCAATGCATCTTGAAATATTGCACCTATTCTCTCCACCTAGATTGACTAGGACAGTAGATTTTAATAATCGTATTATTAACCTTATCAGCATCTGGAGGTTCCACAGAAGAGCTGTGTCCCTGTGGTCTGGATGCCTTAACAGGGCTTACTAAAGGGTTGGTTATGTGCTACTTGGATGCAAATGTTGTTGTTATACATCACAATTTAACTTGTGTGCGAAGTTAAGAGTAGCCTACGTTCAGCATCCCAGAGTTTGCAAGCAAGAATTACAAGATGGAGTTGCATAATTTTTTTTTTGGAAAGTCAAAGTTCCCAGTTGCTTCATCTGGGCTTGATCATTCAAGCATCATTTTCAGCTATTTTACATCTGTTTCCAATGTTCTTAAATAAATATGGCAATCTTTCTTACAGTGACAATCTTAAAAATGCTCATTGTCAGTTCAGTTGTATTAAACATGTAATTGTAAATGAATCCTATTCATAGTATTACTCTTGTAAGCACAATATGTAAGCAATATCAGTTCATCCTTGTTACCGTGCATTGATACCCATGACTGTCTGACAAAAACAGACTCTGTTGTGTGAGATGAGAGTATCTTAAAAGAGTGCACTGTGAGTTCATAAAGCAGCTGGATGGGCCGACCTTCCTCTTGAGAGAGGTTAGTCACACTCTTGGCATGGCTGTGACTGAAATATTGGTTGTGTATTGACTGACTTATCTACTTCGCCCATTCCATGCATTCCTTTGCTGGCTATAAACGTAACCTCTGTTATATCTGGATATATATGTCACAAATAATGTTTATTTTAGCTCTGCCAATGCTTGTAAAAACTGGGAAATCTTTTTTTTTTAGTTTAGTCCTTCACCTTTAACCTTATTGAGTAAAGGTCTTCCCGTCACTTCTCACATCCTTATTGCCTTCAGTGCCAGCTGTCTTTTTATAGTTATCCTGTTTGAAAAAAAATAGTGCTGTTACAAACTTTATTTCTGTAAATGTAATGCTGTTACTTTCTGTTTTAATGTGCACGTCTGCTCATTTTGCTCTCATGAGCCAATCTCTTCAAGGTAAGAGCAATAATGTCGCACAAACTGCCTAAGTAAAAGGGTACAGGGTGTGGCACCTTGGTGGGGGAAAAAGTTTGCTGAATACAAACAGAGGTATGAAGGCTCAGTGCAAAATGCTGACAGGACAAAATCGTGTCACCATCCATTTCCATGCCAAGATTTTCCTACACGTGAGCTTATTGTTGCAGAAAGTACAGCCATCTACCCTACATTGTGGGGACTCAAATCTGTATACCCACTAAATTCATGTGTGGAACAGAAATCAGGTCCCCATGACATGAATCCCTTATTAACAAAATATGGATTATAAAAATAGGTTTAGTTTAGGCAAGTATGGACTACTGTTGAGGTTGGGATCTGGATCAGTCTCAAGGAAATTAATGCAAGCCATTGTAATGTCCCCAATGTGTGGACCTCAGCTTTGCCCACTGTGGCTCTACTGGGAAACGGTGGAGGATTTGATGGACATATTTAGTTTCATAATAAAAGCTGGTAATTGTAAAGGGAAACTGAAACAAATTCAAAGTAATTGGTTTCAATGCATTTCTAATACTCATGCTCATGTTTTCATTGTGTCTAATCCATGTCGTCTGACACAGAGGCCATCTTCCTTCCATTAGCCCTGTTATTATTGTTTCTGCCAGTCCTCTCCTCAGTAATAAGCTGCACTGCATGGAAACCTAAAGAAGTTTGAATAGCTAGTGTGCCTGTTTTGGAGCTGCAGTGGCAGTATACATCAATCACCTAAGCCCTGTTGGCTGAACGTGATTTAAGTGTGCGCTCTTGTTATGTCTCACTGACTTTTATACTTTATTTTATGCCTGTCTACAGTATTGTCTGACTATATGCCTTTATATCTGCCATGTGAGTGTGCTAGAGAGCTCTGCCGGTCTGGGGCAGTTCACAGGTAGCTTGACCTTCTCAGTATTGCCCTGAAATAGAGCTTGGACTAGCTGCTGCTCTACCCCTGGGCTAGCTGCTAGTCCAGCTCATTCTTCTGTGATCAACTTACAGCCACACAGGGCTCCTTTCTTTGTTTGCACGGACAAGATAAGGCCATGTTATTCATCCTGACAATGAAAGGGAAACCTAAGTGACTCCTTCCTCTCCACCTCCTCATCTCTACAGCTTGTTGGAATGAGCCTCGAGGCTCTCCGTAGCCTGAAGTCATCCTACTGTCAGGGGACATTATTCTCCTTTGGTCACAGCTTAAGAGGCTGGGCTTCTTCCAGGCAGGTAAAACTCTCTGACAGGTAGCGGGAAAGCAGCTTTGATCTTCTCTGTCTTCACATTGCACAACGAAGATGACAGGCTAGAAAGTCTTCAGAGCACTTTATTCGTCAAATGTGCAAAAGAGAAAAAAAAAATGGCCTTGAAAGAAATGCCTCTAAATCTTGGCAGTCACAGTTGCAAAAGCCAAACAGTAGCTAAGCTTGGCCTGAGTGAGTCTGTTGGTGTTTTCCAGAGGCTTCAGGGTGCCTCATTTCTCACTGGTGATGTTCCCAGTGTTACAGGCACCACATGGACATAGTATTTTATCATACTCTCTCCTGCCCCAATTTCATTTCTATTTTTGACTCTGCTCTATCAGGTACAAAACACATATAGGGCAAGACTAACTTCTGTGGGCTTGGGCTCTAGCCAGAGTCAACACTACGTTTACATGCGCATGAAATATAAGATTGCTCAAAAAAAGGGGGAGAGTAAATCGATTCAAACAGGCGAGTGCAACGTCCTGGCCGACAGTGGGTACATCGCGCACACCCCGTTCACTCAGGATGCAGGCTCGGAGCAAGGACTGGTGTAGACAGTTCTGAAGGAGTTTGCACATGGTATGATGGACGACATTCTCAGCCCTGAATTTGTGAGTCTGTTTACGCCAATCCCACTAAACATGTGACTGGCCATCGTTTTCCATCCAGGCAACTTATCCCATTTTCCTGACATTCATGCAAACGCAGTCGTGTGTGTGTGATCATTCTTATATGACGTGAATTAGAAGGATTTGTGACTGAATTGAACATCTAAACCTGGACGTCGCTGGTTCAAAGTTGAGGCCATAATACATATACCATTTTGAGATCAGTCTTTGGTAATGGTCCTGTTGAGTGCTTTTTGGATTTTACACCATAATGTCAAAAACAATGTCACAACTACTGAACTAAATCCAGTGTTTATGTAAAACGTTGTGTTTGAAGTCCTGCAGTCTGTTGCTGAGCCACACTGCAGCCCACATTATCCATCCTCCCAAGAGGACGAAGGAAGTGAGATAGGTAAACAGCGCCATTAGAGACAAATCTATTTCTGAAGAAAACAAAATCACATCATCAAACAAGAGAAAGAGAAAAATATGATCCTGCAGCCTGTGGGCCCCAGTGCAGCAATGATAGCCAATATGGCATTTGTCTTTATCAGTGTGCCGCGAGGCAGGGGGCACATGGAGGAAAATGTGAGGTTAGTGAGGGGATGAGAAATAAGACAATAAAAGCAGAGTATTACGTCATCTTCAATCAGTCCTAAGCAAAGCCTTTGGTAGCCTGATATTGTTCTTATTTTTGTGTGCACACTTTTGTCTTTCACGTGGCCATTCTTTAAATATAGCAGAGTAAAGGGCTTAGTGGACTCTGAGCAGCCGAATCATCAGTCATGACTCGCCCAGAGAGACACACATAGCTTCATCAAAATGACAAGATTGACTTTCCAGACTTGATCCTTTCTCTCGGCACTACCAAGACTCTGGCCCTCTAAAGATAATAATACTCAGAGCGTCTCTATAAATAGATTCTGAGTATTTAGCAGAAACGCTGGGCAGTTCTCCCCTGTCGATTTCTGCTGGCTTCATTACTGTCTTCTTCTGGTCTTTGTCTTTGATCTTCGTTGTTTCTCTCCGGCAGACAGACTTGTGAGCCGTGAGAATTAACCATTTTAATACAAATCCATCATTTTCTTTACTCTCCATCCTGTCCCAGCCAATATTCTTATTTTGACCGATGCCAAGTCCTTGCAAATGCTTCATAATTTCCTTTTTGAAATGCCAATCATTTTTCAGCCTTCTTCATTATTATGTGCCTAGAGCTAGTGCTCTCACAAGGAGGCCTGTTTGTGTTACAGCCAGGCTCACAGCCTTTTAGGGGCACAGTTGTTTTCTCTTCTCCTCCCTCTGTTCTCTTTGAATTCCCTAGGGAAATTTGGCACTGTTTCTGAGATCATTTGTCCTGCTGAGCAGTTTTTATTTCAACTCCTCTGATTGCTGCTCGCCAAGATGCTGTCACTTTGCTTGGTGTGAGGTTCTGTCTTCAAGATGTGGCACCTATAAGATACAATGTAAAAATTAAGTCGACAGGTTTTAAATAGATAAATTATTGGTACGTCTGAGAATTGTGTAATTAATTAATTAATATTATTCTAGCAGGGATATATGCATAGCAGAAGGCAAGGAGTGTGTTCTTTATAGTGCCAACATCTTCTTGTCTTGCCAATTCTGTTTGAGTGAAATGACTGCAGCCTGGTGCAACTGGTTAGCTATCTGCCATCTGGACACAACTGAAGGATTGGTGTCTCTTAATTTGACACAGCTAACAAATCTCTGTGTGAGTTCATGCTCATTTGTTCTTTGTTCTTTTTTCTTGTTTAATACATTTGGATTTTTTTTTTTTTAATGAATGCTGTAGCAGTATGAGGTAATGAACTAAATTTCAAACATTTCTCCACTATACACTGTACTAATATACTATACTGTATAAAATAGGTTTTATGTAATTGGTTTGAGAACTGGTCAAGAGAAAACTAATGATATATCAGATTCACTCTGTGGTGCTGTCAAAAGTCACAGGATTGAGTGATGATTATGCTCTGTGTGTGCCCTTTGCTTCAGGTCAGAGCACGGCGTTCCCTCCAGTGGCTCTGTGGGTAACTGTGGGCCTGGCTGTGTGTCTGCTGGTGCTCCTCATCGCCCTGGCTGCTGTTTGCCGTCGTAAGATCAAGGAGAGCTGCGAAGAAGCCAGGAGAGAAGGTCAGCCAAAAGTGACTAGCACTATGTTTTGTATTTTTTAGCAGGCATGTTCAAAGGGCACCACGGGATCCTGCCATCATTATTGCAGGTGTGAGATTTCCAACATCTAGTCTGGGAACATTGTAGCTCACACTGTTAATATAATCATTTTAATTGCAATCATTAATTTGTTGGCATTATTGTTAAACAGCATTTATCAAGTTCAGAACAGATTCTATAAATACCAATTAATGAGCTAGACATGAAATAATCTAAGACAAAACAAAAGTACCAAGAATGAATCAGCCAATGACTATATCTTTAATCATCTGAAACAAAAAAGTCTCACAACCCGTACTTAATAGTGTATCTATTAAGGACATTTCAGTATATTGTAGATTTCATTATGATCTAGAAAAACACTTAAAGGTTTTACAGAGGGGCATGAAAACAGTGAGTATGTTGGCCTGATCATGCAAGAGAAGAAATGATTAGATCGCATACTCGCTAACAGAAAACGCATTGAGAATCCATAGGGAATGCTGCATAACACGAGATCCCCCAGCTGGATCTTAGATGGCGGGACGCATATCCTCTGCAGTGGAGGAACATCATTACTCCAGCTTCAGTAATTAGCGTTGCAGAATGACCAAGGATCGCCGCAAGTGCAAAAATTGAGGAGAGCGAGTGAGAAAGTTTTGAAATGAGATGGATTGTGCAAAGCCACCAGTTCTGTTGTAATGAGATCCGCTCTCCGAGTGGAGAAGACATTTGAAGAAAGGTCATCCAGTGTCTGCACCAGAGCCCAGAGGTTTAAAAATAAATATGGAAGTGACACAAACTCAGTGGATAGAGTAAATAGCTCCATGGAACATATGAAATCAAATGAAATGGAAAGATAGAAATATAATGCCGCTCCTCCCACAGGCAAAGGGCTCTTAGGGACCATTTCTTTCAGTAGACCGAACAAGGCGCTGCATTGCAATTCCTTGCTCTCAGCGTAGATTGATTATATGGTCAACCACCGTTCCATGCACTGAAATGTTAACCGGTATTCTACTCCCCCTGCACATAATCTTTCCTCTACTGTTTTTCAAGCGTGATTACGAGGAGTAGGAGCTCAGGCCTATTCACCAAGCATCTCGCCTCTCAGATACGGAATGATACGAAATGAATACAGATGTGAATGGGCTTAAAATAGGGCCCCCTATGCGCATCCTCAAAGAAATTGGGGAACAAATAGCAATGAAGTGCAAGATAATTGTGCTCATCTCATCTTTTAATTTAAATTTTCTGTATATGGCCAAAGTGAAGTTGACTCTCCCTTCACTGCGTATGGGTGATAGGGGTGAAAGGGTCAAGAAAAGAGTGAGAAAATGAGTAATTTCTCATGCCTGTCATGATGTATGTGGAGCAGCCCATTGTGCATTGTAACAGGGTAAAAGAGGGATGCAGCTGGAATGCAAAGCTTCAATCAAAATGAGGTAGTGCATGTTAATACCAGGAAGGTCTTCTCCCTTTGGAACCACCTTGCATAATAATAGTGATTGTGCATTTAATACATCCTAACCTATCTAGGGCTCGTTTTACCTCCCCACAATCTGTTTTAATCAGACTAGCTACTGAAGATCTAACGGCGAACTATGGGACAGCGCTCCCTTGGGTGAGAGAAAAAGCCATGAGCGAAGCAGTATCTGTGGCAGAATTCCCCCAAAGGAGATGTATTACTTTGCTGCGACTATTTAACCCACATGTTTTCCCCTTATTAAATGCTACCATGTCTAGCTAAGTCAATGGGATTTATTGTAAAAGCCCAATGCAATTTAAAGTTTATGATGACAAAATATCTTGTCACAACTAGATTATTATTTATGGATCTCTGCATTTTCACTCCTTGGTTTTATGTATCTGCCTTCCACCAATGTTGACAGACATAATGTACTGTAACATAACAGACATTGGCAAACAGTGTATCAGTGGGTGGTTTTAGCATTTTTTTTATATCTTGAAACGGCTTTTTTCAAAACTCTGGCGCAGGTTAAAATCACCAAAATTCCTATGATTAAAGTAAGAGTGATGACATCATCACTTTACAACCTCATTGCATCTGTCACTTTGACCCAGTGTGGGCTAAGGCAGGTATCTTACTTCTATCTGACTTTGAGTGATTTAATATCACTTGTAATCAATTATTATTATGTGTAATTTATCCAAACAAAAGTGCAACAAGCCATTCTCAGTTTTTGGCTTGAAGGTGAAAAAGAGATCCAATTCACTTTAAATCCTTCTGAGCATGCTTAATATTAACGATAAGTTCAAAAGGGCTTTGAACAACTCTCTGAGCCCAGAGTGTGTTTCACCGTCACAATAAACTTAACAACTACTACGGTTGCATGCTAACGCGGCACTTCCTGCTTTGCGGATATTACCTATAACTAGAAGCAAAAGGTGCACAATAGGCTAATTTTCACCTGAATAGATGCGTTTACAATTTTTCTGTACTGTGGTTAAACCGATTTTATTTTATTACATTAAAAAAATCGGGTGCTGCCCCTTTAAACACGCTCAGGATATCAACTGAACGCATCATCGGTGTGCCAGTAGGATGAGATACATTTTACACTTCCCCAGCTGCGGCTAACACATCCCACTGTTCGTTTGCTCCGTGGTCTTTTATGTTCTGTTCACCCTTAACCTGCCTCCACCTCCCTTGCCCTACACTACTGGGAAGCCGCCAGTGGGGATAAAAGAACGGTAACACTCTAATGTACAAGGAAAGCACTTCTCGCTTACTTTACTGTGGATGCCCTCTTTCTCACCCTGACTTAAATGTGCTTTTAAATGAGCTACACTTTGCCTCCAAAGGAATTTAATGTAACCTCACAGATCGGATTGTAGAAGCCCCAAACAGCAACAGAAGATATGAAATAATACAAAAAGAATTATGGTGGTAGAAGAATATATGATCACATGATGAAAATACCCTTATGTAATAATAATGAAGTAAATAATACAACTGTACACTGTTTATTGTTGTTGAGAAGTAAATGGCTTGGGGTCTCATTTATAAAGCCCGGTACGCACAAAACGAATCCCAAAATGTGCGTACGCATTCCCCGCCAAAAAAAAAAACTTGACATAAAAATGTTCGGACTTCCACGCAAACTCTGGAGCTTTCGTGGATGCTGCGCAAGTTTGGGAAGAGGTGGACTGAGACACACATGGAAGGTTTGTCTGAGACCAACAGCAAAATGTGCTTTATGATCTTTGTAAGGGCACGCACAATCATATGGGTGACAGACCCTTCACGTGCAGAAGCATGCCTCATCGCGCTGGAGCGTGCACCATCGCGCAGGAGCGTCCACCATCGCAATAGATCGCGCACCATCGAGCAGAAGCATACACCCTCGTGCTGGATCGTGCACCATCGCGCAGGAGCGTGCCCAGGGGTGGGCAAACTAATTAAACGGATTAAAACTATCCTTTTAATCCGGACCGCCAAGCTTGTCCAAGTAATATTAAAAAAAAAAAAAAAAATATATATATATATATATATATATATACATATATATATATATATATATATATATATATATATTTTGCCCTCAGGCATCTGTCTGCACGTGTATCCTTAATACATATGACGTGAAATATAGATTCAATAGCCTATATTTGACAGAAAAGTTATATTTTATTTGATATTTAATTTTTGGGATTATTTTTTTTCACACCAATGGTGGCGGGCCGGCCCTCCGCTACTTGCCTGGATTTGAATATGGCCCTCGGAGGAAAATAATTGCAGAGCGTGCCCCATCGCTAAATCGTGGACTTCATGCTAAATATGTTTATTCAGTGATTTGCATACCCATAATATGGTATATTAGGGCGGGCTCAGGGCAGGTTCAGGTCAAAAATGAGGAATTGTCGCAGCACAGAAGTAAGGTGGGTTGGGATTTAGGAACAGGAAAATGCGTACATGTGTGCTGTACAGGTTTTATACATCATATTTTCATTTTGCGGGCCTGAAATGTTTACGTTCACGTTCAATTTGACCCAGTCTTTTATAAATGAGGCCCCTGTTGATTTAACTTGAATGCTCTGTTACCGTATTTCAATATACTAAACTTATCCTTTCCTGACCTAAAAAAGAAAACCATTTGTTTGGTGGAAGAACACAACATTTCTTTACCGTGTTTATAGTGCCCAGACCTGGACTCAAATTGATATCTTCCATTTTCTTTCCAGAAATTTCTTTCCAGAAATTTCTTTCCAGTTGTAACTGACAATAGAACTGAATGTGACATGTTTCTCTGCACATCTCGCCAGCACTAATCTGGAAAACTTTGCACGTACTTACACTGTAATAACACAGATTTGTGGTTAATTTCCCAAGAGACTCATTTTCTTTCTGTCAATGTCAGGAAAAAAGATCTTGCAAACACTGGATTGCACATAAATTGTTTTGACACAAGATTTTCTGCTGTTATCAGTTCAAGCCGAGCCTTCTTACTAACTACACGTCAGAGAAGAAAAAATGAAATTAAAATAAATAATTAATATGCGCTTCTCAAACATTCTCTCCCTGAGCTATTTTTAGCCTCAGTGTGCACGTGTAAGTGTGACAGCCATCACTGACAGACATCAGTGCAGTGCCTCTCAAACTCTGTTGATAGTGGGTTTTCAGAAAGCCACCGGCTAAAGCCTAATGTGATTACCGTCTTTGTGAGAATAGAGGCTGGATATGTCATAAGTGTGTGTGTTGTCCCTGGTTTGGTCGTCCTACAGTCTCTCTCTCATTACAACTTGTCCTCTGAGCTGTGAAGGATCAGCTCTCCATTGGCTGGCAATGAAGTAGCAATAGTGTGTGCTGTCTTTTGTGTGGTGGTTTGGCTGATAATGTGTTCTCCACAGCAGAAGAGGCCAAGGAGCTTGAAGAGGAAGAGTCAAAGACAGGTCAGTCAATCAGTACAAACATTATCCTTGGACATATTGCACATGTGACGGTGCCCATGTGTCGTTTGACCATTTTTGCATGCAGGAAATACAATATTTTTTTAAAGAATATGCAGACTTTCCCTTTAGAACATTATATAATTACTTTACTTACATGAAACACAATAATAATTACATCTAATCATGTAGATACTGTCTATGCACAGGCGGTGTCTGTAGTTTGTGCACCACAGCACCATGTATTTGTTCCAAGACATGCAAATTGAAATGCCTTCAAGTTTGTTTTGAAGAATTCCTGGTGGAACTATGGGAATGTGTGTGTGATTGGGCTCTGATAGAGGATATGCGCACACCAGAAATTAGACCACCTTCAGGCTCTAAGCCATTCAGCACAACAAAACGATGGTATAACTCTTCACCGTGCGTGCAATGGTTTGAGGCAAGAAGAAGCAGGCACACACTCATTTAGTGATGCCAACAAGCTGTTTTACATTATGCACTGCCCCCTGAGCTACAGCCATAACAGTGAAATCTATCTTGTCTATAAATTTAACTGGAACAAGTTTTGCAAGTTTGACTAAATCTGAACATTTGTCCTGCTATGCCCTGCACTGATAAAAAGGGTTCTTTGTCTGAAAAGATGTGGTCCCTGCACATCTGAATTATTCGACATATCGACTACCAGTCTGTGGCCCAGCACTTATTATTATTATAAGTGTTATTATTATTATAACTTATTATTAAATGGGAGGTTTTGTCTATGGGAGTTTTTGTTTATAGGAGATCTTCTACTGAAAGTGTTTTTCAAACTTCCTATAAGTGATCTGTTCTTTTCTTCAGTATCTACCTCTGTATCTACCTCTGTATCTACCTGCGTTGCATCAATGAAATTTCCCCATGTGGGACAATAAAGGAATATCTTATCTTATCTTATAATCCTTCAATATTTGACCTATAGGGAAAAAGGTTCAGGCACAACTGACCTGTATAATCCACTGCTGTACATTAGAAAAGTGTAAGAAAAAACAATTGACGTTGATGGTCTGTTTACCTGATGGCCATTTGATTTTCGTTTTGAAATGGGAAAACCAAAATTGGAAAAAAAAGAAATGAAAGCTCTGTGACAAATGCCCGGCGAAGCTCTTTGTATCCCAGGGTCAAATCGGCGGCGGCCCAGGGGGCAGTGGAGAAACCGATTTTGAATTTCCCGTTCAAAACAAAAATCAAATGGCCTGCAGGCACAGATTGTTAACACACCGACCCAAATAGAATATCAGCCTATACTGGCGCTTTAGGGCCAATAGCTGATATGATAAGAAGTGCAAATATTGGCCCAATATATTTCTCTATATCAGATAGATGCCTGGACCAGGTCCCCATTGGTCCAGTTTTATTAGCAGAGTACCGCTACCGGTCTAGCCAGGTCATCTAAGACAATTTTCTAATATTTTACATCTGATTAATAAGCAAATTAAGTCAGTCATTGAACGAAAAAGACCATGGCTTTTTACTATATTTGATATATATGTATGTATTTTCGTTCCTTTGTGTGTTCTCTACTTTTCCAGGCATCTTTTTTGTAACTGACAATAGAACTGAATGTGACATGTTTCTCTGCACATCTCGCCAGCACTAATCTGGAAAACTTTGCACGTACTTACACTGTAATAACACAGATTTGTGGTTAATTTCCCAAGAGACTCATTTTCTTTCTGTCAATGTCAGGAAAAAAGATCTTGCAAACACTGGATTGCACATAAATTGTTTTGACACAAGATTTTCTGCTGTTATCAGTTCAAGCCGAGCCTTCTTACTAACTACACGTCAGAGAAGAAAAAATGAAATTAAAATAAATAATTAATATGCGCTTCTCAGACATTCTCTCCCTGAGCTATTTTTAGCCTCAGTGTGCACGTGTAAGTGTGACAGCCATCACTGACAGACATCAGTGCAGTGCCTCTCAAACTCTGTTGACAGTGGGTTTTCAGAAAGCCACCGGCTAAAGCCTAATGTGATTACCGTCTTTGTGAGAATAGAGGCTGGATATGTCATAAGTGTGTGTGTTGTCCCTGGTTTGGTCGTCCTACAGTCTCTCTCTCATTACAACTTGTCCTCTGAGCTGTGAAGGATCAGCTCTCCATTGGCTGGCAATGAAGTAGCAATAGTGTGTGCTGTCTTTTGTGTGGTGGTTTGGCTGATAATGTGTTCTCCACAGCAGAAGAGGCCAAGGAGCTTGAAGAGGAAGAGTCAAAGACAGGTCAGTCAATCAGTACAAACATTATCCTTGGACATATTGCACATGTGACGGTGCCCATGTGTCGTTTGACCATTTTTGCATGCAGGAAATACAATATTTTTTTAAAGAATATGCAGACTTTCCCTTTAGAACATTATATAATTACTTTACTTACATGAAACACAATAATAATTACATCTAATCATGTAGATACTGTCTATGCACAGGCGGTGTCTGTAGTTTGTGCACCACAGCACCATGTATTTGTTCCAAGACATGCAAATTGAAATGCCTTCAAGTTTGTTTTGAAGAATTCCTGGTGGAACTATGGGAATGTGTGTGTGATTGGGCTCTGATAGAGGATATGCGCACACCAGAAATTAGACCACCTTCAGGCTCTAAGCCATTCAGCACAACAAAACGATGGTATAACTCTTCACCGTGCGTGCAATGGTTTGAGGCAAGAAGAAGCAGGCACACACTCATTTAGTGATGCCAACAAGCTGTTTTACATTATGCACTGCCCCCTGAGCTACAGCCATAACAGTGAAATCTATCTTGTCTATAAATTTAACTGGAACAAGTTTTGCAAGTTTGACTAAATCTGAACATTTGTCCTGCTATGCCCTGCACTGATAAAAAGGGTTCTTTGTCTGAAAAGATGTGGTCCCTGCACATCTGAATTATTCGACATATCGACTACCAGTCTGTGGCCCAGCACTTATTATTATTATAAGTGTTATTATTATTATAACTTATTATTAAATGTGAGGTTTTGTCTATGGGAGTTTTTGTTTATAGGAGATCTTCTACTGAAAGTGTTTTTCAAACTTCCTATAAGTGATCTGTTCTTTTCTTCAGTATCTACCTCTGTATCTACCTCTGTATCTACCTGCGTTGCATCAATGAAATTTCCCCATGTGGGACAATAAAGGAATATCTTATCTTATCTTATAATCCTTCAATATTTGACCTATAGGGAAAAAGGTTCAGGCACAACTGACCTGTATAATGCACTGCTGTACATTAGAAAAGTGTAAGAAAAAACAATTGTACAGTAAGACGTTGATGGTCTGTTTACCTGATGGCCATTTGATTTTCGTTTTGAAATGGGAAAACCAAAATTGGAAAAAAAAGAAATGAAAGCTCTGTGACAAATGCCCGGCGAAGCTCTTTGTATCCCAGGGTCAAATCGGCGGCGGCCCAGGGGGCAGTGGAGAAACCGATTTTGAATTTCCCGTTCAAAACAAAAATCAAATGGCCTGCAGGCACAGATTGTTAACACACCGACCCAAATAGAATATCAGCCTATACTGGCGCTTTAGGGCCAATAGCTGATATGATAAGAAGTGCAAATATTGGCCCAATATATTTCTCTATATCAGATAGATGCCTGGACCAGGTCCCCATTGGTCCAGTTTTATTAGCAGAGTACCGCTACCGGTCTAGCCAGGTCATCTAAGACAATTTTCTAATATTTTACATCTGATTAATAAGCAAATTAAGTCAGTCATTGAACGAAGAAGACCATGGCTTTTTTACTATATTTGATATATATATGTAGGGTACACGGTGGCAGAGCTCTTGCCTCTCAATAATCCAATAAGGAGCTCCAGAGATATGCATGTTTTAGGTAAATTGGCAACTGTAAATTGACCCTAGTGAATGAATGTGAGAGTGAATGGTTGTCTGTGTGTCTATGTCTCTGGGGTAGGCTCCATATATATGTATATGTATAAAACGTTGTTATAAACAAAGCAGTCAAGAGCTGGGTACAAGTC
Organism: Eucyclogobius newberryi; assembly: GCF_026437365.1. Taxonomy (NCBI): domain Eukaryota; kingdom Metazoa; phylum Chordata; class Actinopteri; order Gobiiformes; family Gobiidae; genus Eucyclogobius; species Eucyclogobius newberryi. Next base: position 25,038,034 of record NW_027316167.1, on the reverse strand, counting down.
AGGGTAAAATCCATCTTCGTTTATCTACCATGTGAAGACCATGGGACAACCATTCAAATTTTATCCCAACATTCCTGCATTTCTCTGACAAGACTACGACACCCAGCCACACCTATGCCTCTCGCCCTGTCTCTCCTCATTGTCCGTGCACCTGCCTGATCCAGGTGGACATAGTGGGTGGCGGACTGTTGAAGTCAAGCTAATGGTGCTGCCTTCTGAGATCACTCTGTAAGCACTTCAGGCAGCGCAGCTTTGTTTTGACATCTGGCTCCAATTGCGCTGACAAAGGCAGAGGTTCTTGCGTTAGACAATAGAGTTGAAATGAGCCTCAGTTTAATAAACCCAGGATGATGGCAAGGCAAGCCACATTTGTGTGTTATCTTAATGAGCTGTCCAAAGAAGAGTGCGCCTCTCCTTTCAAAGCACAGCCTGATTGGAACAATAACTAGTGATAACTAGGAACCTGGGCTCATTCATTTCCAGAAGGGTAAGAGCCCTTTGTTGCCTTTACAGCAGAAGCAAATAATGTTTAACAAACAGTCAAGCTCCAATTTGGGGAGTATTTGGAGGTGTAAAGGCTCTTTACATGCACTCAAATCTGGTACAAACAGGTCTGCAAAGACACGTCCATATGCACATTCTTGAATATAGTTGAACTACATCGAGCAAAAAACAATATAATTTACACAATATATACAGTTTATTAATTTACTCTTTGTGTGTATTTGTTTCTAAACAAATCAGATTAATTGGTAAATTCCATGAAAACATCTTTGGCATGTAACCATGCAGGTTATTTGCTGTGGCAAAACTAGAATTGAAAAGTGCAAATTTGAAGTTGGCTTAAGTATTGTAACAACTTATGCATAGATAAACAGAAAGTATTCATACGAATCAACAGCTCTCAGTGTTTCTGTGACTACTTGCAGGTCACTATAAGCCATTCGGCACAGCTACAGTTTGATTTGAGAGGCTCTTGAAAAACAGCCCCAGGCGCCTTTCTCCTCGCACTGGCACTTCCTCCGCCACTGGGCCCTCCCAACGGTCACACATTACTGACTCAAGATATGTAAATAGAACATTCATGTTGCCTTCATTATTTGATGTGGGTCACTGGATAACTTCAAGAGTGCTAATTAAGAGTGCTCCCTACACACCATTGCTCCTTAGTAATGGACACATTATTCAAGTGATGCGCTCTTCCACTGTTTTTCCTCAGCACCATTCTGCAAGTTGATGCTAAATTAATTTGTACTCATTTATATCTGCCCCTTATACTTCATTCATTATACACCAATAAAGCATTTTGACCACAGTGAGCAACACTAATCATCTTAAGGTGACCTATTAGTGAGCAAATTATGTGTTGGAGCCAGAGAAAATTAGCGAGGATTGAGTGAGTTTGATATGAGCTAAATTGTCATGGTTACTTATGTCAGGGTATCTCCACATCTACATCTATTGTGGGAACGTCAGAACGTTTTAAGGAGGTAACCGAAGCAAAGCGCCACAGATGGTGCTATTTGGGAGCAAAGGCTGCCGTTTATATCAACTGTGAATCTATCATACCTAAAACTTATTTGATAAAAATGAGTCTGGGTTGTTTTTGCTCTGATTGAAAAATGCCAAAATACACTGTGGATCTCTGTGGCTAGAGGGTGGCTCTATTCATGCTATTACGATATTAGATAAGTGATCATAATATAATTGTATAGTGATCCAAGGTACTAATTGATTTACTCTATACTTATTATCCAGCAACTATGTGCCAATTAATTAAAAATCCATGTGGGGTCTTGAATAGGCTGTAGAAAATTGTTGGACTCACCTCAATATTCTAGTTCAACCAACAATATCTCTCCTAGAGGACATAAACATCCTTGGTACAGCAGACTGATCCACTGGCCCTCTGGGTGGCGGTGCAATTCCAGCCCCTTCAGGTGAATACTGCTGTTATGTTGTAGCTTTGGGCCTTTGTGCAAGACACTTAACCCGCCTCGCCCTCAGTGTCTGCGTACACTGGTGGGTGACTTGAAGGGAGAAAAGCGCTACAAATGTTTTACCATTTCTTTATTTTCATATCACTCACAATAACCTTTAAAAAAAAACCGTAATCTTACCAAATTGGAAAGATGGACAGATGTTATCAACAAACTCATGACTTGCTCTACTCAAAGAACACTCACCGCCTCTTTAATAAATACAACCCAGTTATAAGACAATATTTAACTACACACAAACACAATCAAATAAATATACAAGACAATAATGCAAAATGTGCTGGTTCTTAACTGGTGAACATCTGTAAGGGAGAAAGCACAAATGAGTGATTACACTGACTTTTGCCTTTATGGTGTATTATGTTTATGGGAAGTCCGTAAATACCTGTTCCTGCGATGATGGTAAAGGAAGAATTAAAAAAAAGAAGAAAGAAAAATCCAGAATTGTCTAAATCATATCCTATTATTGTCAGCTGCAACCTTTCGCTTTCATCACTCATCAAGGATTTGCAGCGAGTACTTCGAGGTTATCTGCTAGCCAATGAGGGAATTGCCACCTGATGATTGTCAGTAGCCATGGAAATAAATAGCCCTCCCCTAAATCATTTGGAATAATGAGTGTTGTCAGGGCTAATAATAGCAGTCACGCCACGGAGTACTGTGCATCATAACAGCAGACTGGCACACTGGCTGGCAGTTTAGACACAAGTTAGCGAGGCTTTTGTGGGGAGACAGGGCTATTTGGGATGAGTCCTCCTGTACAGATGCCATTTACATCCTCTGCCGTCCGCCCCCCTGTGCCCCCTCCCTGTCATGTAATCTGGGTTCCTCTGACAGCGTGGCCAAGACCCGGTGGGAGAGTGTCTATCCATCTCGCTAGCCCAATCTGCCTCAACAGTTCGGTTCCACATGAGCACTCAGCTGCAGTGACTAATTAAATAAAGCACTGTGCCCTCTGCTTCCTGTTAGCAATGGCAAGGTTCTGGCACTGAGACGAAGGGGAGGGGTGATGAAGGAGGGAAGTGCTGATAGCAACTGCAAAGACTTTGTTAATGCTTCACTTTGAGACAATAGACTTGAAAGACTTGAAAGTCGATGTCGATGTAACTTGAACGCACTGCACACTTCTTTGCAAGGATTAAAGACAAAATAAAACTTGATAAATATGATTGTTCTCTGTAACTTATAATAATGTATTTCTCCTTTTTCTCCAGCTATGACCCCACTGAAAAGCTAAACCCAACTCAGAGAACGGTGAGTACAATTTAAACAATTCTGCTGTCAAAAAGTGTGTATACACAGATGTCAGACTTTTTAACCTGTTATTTCAATTGCGTGCTGCTCTGCTCTGGCAAAGTTGCTCTCTAGAGACTGTGGGTGAGCACGGCTGTAATGAGGCCCAGCCGCATTAATTCTGTAGACAGACAGGAAAATGAGAAGTCTTGACATTTTGATTTCAGGAATCACACAGTCACTGCCTGATGTGACAAATCTATTACCGCATATATGCTGTAGTAAGTTTCTCTGGCGTACTCAAAGCAATTGCAGAACTATAATCCATCCATCCATCCATTTTCTACCGCTTGTTCCCTTTCGGGGTCGCGGGTGACTGGAGCCTATCCCAGTGACTTCGGGTCTTAGGCGGGGTACACCCTGGACAGTGGCCAACTTGTCGCAGGGTTAACACAGAGACATAGACATTACAGACAGTTCACGCTCACATTCATTCACTAGGGCCAATTTAGAGTCACCAATTTTACCTAACACATGCATGTCTTTGGACGAGAACTATAATAAATAGTCAATTCTGAACTGTGCTCTATTTTACATCTGTAATATATACATTGTTTTTTTGTTTTTTTATTATTATTATTAGGCCCGAGCGCCACAAGCTGGCGAGAGGCCTATTAATCTCGTAAGGCCGTGCGAAGCACGGCCTTACGGCTGCGAAAGTGCGCACGTAGTGCGCACGAAATCGAGCGCGAAGCGCTCGCCCACTTCCAAACACTCACTAACGCACTCCTTCACTCACGCACGCCCCGTGCATACTAATTAATAGTAGGAAAATGGAACATTACCGTTGTAAACGGGCGAAGCCCGTGCAAAAGTGCGCACTAAACGAGCACTTTACATTGGGATGACGACCGCGAAGCGATCGTCATCCCCATATAAAGCACTCATTTGCCCTAAGTAGCTCACGAATACGTTCCCCATCTCTTGCATGTTCCGTGCATATAAGCATGTAATGCAAAAATTGAACATTATTACTGTATAGAGGGCCAAAAACACAAAGTGGGCGGAGCCCACTCAAAATTAACGAAAGTACCCGTCAGTGACCAGGGACCCACACCATGAGGTAGGAAAGCGCGAGCGCTTTCCGAAAATGTATAGTTTATGATATTTGAAAAATGGGAAACATTGTTTTCGCATCGGAATATTCTTCTTCTTCTTCTTCTTCTTCTTCTTCTTCTTCTTCTTCTTCTTCTTCTTCTCGGGACCAACCCCCCTATTTTTCACCCAGTGAACATTGACGAAAAGTCACAAAAATTAGCACACCTCTAAAAATCGTGCCTCTCTACATTCTGGCTATTTCCCTTTTCTAAAATAAAAAAAATTGGCGCGTCAGCGCCCCCAAATGTACCAAAAATGCATTGAGAGATGGGAAATGACCCAAAAAAAATCTGATCGTAGAATCATGAAATTTGGCGCAGAGGTAGATGGTGACAAGAGAAGTAAAAAATATTATTACGGCAACGCCGTCCGCCCAACCAAATGTCGGCCATATTGCTTCAAAAATGGCTAAACATGACTTCGGAGTTTTTCCAAACGTCGTACTTTTACGAACTCCTCCCAGGGCGTTGGCCCTAAAAAGCTGAAATTTGGTGAAAATGCTACTGAGGAGTGGGACATCAAAAGTTATCCAAATTACATTGATACCTCTCACGGTCTCTGTGCGGCGAAGCCGCAAACTGTAGCTAGAATTTCAGAAATCTCCCATATTTAAAATTTCTGCCGTTTGCCCAGATAAAGTCCGAATTGCGTCAAATTAGAATCAGTTGTTAAACTCTTTGCCCTAAACCTACTTGAAGTGAAATAAATTCATTTGGCGCCACAGCGCCCCCTACAGATTTTATATGGAGGTTAAATGTTTAGTTTTGCGAAATTATATGAAATTTGACACACAACTAAATTTTAGCATCCCCATCAAAAAAGTCAATGACTCATGTCATAATTGTTATGGCGTTGCCGTAACGATGACCGAAACCTTTCATGTTATTCCAATGGGGAAATCGCCAGAACATGTTTACACTTTAGACTTTCACAAACTCCTCCCAGGGCGTCAGCCCTATTAACCTGAAATTTGGTGAGACTCATCTTCAAGACCATCAAAAGTTATCCACATTTTCATTCAAAGAGTCACGGTGTCTGTGCGGCAAAGCCACACATTTTGCCAAGAATTCAAAATAAAATTGCTTTTTGATGGTAAAACAAAGGGGAGAAGATGTGACAGCGTCACAGATTCAGCAGTAGGCGTAATAAAAGGACAATTGGGGCGCGTTAGCGCCCCCTCCTCTTGCGGCGTGGCGGCGGTGTGGCGGCGGCGTGGCGGCGGCGTGGCGGCGGCGTGGCGAGGGCCGATCATTGCCGCTTGCGGCTATATTTCTTCTTCTTCTTCTTCTTCTTCTTCTCGGGACCAACCCCCCTATTTTTCACCCAGTGAACATTGACAAAAAGTCACAAAAATGTTCACACCTCTAAAAATCGTGCCTCTCTACATTCTGGCTATTTCCCTTTTCTAAAATAAAAAAAATTGGCGCGTCAGCGCCCCCAAATGTACCAAAAATGCATTGAGAGATAGGAAATGACCCAAAAAAAATCTGATCGTAGAATCATGAAATTTGGCGCAGAGGTAGATGGTGACAAGAGAAGTAAAAAATATTATTACGGCAACGCCGTCCGCCCAACCAAATGTCGGCCATATTGCTTCAAAAATGGCTAAACATGACTTCGGAGTTTTTACAAACGTTGTACTTTTACGAACTCCTCCCAGGGCGTTAGCCCTAAAAAGCTGAAATTTGGTAAAAATGCTACTGAGGAGTGGGACATCAAAAGTTATCCAAATTACATTGATACCTCTCACGGTCTCTGTGCGGCGAAGCCGCAAACTGTAGCTAGAATTTCAGAAATCTCCCATATTTAAAATTTCTGCCGTTTGCGCGGATAAAGTCCGAATTGCGTCAAATTAGAATCAGTTGTTAAACTCTTTGCCCTAAACCTACTTGAAGTGAAATAAATTCATTTGGCGCCACAGCGCCCCCTACAGATTTTATATGGAGGTTAAATGTTTAGTTTTGCGAAATTATATGAAATTTGACACACAACTCAATTTTAGCATCCCCATCAAAAAAGTCAATGAGACCCATGTCATAATTGTTATGGCGTTGCCGTAACGATGACCGAAACCTTTCATGTTATTCCAATGGGGAAATCGCCAGAACATGTTTACACTTTAGACTTTCACAAACTCCTCCCAGGGCGTCAGCCCTATTAACCTGAAATTTGGTGAGACTCATCTTCAGGACCATCAAAAGTTATCCACATTTTCATTCAAAGAGTCACGGTGTCTGTGCGGCAAAGCCGCACATTTTGCCAAGAATTCAAAATAAAATAGCTTTTTGATGGTAAAACAAAGGGGAGAAGATGTGACAGCGTCACAGATTCAGCAGTAGGCGTAATAAAAGGACAATTGGGGCGCGTTAGCGCCCCCTCCTCTTGCGGTGTGGCGGCGGTGTGGCAGCGGCGTGGCGGCGGCGTGGCGAGGGCCGATCATTGCCGCTTGCGGCTATATTTATTATTATTATTATTGCAATGGACATAAAAACGTTTTGCAAAACTAGATTGTGACAGAACATTTTATTTTGATTATTTTGAGAAAGGAGATATGTAACACTCATCTGCCTGAAGAGTGGGTCCAGTTCGCCTCAGTCGGTCCCTCATCTGCCTGAAGAGTGGGTCCAGTTCGCCTCAGTCGGTCCCTCATCTGCCTGAAGAGTGTGTCCAGCTCCAGTCTCCCTCGTGTCCGTCTGTGAGAGTCGGATCTCTCCTTCACTGGAACTCCTCCAGGTTTCTACGCTTTTTTCCCAAAGAGGTTTTTTTTTGTAGTTTTTCCTGGCCGAGAAGGAGAGTCTAAGGACAGAGGACCCTGGGACATCGTCCCTCGCCACCACAGACATTGTCTGACTCCATCGCCACCACAGACATTGTTGATTCATTTCTCCCTGTGGCCCTCTGAGGCAACTGTTGTTGTGATTTTGGGCCTTACAAAAAATAAATTGATTTGAAATTGAACACAATTGACATATTCACGGTTCAGATTATTTATCAAAGTATGAGCCATGTATTGTATCAAATTCTAAGAAATCCTGCAATTCAAAGCCTTTCTTTAGGTATGACAATATTGCTGATGTAACTTATAAGTATAAAACAAAATAAACGATAATAACCCCATCTAATCTGGTTCCATTTCACTAAAGCGTCTCACTAAACAACACACAGATTTAAATTCCAGGAACATTTGCATAATTGTCTCACAGGTTCCTTATTGGCTTTGGTTAACTAATATTGACACTTACACTGTAGTGCCTAACTGCTGGTCCCAAAGGTAGTTTTATTTTATGCTGACTCGCAGCTACCATCACAACCCCCTCGCTTAGTCTGGCAGCTCGAGTGGGAAGGAGATAAACTGCTGTAGTCAGAGTGTATGTAGCTTTTTCACTATGCAGCAGAAGAAACAATAGTAAAAAGAAGAAGATAGTTGACTTCAAGTGTTTAAGAGAAAGGCAGTCTTCAGCACCAAGGACAGTTCCATTTCAAGAACCTGCATTTGGACTGTACTATTGTAAACTAGTGTTGGAGAAAATAATACTTAGGAGTGTATTTAGCCTTATGAAGCACGTTTGTACATAATTGCACTGTGTTGTTGTTGTTGTTGTTGTTGTTGTTATTATTATAATTATAGTGCACACAATTTGGGATGTTGGAATTTGGCTGAACTTTATTTATTAGTGCTTTTGCTTTTCTCGCACACAGTCTCTTGCTTTTCTTCCTCAAATAATCTAAAAACTCTTCCCCAGCTAAATGGGTGGAACTCTGTCCGTCCAACCACTCACTGTGTTAACCTGGAGACACACTGGGATATATTTGTGATGACTTCCTTAGCCCGCTGACCTGTGTCACACTTAGATGCAGTAATAGTTGTTGTATTGGTTTTCAGGCCGTACTGATGAAACCAGGGCAGTGACACTATTGAACCCAGGGAGTCCAATCGCACTCCCATATACCCCAGCGTCTCTCTCAACCATTTCCACTCTGTTTTGCTCCCGAGATGCTGCCCATTTTGCAGTATTACCAGCCTAGTGCCAGCGCAGTACAAAAGCTTGGGGCTATTTTTAGAAGTTTGAAGTAATATAAGCATCAAAGGAGGCTGTGAGGGCAGAAGGCAGTTGATGTTTTGGGGACGGTTGTATTCAGCCCAAACACAGACATTTGTATTAGTTTTCATATGCAGCGCCTGACATTTAGAGGCACTCCATCAATTTTCATTTGACAGATATTGAAATTCCTTTGTTGCTGCGGTGCCAGAGTGATAACAGCTCAATGAAGTTGGCATGTCTTTTGTTGGAAAATTAGACACAATTTGATTAATTTATCCGTGGGCTTGTTGATGTTTCTGCTCTGTGCAAGACCATCACATTTATTATTGTAAGGGAATCCCATATTTTTAAAAGCTCTACATAAAGCATCGCTCTGTTTGAGGCTTCCAATGTGGTACTATGTGCCCGGGCGGTTCGAGATCTGAGTGTTTCCTTGCTTTCTGATTTGTCACTGCCATGAAGTTGCATCATACTGAGGACATAAAAGAATGAGCTTGAAGTAATTTTCTGCAGGCAAAATAAAGTCAAAGAAAGGACATTTGTCACTCCTGTAGTACTTATTGACCTTCAGTGGAGCGATTATTTCTCTGCAATATCCGGTGAGACCTCCCCTCTGCTGAATCACGCCAGATCAATTATTCTAATATTTGTGCGCCACTTTTCCTATTGATTAATACATTTATGCTCAGACTTATGTTTATCCACTCTTAGTTATATTGTCTCATTAGAACAGTAAAGCCAGAAGAGCGTCTTTGGGTCACTGAAAAGCGCTATATAAATAAAAGTTATTATTATTATTATTATTAGAGTTGGCGTCTGGGCAGTACACACAATCCCCTCTCTCTAGTGTTGCGTTTCATTTTCATTTAAGTCTGTAAACTAGCCATGTTCTGCTCATACGATTTTATACAAAAGCTTACAACAAAACCATTTTTAACAGTAAAAATGTTAAGGGGTCATTTGCTATGCAAGTGTTACTAATTTGAATTTATATCTTTGTGAGTAGAAGGCTATGGCCGCGACTAGACTGAGCTTCTAATGAGAAGATAATAAATATTCAAAGGGCGGCATGAAGGGAATAAAGAAAATGTAGTGGAATGAAGAATAAAATGGACGAGCGCGGTCATCTAACCCACGACATTTGATGAATCACAATGAGATAAAAGATTACATTTTTAAAGATTGACCCTATAGGTGCAATTAGTGCGACATAAAAGCCCCTTCCCAAGCTCCTTCGGCCGTGTTGTGAAATATGGATTTAATTTACTCCTATATATTCACTTAAGCTTCACACTGTCATGGTCAGAATATATCTTATCATTATCCATTTAGTCAGAGCAAATGAGATCTTTTGCCATAATTTCTTGTAAGTGCATATGGTCAATGAGTAAAAGCTTTGAGATGAATTGACCGTAGGTTACAATGAGGTGAAAAAAGGGGGTAAAATTATTAAAATTGTGTTTTTTATCTACCCTCTAAGTGCGCCTGGTGTAGGTCAGATAAGGCCACACGTTTGGACACTCCTTACAGTGTGTTGGGCACCTTGAAGTCTTTATTTTATTTTATTTTTTGTCGTGGCCGTGATGCACAAGAAGTAAAAAAAAAAATAAACAATTATATAACAATAATTTAGCCTTGAGCACATGTAGACTTTTTATTTTTTTGTATTGTGTTTCTGTAACTAAAGTCATCTACTGATTTTGAAAGTTCATAAACGCCCATACAATGAAAACAAGCTTGAGCCATACTTGAAAGAGTGTTTATGTGCCAAGGTCCCATTCTGAGACTCACACCTCTCCTTACAGCTCCAGCACTGTATATTATCGGATCAAGTATTGAGTCAGTATTTTGGCATGCATATTAGCAGCGATTTGCAATGGGAGACACAATGCAGTGTCACTGAACGCAAGCAAGACCTTGAACTCTGTAGAAATGTGAAGCACTGCCCCCAGAGGTTGAGCTCATTGCCTACAACTCCTCCTCAATTTCTGCGTTACCATCCATCTGGGATCCTTATCCATCAAAAGATAAGTGTAAACTCAAAATAATACAGAGAAGGGCAGCATGTTTTGTATTTTTTGACTATAATCCAAACCAGTGTAGTTTGCTTAGCTTTGCCTTTTAAAAGTTGGCTGGTAAAACCATAACATAACTCACTCTCTCTTCCCTCATCGCTGTGATGTCAATTTGGAGTTTGCTGATTAATCAACTAGAACCAGGACAGCACCCAAATTGTGTAAAACTCAATTTAAATGTGTAATTGCTTTGTTTATTTAGATGTAAGGAGTCCACTTAAAGGTGCATTGTGTAGCTCCGGCACTAGCTTTGTCTAGCCTGTATTGTATGCCATAGTATGGCAATAAACCTCTCAATCTCAAAGTAGTCAAAGTATTTTTAGCAATTAAAACACAAGATCCAAATTTTGGAACATTCTAAGATTATTTTCCAGGAGACAAGCGGATAGCGGACTCTTTACCACAATAGTTACAAAATACACCTTTAATTTAATTCAAATTTATTTGGCACTATTTTGGTGAAACTTCACCCTTTTTTCAGAGAAATATCTAATATTGACAAAGGGTGCAGCATTGCCAAAACTGTTTTGTTTTTCTTATTCGTCTGAAAACTGCAGTTAGAAGTCTAACGAGGGAAAATGCTGTGCTAGCTTCACCATTCTACCTGGATATTAATTTCAGGAACATGAGACTGGTAATGTGAGGGCTCGGGTGGAAGCTGAAGCATTCATCATGTTCAGATTAAATGTGAAGTCCACATTCTGGGATCTTTGTTCATTCTGTTGCCAGTTGGGCTTCCTTTGTTTTTGTTTTTCAGGCGGTTTGCTTGGACAGATCTGATCAGATCAGATCGGATCAAAATGAGAGTTTGGTGTTTCTTTGCAACACCACTATAAACTCCACTGTTACATTGGAATAAAATAAATAGGGTTAGGAATTTGTATTGATGTTTTAACTGAAAAAATATGCTGTATTTTTTTGTATAAACATGTTAAAAAATAGAATATGAATTTTATCAATCAATAAACTCAAAATAGTTTCATTAGGTTACATTGTTTTGTCTCTGAATAATGTGTCCTTAAAATGGCCCGATATGATTTTCCATGCATAAACAAACCTTGTCAGCTATGACCCCAGTGACAGCAAACATATTTTTTGCATCATTGTTGATGGCCGAGCTCCATGGTGACAACATGGTTTTCTTTATGTGTGGTCGCCAGGTCATAGCCTTTGTCATCGCACATTAGCATCACCTAATACCTTCCACGACAAGGAGCAACTGGATTGGTTTTGTGGTTACTTTTCATTCTGTTCATTGTGAAAATACAACGAGGATAACATGGCCTGGTGTGTTTAAAATAAAAAAAAAACTGTAAGTATGTAGTTTCTTAAATATGATTCTGCATTCAGTATGTGCATGTATGTATACCTCTTTTCCTCCACTGACATAATAGATTGTATTAAAATTAGTTTTGGAAGCTGTACCAATTTCATCCATCATTAAATGCAGAATAAGTAATTAATTGTATTTCATAAATTGTACAATCCTTTTTATCCACAAATCATTAACTTCCTTTTCCGAACATATTTTCAGGAATTTTACTTTATATTAATTTAAAGTAACAGTAATTTGACTTTCTTCTGCATTTAAAAACAACAAAAAAACAACAACAAATAACAACACACGAGAAAAGACAAGTTTAGAGAAATATGAGTTTTACTCCAGAGCTAAAAGATTTGTGTTTTTCTGACACAACCAATTTCAAGTTCCAATGTTCACATCAATCACAAGAAACAATTCTCAAAAGGAGAGAGTGTTATCCATGTGAGTGGGACAGTTTTTCGTTTGTGTAACTAAGCATCGGCCCGTTGTTTACGAGTGCATATCAAAGTGCTCTGCACCAGAAACATTACAGATGGCACAATCCTGACGCCTGGTCGCTGTGCCCACTGAGATGGGAACAGCCAGAACATGTTGCCTATTGGACACAGCAATCGCTTTTGTTTGCAGCTTTGTTAAGTGTGTACAATTATCACAAAACACGTCTATACCAGCAGTGTGAATGTCGACTTCAATTTGTTGTGTGGACTAAGCATTTCCCCCACATATATTATTTAGGAAGAATGGGTTTAGCTAATGAGTTTGGTACAAATATAGCATCAAGAATGAAAAACATGCAAACATTAGTTCAAATTTAATAATTAAATATGTTATGCAAATAATCACTAAATATACAATTCCATGTGTGTATAAATCAGTACACTCTGTAAAAGTGCAGAGATGAGCATAGAGCAAATTTTAATTGAAGGGTTAACGGTGCAATGTGCTTTAGTGCCAAGCTCAAAGTCACAACTGGATAGATATTGAGAGTTTTTGCCAACCAAACACTCACTGTTGTTCTGGACCATGTGTAGAATATTTAAAAAGATACATGTTTTAGAAAATAGGTTATTTATTTTATTTGGATGTTTTACATGCGCTTGTTGGGATATTTAAAATTTTCCTTCACACCAAATTAGATTTATAGAACTGCTTGCTAAACTATCAATAAATGCAGCATGTTTATCTTTATCTTTATTTTGTCTGTTTTTATTGCGACCAGCTGCTAGCAGTAATGTTTTTAAGCAATTACTATACCTGATAGTCTGTGTCATTGCCATGCCACCATTTCACAGTCAATGACATTGGCAGGGCTACACAGTAAGGTGTTTGTGATGCATCAAGCCACACTGACTCATTGCTCTGAAACGGTGAGCGGATTATTTTTACACATCAGCCAATATCATATCTCTACACAATGAATAAAAACAAAGGCATTATGGCCACTGCTGAATGGAAAATGTGTATGTGTGTTCTTGCCTTGTGCCCTTGTTACAAAGTAGTGAACCGACCTCAGTCTACATAAATGTGGATTATGTGTGCAATGAGAATGCAAACTCGTGTGTGTAAACATGTCAGAGTCCTTCAGCGTCGGTTGGACTTATAAGGTGATGGTCACCTTCATGCTGCGTGTGTAGAAACAAATAAATCACACACAGGTGGAAGATAGTCATTGTTGTGTCATCCCGGGTGACACCAAATATTAAATCAGATTACCATTCTGTGAATATATAATGCCATAGGGGGGATTTACTTGTTAGAGGAGGCAGTCAGGCAGGAATCCCACTGCACAACATATTCCCCATCGCTCTGCCTTCATCCTGAGTCACCTCGCTTCAGGGTTTACCACAGGAAGCTCTTCAAACCATCCCTTTAGACTTAGCTGAGGAATCAAGATTAATGCATTTCCACATCCCGTTCAGGCTCCAGGAGAAGAAAGTCTTATAATTAACACCAGGGGGCTGTTTTTTGGAGTGAGCTGCAGGTTGGGGAGCCTCAGCCTCAGAAAAAGAGTTGATAAAAGTAAAAGATTTATTCCGGTGTGATATATGCTGCTGTGAGCAGTAACAGAATGACCTGTCAGACACCTCACTCTGGCTTATTGTTATTGGGACAAAGTGGAGAAGCCTGGAGGTGATGCGTTACTGCATCATTTATAGCATTCAATGTCAGATGCTCCAATCTCCCATTTCAAATATCACTCAGGGAGATATATGAAATAAATATTTTCTCACATTGAAAAATTGTGGATAACAGGGTTTATTCACTTTTCTGTGAAAATGATGGAGTAATTACAATTAAATTAAAGAAGTATGCAATTGTTTTTAAATTACTCAGGGAAGAACATTTGTCGAAGTGGGTGCATATCTTTTCATCATTCCTATAACAACAATACACATTGGGGTATTTTAGACTGTTCTGAAACAAAAAACGCATCATATATATTTTCCAATTTAAAACTGATACCACTACAAATACATGTGATATAATATACCTTTTATCATCCAACTGATCTCTTCATTGCACTTTACCTTTTATTGTAACTTGGGGCCAGATTTACTAAGCATTTGCACAAATGTATACAAGTAAACACAAAAAAGCGAGGCAATAAACAAAACTTCAACTGAATGGCACTCCACCAATCACAGCGTAGGTTTAATGCTAAAAGGAGCAACACGTCAACAAAACGACACATGCTATTTTTTGTCAATTTAGCCCCCGGTAAATCTGGCCGCTAGTGTTTCACAAACAACGTCTGTTTTCCTCTCCCATTATCTTCCTACTGTGTTTACGCATACTTCATTGTGAAGTATTGTCACTTGAGCTGTAATTGCCCAATATTTCCATCTAACACTATTTTTATTAAGGCCAATTAAATCATCTTTACATTCATTCAACCTCTTTCCATTATGGAGCCACCCCCATTTTTCAAAGGCAATTTATGCATTGTCGGCCAACGCAATTGTGACCAGTTCTGCACCATTAATCATCCTGTAATCACATTAGTGGTACATATACATTGTGATTATACTACAACAAAATACTGCAATTTAGATTAATAGAAAATTCTAGCTAAAATAAATAAATTAAATAACAAAATAAATGGCCTATTTTAATACATGTAGTCAAATCTAATCTTACATTTTGTAGTGAGAGTCTCCTCATAGATCCATGGAGTCTCCCCTGCTACTTCCTGAAAGATTGGACAATGCCCCTCCTCATTCACATAAACGGTAATTTTATCAATCTTGCCATTTTGACATCATGCAAAATATATGAATACATTTGGCTTCATTCCAATTGCTATGTTTTGTTCTGATTAATGTTCCAGTAGCTTGCATTCTCTAGCACTCTTACCTCACCACAAGAAGGTCCAGTGTTGGACGAGGGACAAATGGGGCTTTTCCAAACCATATCAGTTTGGCCTCTCTTTCCAAAATAGCAAATGGGTAAACTCCAAATGTCCCATTGTCATGGAATTAGACATACACCGATGCTATTCCGTAACACATCGAGAACACAATTCAACTTGGAATATGAAACGACACAGAAATATCAGACATTTGTATGGCAAGCTTGGGAGAAAACGCGGGGACTGATCACGCAAGCTGTTGTAAGCAGCCTGCGTGATCCTCCTGCGTCTCACCCCGTTTTTTCCCATGCTGGTTGGTTTTATTAGATATTCTGGAATAGGCGGGTCACATTTCTCATTGGTCAGCTTCACATCAAGGCACTCGGTATTTTTCCGTAGAGATAAAGCCTGCAAGGGGGGTGCAACTCCCCCCCTAGGGTAAACATCCTTTGGCCCATCTTTACGACCCCTTCACAAATGCAGTTTGTCACACCCTCGTTCTTCTCTTAGACTAATGATGCAGATAAAATATCACTATTATGCAGATAAAATCACAGAAATATAATCATATATTCACATTTTATCACATTTCCCTCCTGTTTATCAAAGCATTAGTCTACTGTCTCATATGCCAAACACATTACTCTTTTCAGTTTTCAACATGTCTTTCATATTGGTGTTAAAATGACACTTTTACACACAAAAAGTTAAGCACAGTCTTCAAACATTGAACACACTCCTTTTCTCTCGGCCCACAACATGTCTACATGGCTATATTACTGTCCTAAATTTTGAGTCAGATTGGTCAATCTCTGTAATTTGACAAACAGACAATTTATCTTGTCTATAATTTTGTGCGGTGTGATGGGAAATATAGAAGTACAAGCGGAAAGCCCTTAAACCCGCTGCTCTCTGGTCAGTCACTTTGACTCGTCAGGGACCTCTCTGGACACCTCAATAGAATCAAATACGTCGTATCAGGTGCTACTGGGACCAGATTGTCCACTAACCTCTCGACCTTGACCCTGCAGTATGGTTCTGGGTGATGTTGATCCTTGTTATGACCATGGCTGGCCACAAAAGAGATACATAGGCACATCGTCCTACACCCTTTGCCTCCAAGTGCCTTCTCAGCACTGTGTCCCCACACCACCATACGTCCTCGCTTGGTTTCTTAAGAGACCTTCTTCCGCTGCTCGCTTCGGTCACACCTATGACACATATGAACTGGTACATTTCCCATCTTAATTCATAATCTCATTAACATTGCATGTAGTTATGTTGTAGCAGATAAAAAACTCTCTTAGTTAGTGTAACCAATAGTGGCTGTGGTGTAATATGCCATTGTGTTTCTTCACTGTTGATTCTTTTCACAGAGTATGGTACTCTGCGCACCGTAGCCTCTGGCTCTTGTTCATCGTAGCAGAGTATAGTACTTTGCGTACTGTAGAATCTGTCTCCCGTCCATTGTAGCAGAGTATCGTACTCTACCGTAGACTCTGGACAAAAAACAAAGTCCTGCGTCTGCGATGTTATGGATCTGCCGCTGTGTTGTCCAGACATTTCTCTCACTTTCCCATGAGAGCACCCATGTTCTCGTCCCTCCAATGGTCGGTGTGAGGACGACACGGTGTGGCTCCGTCCACTTGGCTCGTCCACTTGGCTCGTCCCTGTAAACACCACATCTCCAACACGTTTTCTGCTGCGGTGATAAACAAAGTCTTTTCGACAGTTCAGTGTATTTCAAACAGCTTTCTTGTTTACAATTTTTGTTTTGAGTAATTATTGATTCGGAATATTTGTTTACTCGTCCAATATCCCTCCTTTTTGAGATATGGCCTTGCCCATTCCTCAAACTACTACACAATTCTACATTTAAACAAAATTCAATAATCCAGATAGTTTACAACGTTCACTAATCCAGGATGTAATCAAGGAAGAGATGGAATTGCGTCTGTCACTCCAACTCCGCAATGTCACCTCTTGACCTTTCACAGTTCAGTGGTCACATCCCTGGCTGAGCCCCCCCTTCCACGGCGCTGGGCCCCCCCCCTGTGTGTCTGTAATCCGACACTGCCAAACCTATCTGTTTTACCACCATTTGTTTCAAACTCTAAATGTTTCAAACTCTAAATGTCTCAAACTCTAAAAGTTTCAAACTCTAAATGTCTCAAACTCTAAATGTTTCAAACTCTAAATGTTTCAAACTCTAAATGTCTCAAACTCTACGTGTTTCAAACTCTAAATGTTTCAAACTCTAAAAGTTTCAAACTCTAAATGTCTCAAACTCTAAATGTTTCAAACTCTAAATGTTTCAAACTGTAAATGTCTCAAACTCTACGTGTTTCAAACTCTAAATGTTTCAAACTCTAAAAGTCTCAAACTCTAAATGTTTCAAACTCTAAATGTTTGGTCTCCACGTGTGCGCGCATATGTATGTATGTGTGTGTGTGTGCGTGTGTGTGTGTGTGTGTGTGTGTGTGATTCAAATACATCAAACAATAATAATTATCTCAATAATTCCCCCATTGAGCTGGCCATAAGGGTCAGTTCACAACTTAGAGTATTAACATCAAATTTCACATCTCCTCTGTGGGCGTGGCCTGAATAAAGTCACCCATCTAATGTGATATGTGCTAATCTTCTATATGTGCTTCAGGTGAGTTTCAAACTCAATCTCTCACACCTGCTCATGTGGTGCTTTACAAACATTGTGTATTAGTTTGTTCTAGCAAGTCTATATGCGTATTAAAAAATCAAAATGATTCTAAACCTTCCCCTTGGTTATAAAGCACATCATTTTTATCAACCTTTTTTTCCCCTTGTTCCCTACTTTCTTTGTCTTTTCTCTGTAACGCATGCATCTTCCTCTCTGTCTTCCCCTCTGTCTGTTCTCTGTCTTCCTCTCTGTCTTGCTCTCTGTCTTCCTCTCGTAACGGAAGAAACACCCATTTCCAAATTTCTAAACCTGCTTTTTCTTTCTCTCTTTTCACTTACTCTTACCTTCACTTGTAACCTGCTTTTACTTTCTCTCTTTCTTGTAGTCTAACCATCTCTTGCCTCCGTCCTGAGTCCTATAATGTTTAAGTCCTGTTATCACTGGTTTTCATAACTTCTATAATGTCTAAATTTAGATGATATTGTCTAATTTAAATCTATTCAATTCTTGATTGAATCTCCACAATTCTTCAGGCATTTACTTTAGAATGTCAAATTCTTTCCCTGTTAATGTTAACTTTTCCTATTACTCATCAGTCATCAGTAATTCTGGCATTATGTGGTCTCGGTCGTCTGAGAGAAATGCTACTTGCTTTACAGTCACGGTCAATGTCAAGCTTCTAGAGAAAATTCCTTATTAGATTCCTCCGGACATAAACGTGGTGTTTAAGATTCACCCGTGACTGCAAATTTTAGATCTCTCAGAATAACGCCTTGTGACCCTTGTATGATTAATTGTGATTCACACTTGTTAGTTAATCACTTATTAATCCTCATTCACACATTCACACTTCTCTCTTACTTACATTCACTCATCTTTATGTCAGTAACAACTCGTACATAAAGCATACGTTAAATCACTTTCGGTGAGAAACTTAACTCGTGGTGAGCAATTTAACTCCTTCATGTGAGAAACTTATCTCGTCCATAAGCTTACAATATTTCCTCAGTAATATCAAACTGGGCATTTCCTCAGTAATACCTAACTGGGCATTTCCTCAGTAATACCTAACTGGGCATTTCCTCAGTAATACCTAACTGGGCATTTCCTCAGTAATACCTAACTGGGCATAAAAGTCTACAATATTTTTCCAGTAAATATCAAACTAATGCATAAAACGTTTTATGGCTAACTCTTTTTCACACTCAAAGTTTTGTCTGACCTTCTTCGTCGCCTGTGTTCTCCTGCTGCTTCGAAACGACGCGCTCTCCTCGCGGAGAATGAGGTGCGATGGGCGGCCACGGGAAAAGTGGACTTCCTTTAGCTGTGCACAGACTTCACCGAGTCACCCGTCAATCTCTGCGAAGGGGCTGCTTGTCATCCGGCTCGAAGGACCAGAAAATGTCATGGAATTAGACACACACTGATGCTATTCCGTAACACATCGAGAACACAATTCAACTTAGAATATGAAACGACACAGAAATATCAGACATTTGTATGGCAAGCTCCCCGCAAACGCGGAGACTGATCACGCAAGCTGTTGTACGCAGCCTGCGTGATCCTCCTGCGTCTCACCCCGTTTTTTTCCCATACTGGTTGGTTTTATTAGATATTCTGGAATAGGCGGGTCACATTTCTCATTGGTCAGCTTCACATCAAGGCACTTGGTATTTTTCCGTAGAGATAAAGCCTGCAAGGGGGGTGCAACTCCCCCCCTGGGCAACATTCTTTGGCCCATCTTTATGATACCTTCACAAATGCAGTTTGTCACACACCCATTCTTCTCTTAGACTAATGATGCAGATAAAATATCACTATTATGCAGATAAAATACATCACAGAAATATAATCATATATTCACATTTTATCACTCCCATCTATAATTCTAGTCTAACTGTTCAGTATCTCGCTGTACAATATGTCACATTGTCTAAGCACATTTAGTTTGTTACATAGCATACCTCCTCTTTTAATGGTGTGAGAAAAATGCTGCAATTTAAATAATGTCTAAAAGTAGATCCTCCTTGTGTATGTTATACTTCCTAATTAGCCATTCTCTCACTAGCCTGTGTTTGATCATTGGGTAATAATATTTAGTATCACCAAGGTCTTAGCAGGATGCTCATTATTGTGCAACTACCAAGGTGATCTCCAAACATCACCCCTTCAGAATACAGCTCAGTTTTACTGCAATTACTCCTATAGGATGCCTATTGTTTTTTTCATATTTGTATACATTAAATGGCTATGTAACCAATGATGAGAATTAATTATGCTGCGCTCGTATCTAGTAAATGGACTGAAAAAGGAAGAGGGTGGATTTATAGTTGTTCATTAGTACTCCACTATGCTGCTGCCTGTGTCTCCCACATGAAGTGTCTCACGTAACCGGGCAAATTAGTGTGCAATCTCGTGTTCTTTTTTTTTATAAATGAATCTGTCTATCACGTCTCTGCTGTGTGGAAGTTGGTCTGCACCTCTGCTTGTTCACAAGACGGAGAAAGTGAATGTACTTAGCTTGAAGGTTACTGAGACATTTCTAATAACCCAAGGGAACAATACAGCAGAAACATGTGCCGGAGAATTTCAAAAATAAAAATAATATGATAATATTGACTGCAGTGGTATTACTTGAGGAGAGGGTCACTTGGAAAGGCACACGTGTAACATTGGTGTAGTGTTTGTAGTTCTTGGGATGTTGCCAAGTTGTTCACAGGGTTCAAATGAGAGTAGGCAGTCTTTTAAAATGCACAACACTCCTCTAACAAAAGTTTGCAATCGGTAGAGATCAGAGGATTGTTAACTTTTAGAAATTGCATTGTAACTTCGTCATATAGGCTAAGATATTCCAAATTTGAAGATAATGCAGAATTCTATTTTTTACACCATACAAATAAAAACCTTTTTGGTTACATTTGGCTGAAGGCGCTCTCAACATTTAGAATATTGCAGATATTCAAAATACACACAGACAGCATGTTAACTGTAACTTTAGAAAGGGGTAAATGTACCTCTTTTATTTCCAATTTCCTAAAGGAGTCCACTTCTATCACTGCAAATTGTGTTAAGTTGCTTGAATAATGTACTTCAACATAACCTCCATGCATAAAACCAACTATGCCTCTTTTAAACCAAGAAGGAGAGCTTCATGTGTGACATATAATTAAATTTCACCCGCTAATTCAGACTGTTTAATGATGCAGGGAGAACAATTTATTTCAGCATGCTATGCAGCAGGGTGGTCCATAGGGGCCGGTGAGGAGAAGGATTATTAGAAAGTGCTTCAGAGGGCTAGTGTCATTGAGGGAGACATGGGAGCAAATGGCTCTATTGCTCTTAAACACATGGATGTCTATTGATCAACTGACAAGTTGTATCACACTTTCCAAATTGCTCAATGAACACTGCATACAACACCGCTCATCATGCATAAAAACTATAGAATGTGCAAATAACAAGTGAGTAAAATGAGTATAATAAAAACAAACATATATGAAAGAGAGGTTAAAAAAAAACACTGGCCACTGAGCTCTGGCCGCGGCAGCCTTTTATCTCCAGCTGACTGTAACTTCAGCTGGGCGGATCTGTTGGCCTGGACTGCACCTGGTAACCAGGCAGGTAGAGGGAGGGAGCAAGCAGCAAGAGCGAGGGGGACCGAAGCAACAAATGACATTTGTAAACTGAAATATTGATCTAAAACAGCTTAAAATATAATGGAAAATGTTCCTCTTGTTCAAAACTGCAGAGCTGCAAAGGGGAGATTCACTGTTGGATTTTCATTAGTGTTTTTATTTTTGAAAAAACTCTAGGGGAAAACAATGAAGCCACAAATGAAGGAAAATATGGGCTTACTCAAACATGCTTTAATCTATTACATTTGAACTTCTGGTAAGTCAATGATGTCACATTTAACAAATAAAACTTAAATACAGGCTGTTTTTGATTTGTATTTGTTTATATTGCATTACTACTAGCTCAAATCATCTTTAAACCTTTAAATACATTTAGACAAAATGAGAGCCAATGAATTGTGTAAAAGTTCAAATCAATAAATTATATTAAATGTGTGTATTTGTTATAATATATTTTTTGAACTCCATATCTCTTTGTTAAACTGTAAATCATTCCAAACTGTCACCCAGTGGCCTCTACTGTTTTTAAAGTTAATGGCTTCTCCCACAGCGCACAACCTGACATTCTGTTTTGTATTTCTGTGTGTTTTTTCTAGATGCTGGCACCAGGCAGTGGCTGGTAGATGAGTCTGGCGGCTAATCCCAAACCACCTATCTATCAACCTGGAGACTATTTCCAGCCTCTCCTACAGAATGTCAAAGCCTCGCTGAGCAGAAGATGAGTCCATCATTTCTCTCAAAGACTTTCCCCACGAGTTTTCGTCTAAACACATAAACTCATCACATGCCATTATTTTTCTATTATCCTCCCTTCTGTCAATGGTGAGCCAGCAGCGAGTGAGCGAGTTCCCCTCTATTGTATGCAGGATGCAAAGGAGATCTACACAATGTGACAGAGTGCTTTGGCTCTGAATGGCCTTTGATGGGGCTGGTGCCAGAGATCTTGGCTCTAATGGGAAGCGAGACACTTAAAAAGAGATGACCCTGCCTTTGTTGCCATCACTGTCTCTTTGCCAGAGAGGGAGCCCAGCTCTTCTATTACTTCTGCACTTGCTAATTAGCGTCTGTCACAAGAGTAACTTGTACCTGTCAGTGCTCACTGCTCTCCTATATTCACTAACTTGAGGCAATTGAAATTGAATGCCAGCTAAGCTCCAACAAACTGCAAATGGTGCATGGCATATAACCTGATTTCCACACTGACCTGACAGCCTCCTATATGAAATGGTTTTAATGATTGAACAATTATATGAACGGATTTTTAATGCAGGTGAACAATCACACTTTACTTTACAGCACCTGTAACATGGTTGTCAGGGTTAAAGGTTAGAAGCTGCTACGATTCAGGGGTTAATACAAATTTGAACCATTGAACCACTTTATTCTTCTCTGTGTCTTTGTGTCTGTATATGGTGCAACTCCTACAGTCCACATTTGCTCCTATAGTTGTTGAACAGTGGGGAATAGAGCAGCACTTCTACATTCAGATTACTGATTTATTTTCCCCTACAAAGGACTTGCCGTTAGTGGTCTATGAGTCAGTTAAAACCAAAGTAAAACCCCATTTTGAAGCATTCCACATGGAACTGGAAATGTTTTATGCCATTTTGTGGAATGTTTCATGCAAAGAACATCTCCATGGAGAAAAGCAGTTGGTGGTCCCTGTCATTCCCTAATTTGAGTTACGCCTCGCTCACACTGCATCCAACGCCGCTCACATTAGGACCGGAGCTCTGCGGTGCTCCTGAGCTCACAGGCTTTGAACACACACTTGAGACCACGTGCTCACGCGATAACAAATCATTTACACAGGGAACATTTTAGCTGTGAGCTCCGGCGTATGGCAAAAAGTCCAATGCAACAGAAAGAATCCGGAGCGCCTTGGCACCTCCACCAGCACCTCCACCAGCACCACCAGACTGGACCACCACACTGCACCACCACACTGCACCTCCACACTGGACCTCCACACTGCACCTCCACACTGCACCACCACACTGCACCACCACACTGCACCACCACATTGGACCACCACACTGCACCACCACACTGCACCACCGCACTGCACCACCGCACTGGACCACCGCACTGCACCACCGCACTGCACCTCCGCACTGCACCACCACACTGCACCACCACACTGCACCTCTACACTGGACCTCCACACCGCACCTCCACACTGGACCTCCACACTGCACCTCCACACTGCACCACCACACTGCACCACCACACTGGACCTCCACACTGCACCTCCACACTGGACCTCCACACTGCACCACCACACTGCACCACCACACTGCACCACCACACTGCACCTCCACACTGCACCTCCACACTGCACCTCCACACTGCACCACCACACTGCACCACCACACTGGACCTCCACACTGGACCTCCACACTGCACCACCACACTGCACCACCACACTGCACCACCACACTGCACCACCACACTGCACCACCACACTGCACCTCCACACTGCACCTCCACACTGCACCACCACACTGCACCACCACACTGCACCACCACACTGGACCTCCACACTGGACCTCCACACTGCACCACCACACTGCACCACCACACTGCACCACCACACTGCACCACCACACTGGACCTCCACACTGCACCTCCACACTGCACCTCTACACTGGACCTCCACACTGCACCACCACACTGCACCACCACACTGCACCACCACACTGGACCTCCACACTGGACCTCCACACTGCACCACCACACTGCACCACCACACTGCACCACCACACTGCACCACCACACTGGACCTCCACACTGCACCTCCACACTGCACCTCTACACTGGACCTCCACACTGCACCACCACACTGCACCACCACACTGCACCACCACACTGCACCACCACACTGGACCTCCACACTGCACCTCCACACTGCACCTCTACACTGGACCTCCACACTGCACCACCACACTGCACCACCACACTGGACCTCCACACTGCACCTCCACACTGCACCTCTACACTGGACCTCCACACTGCACCACCACACTGCACCACCACACTGCACCACCACACTGCACGACGGGCAATCTGAGCCCCTTTTGTTTTGTGACTGGTTGCAGTCACCGCACTGGAGCTGCCCTGTGTGCAATGTGAGCCCGGCCTTAATAAATCAGGCTAAGAGACTAGCTTGGTTTACGCAAATTTGGTAAATGACTCAAATTGACAGGCCCTTCTCCAGAAAGGTCAGAAGTCAGGTCTGTGGAAAAACAAGAGCAAGAGAAACAGCCAGAATTAAATACATTTCTGTTGACTTTTTGCACAGTGGGGTTTTTAATGTAGGGTTAGAGGGATCTGGTTATGTTATTAAATAAGATAGGTACATTGATTTAAGGGTGTTGTGTAAAATAAAGTGTTGCCCAATCTTTTATATAGCTCTGTGCTGCTTTGAATGTTACATTATGGGTTTTTTTTGGTACTTGACCTACCTGTGTCTTCCATCCATTTATGATCACCAAAGTAATTTGTGTCAAATAAAACAGTGCCTATTTACATTAAAGAGACAGAGTGAAAGTGCCTGGCCACTGGTAATTATTGGTCCTATTCCCAGGGCCACTTTGTGCTCACTGAGCTAGAACAAGGTCCAGTTTATTACAGGCATTTCTGCCCCACGGGATTAACCGGGTTTCATAAATTCATCTCTACACTTTCCATTAGGAATAATTTTCCACTGTCTAGAGTCAAGACCATTCCACAGAATAAGCCAAACATGAATTATTGTGTGGGTAACACAAACATTCCATTTGTATGTAGAGCAGTTGTGACATATTGACACATTCCCAGTTAGACACAGTCCTATTTTGAGGCTAATCCGGCTTTTATTTGCTCATGCTCAGTCATCCCAAACATTTGACTTGTTTTAAATAATGGCTTTTCCTTCTGATTGTTTGTCACATTGGAAATAGATCTCTTCACACTGACTAATGCAGGACTCCTGACATGTGTGAGTGTAGGGTGCTCACACTGTGTCTTGTGGCTAAGCTGGATGAGCCACTGACAAAATGTGCACATCTCTGTACAGTAGCCCTTGACCTTGCCAAGTGTCCTCATGGCCTAGACACCTGTCTGAAATGAAATTACAGATTAGTGGCGCCAAGCCTGAAGAGAGGCTTATTTGGAGAGGCACTCATTCCTGTGGAGTAAAAAGTATCATGGAATCTAATGTTGAAATGTCACTTTTTCAGATTTAATTATATGTGATTGTGTAAGAGGAACATGCCTGAAAATGATAGCATATATAAGAAAAGCTTATATTTGAATCTGACTGTGTCTCAGTTTCTGTTTCCAGAGTGAATACAATATTAAAGAATAATTGTGAGACCAAAGGTGCAAAAGCTAAACCCTCATTAATTCAGAAGTCTGTGAAGCCTCACTCGGTTGCCTAATTTTAAATTAAAACCACTGCTGACTTAATTTAAATACAAATGACCATCCATCTCCACTAAAAAGGATTTTTTTTATTATTATTATTATTAAGTGTGCAAAGTGCAAGTCAACATACAAAGTTTATCTCTAGCTTGCCATGATGGAAGAGGAGACATTCTTACTGACATCCAGTAGACATTCAGTCTGAAGGAAGTATTCTGAAAGAAGCAATAGTTCTCGATCCTCAGACCAGAAAAAACTGGTTCCAAAAAACAACAAAGCTACTGGAGTTTTTCTTGAAAGAAATAAGTAATTCAAAATAAAATAAGAAAGAAACAGGCTTAATTAATCTATTACTGGAATAGAGGAATATGACTTAAAGTAAGTAAAGTATCGTTTAAGTACAGGTATTGAAAACTAGCTATTTTAACTCCTGGCACCAGAAGAACACAAAAGCACATGGTTGTAGGCTCCAAGTCTACAACCATATGCTTATTTTGGAAACCCCAAGGCTAGAGTTAGACCTGTGCCACGCAGACCCTGCTGCCGCTGGCAGATTGCCTGCTCTGGATTGGACTTGGGTTAGTTTGTTTGAAACTTGTGATTGCTTGTTTCTTAAAATCCACTTCTCCTCACTCAGCCAATATAAAGATGCTTTAAAATGGGAGTTATTCAGAAAGTTCAATTAACACTTTGACCATATCAGTGTGCTACCAGTAATGGAGCATTACTTTATGATGACCTGGGTTTTGTTCCCTGATTAAAGCAACAGTATGTAACTTTCTGGCGGTACGTCATCTGCATAATTCCATGGAAATTGAAAGTTAAATCCATACTCTCCATGGAGGTGGACACATGTTCTGCCATATTGTGAAATATTATAGCCAAAGGAGCAATATTATATGAAAACAAGCAAGAGGACAGTCAGTTGGTTGAGATACAAGCCTGGACTCAGGACACATGTTTTTCTAGTTTTTTCAGTGCAAAAAGCACTGAAAGCACTTTTATTTTAGACATTTTTTTGTTAAATCATTTTTTATTTTTTGGTTAAATCATTTTTATTTCTCCTGAGGATGTCCAATATAAATAATAAGTCATGTTTGCACAGGCTTAGGTGAAAATATCAAACAAAGGAGATGCAAAAGGTGAACACAATTATACTTTCAAATGTTTGCTGAAGCTGATTTAGAGAGTTTTATTAAATTGTTTGTGGTTCAAGACATAATCAAAACATTTTTACATTTTTTATTTTGGTTTTGTTTTACTACTTAGAATAAGTTCAAACAATACTGTATTGTACATAATGCATATGTATTGACCTATACACCAGCTTTTCATTCTCACAAAGCAGTCTGTGTACTAAAACATGCTCATCAACCTAAACTATACAAAACCAAGCTCATTGTTCTGTCACTGTCCACTGTAGACATATTTGGATCTTATTTGTGCTTTATACTAAGCACAACATAATTGTGCATGTTTTTTTTACACAAAATGCCCTGAATGTCGCATAATGATTAGCTAAGAGTGGGTGAAGTGTCTGGTGTTGGATCTTCTTGCCTGGAACAAAATATCCATTGAAATTCACATCACACTCCTAATGAAAATGAGGCCCTTGAGCCAGTATATTATGGAGGTCTGGGTATTCCTGGATGTCACACGACATAAGTGTCTGAGGAGAGCACATCTGCACTGCAACTAACAGATGTGTGAATAATCGCTCAACTAATCACTTGGAATCAACAGCATTTCCTGCCATATTTGTACTTACAAGCTGGAACAGAATTTGAATTTATTCTCTGCTATCAAAAACACACTCATTTTACCACAAATAGACCTACATAATTTCCATACAGGGGTGAAGATGCCCCTGCCCTTGTTCCGTATAATGCTCATATTATGAAGACCATGGCAGTTTGAATTAGCATTGGGGTTTTCTTTTTCGTGTTGCAAATTAAAATGTAACCATTAACTGCCTGATTTGCCAATTCAGTTCATGTGCAGCTTGTCCAGAATAATGAAAATCAGTTTTTTATGTGAGGGAAGGTTGAAGCACGGTCAAGGTCAATTCCGAGGCAAAAGTAGCAAGCAAGGGCACACAACTGAGTAGGAAGGGCACAATACTGGGTGTTAAAGTATGCCATGAAGCCACTTCTGACAGTATTGACAAAGCTCATTTATTTCACTGGGTCAATTCAAAAAGCAGAACTCGTCACAACCTGTTTAGGCCTTGTATAGATTCTGTCCCCGTTCGATCTAATGACGAAAATATGTTTTCAATCTATAGAGACATGCTATATTGTTGGAAAACTAATTTTTTTACAAAACGTTCATTGCATGCATGTCATAGTCATGGTTATTATGCAGTGAAAATCTCCGTTCCAGCCACTGAAAAATCACTTGTTAGTTGAGTGACTGTATGAGACACACTGTAAAACAATAGAGCAAGACAAACGGCACTAGGCTATTGACGTAAGCCTGCATATTTACTTCTGTCCAAATAAATGCAGTTTGGTAATAGTGTGCAGATTTGTTTTTATTTTCTCTAAACTGTAAATTCAACAATTTACCTGTGATCGTTTAAGGGATGGACTGAATTTTTGATTGAGCTGAATAATGCTACTTCTCCCTCCGGCTTTATTCAACCGTGGCATCACGGAAGAGTTTGAATAAAAATTAACTGAAATAACATGTGAAGGTTATGGCTGAATCCTTCCTCTTTACAAAAACATGCAAGTGTTTTGTAAACTGGATGTGCTAAATTACCCCAGGGAATGGTTAAAAAAAACAAAAAATCACAAAGCCACCATTTACAAAATTGTGTGTTGTAAAATGTTTTTTTGTGTGCTTCATTAGGAATCACCAGGGGGGATTTTGATCTTGCCTCAAACATGACTCCTGAGGTTCTTTCTGGAAAGAGCAGGAAAAGTATAAAGGTCAGCTAGCTGCAGATCATTATTAAAAATAAACATCAAAGAGCCTGGGGTGCAGACATGAAGGATAAAAGTGTGGGCTTCTCTCCTGGCTTACTCCACATGCTTTAGGTAGCTTTTAAAGTAGAATTCCCTGGAAACCAGGGTTAACATCAGAAGAATATGCCTTCAATAGTGTCAAAGGCTAGAGTGCATGTTAGAGAATAATTAATAAAAATGCTTGGCATGCAACCTTAATAAATCTAAATTTTATTTCCATTGATGGTCATTCTTCTTATGCTATCATAGTCCTATTTTGTATATTATATGAATACATATTTTGATTGAGAATGAGACAGTTTCTCATACTTTCTGTCGAATGCAGGAGGGTCTGGAACCGGAACCAGATTTCACTGCTGATCATTGATTGTCTGTGGATGACCATTACGCTCAAATCATTCAGAACAAAATATAAATCTTCTTTTACCCCAGGTCTACTTAGTTAAGTGCTTTGCACGTTTTTTTCTACTGTAATACATGCTGTATTTTGTATTATTATTTTCATCATAAGGTGCAATGTTTGTTTTGATTCAAGCCAGTTGGCAACATGGTAAAGCACACAGACCTTCTGCTCTCCTTTCTCAGAGGTGCTAGACCAGGCCATCCCTAATTCTAGTGTCCTACTTTCTCTGAGCCTGCAGGCAATCTTTTACTGTTCATCCATCACATCTACTGTAATTACATTTGTTTACAGTGGAAGCAACCCCAGCTATCTGAGTACTGGTTATTGAGAAGATAACTCATGGCGAATTTAACCACCGCATTTACACATGAATCATCTTTTGTGTCAGAGCTGAAACGCAGCAATGGTAACACTCATGATAACAACACTCGTGCAAGCCTTTTCTGCAGATAGTCTTACGTTTTTTAAAACATCATTATTTCAAAAGGATAACAAATATATTGTAACTTTAACAAATTTCAGAAAACTCAGCACACCAATAGCTTGACAACGCTTACTTTGTCCTTCAGACCTTGTTGGCTTCATTCAATTAACAGCTGTAAATGGACTGTTTAGAATATTAGGCCAGTTAATGTTACTTTGACAGTGATTTAATTTGACATGTTAATCAATCATCAACATGGCTGGAACGTGCACTGATGTGGTAACAAGCTGTATAAATAGCGTTGGTGTGCAGACTGTTCAGAATGTGCTGTTCATTTGTAAGCTGGTAGTACTGGGTGTGAGAAACTACTCACATATTGGTATCTTGCTCCAAATTGGATGAAATACTTTTAGCAGATGGTTTGGAAAATGTTGGTAGTAGATTAAGTATCTGCTCATTTAGAAGATGTAACAGTTGTGTAAAAGTTTTAGTAGCAGCAGCAGCGGCAGCGGCAGCAGCAGCAGCAGCAGCAGCAGCAGCAATATGCAGTACGGTATTACTAGTACTATAGTATTACTCTGAAATTACATTATCGTACTTCATGAGAACAGAAATTGATCACTGCCTCTTTCAGTCAAGGGGTTGTTTACTCACCATATCTCCTCCCCAGCCAAACTTTGAGATTAATTACTCCGCTTTAATGGGCTCACTACTTGGTACTAGTAATTAAAAGATAATGATTGGTCCCTTAGAATGTTACAAATAAAGATGCTCAAACTAATTTGTGTTAGTCAGGTGGTTCAATAAAAGACTAGGTCCAGTGTGTGGAGGGATAGGGTGGGATCGAGGTGAAGTGTGTCTTTGTTGAGATTATCCTGCAGTGTCCGGTGCTCTCAGTAATGCATAGTCCATCTTATGTATTCCTCCACAATGATTAGATAGGCTTCATGAATATAAATTGTTTTCCCCACAATTCATTTTGAATAAAGCGCTGTTTACCATTACAAAAGTTATTAACTCACTTTCTAGATCGCAGGCTAGCCCATGACACCCTATGGAACACACACACACAAGATAGTGGAGGAGAAAGTGTGTGAAAATGTGTAGCAGCGTTTACACTATTGACATATTGAGCACTACGTCTGGGGCACAACACCGCAGTTGATTCTGCAGGGAATATGGGAAATCTATGACATTCAAAGAGGCGCTCCGGTTTGTAGTCCCCTCACTGAGTCTGTATTACTCTGGGGACCCCTGCCTCCTTTTTACAGCAGGTGAATTGCACTTTCAACAGCTGCTCAGCGTTACAGGCAAGTCAAGGAGAAAGAGACATAGGAAAACACACACAAATGGCTACTACATATAAAAAGAGGTTGAAATTAATGTATACCTTTATAGTCACACCTTTTTTCATAGTTTTGGCCTGGGTGCGACTTATACTTATATTTATACTTATATACTTATATACTCCGGAGCGACTTATATATGATATTATTTGATATTTTCACACTTGCAACAGCATTTCATACTCCAGTGTACCTTGTTTTTTTCTTCTCTATTATGCATTTTTTGTCTGGTGCAACTTATATTCCAGTGCGACTTATAGTCCCGAAAATACGGTACTTTCTTGATGTCTGTTTAAAATTAGTTATACTTTTCTTGTATAAATATATATATATATATATATATATATATATATATATATTTAACTTTATTTTTTATTTTTTTTTTTAACTTTTGCCAGTAAATACATTAAATATTACAAAGTGATCTAAAATAAATTGATCAGTTTTGAATTTCCGAGAACCAAACTTTTCCTCAAAAAAATTTAATAAAAAAGAAACTACCACTCCAACGCTTTCTCTCTCTTTTTTGTTCTGTTTTTACTTTTATTCGATCAACTGTTACAGCCTCCTTAACGATTTTAACTTCCATTAATCATCGCGATATAGTTGATCAGTTTACAGTTACAAGATGGCCGCCGCGTTTTGCTCTGCAGTGCTATGGTCCGACTGTCACTCTGGTGTACGTTTTATTTAGCTCGCCATGGGACCTCAGAATGATGGAAAGACTGCTAATTTTGCAACTCCGGTAATTATCCTTGTAAAGATTCTGCCAAACACGAACAAACAGAAAAGAAACCTAAAACATTTTTGCTTTTTTCCCGCGATGTACACTAGAAAAGATGTTTTTCTGTCTCCTCTTCCTGGCTCCCGGCAGCTTGCTCAGGTATGAACCTAAAAGTGCATTGATTGGCGTCATTTGACTACCTAAATTAAATTGCACATTGGCTTATCAATATGCATATTAGCATGCAGAAAAACACAAGATGATATTATATTATTATAGTAGCCTATGTAGTTGTAAAGCAGTAGCAAAGAAGCACACAAACAACAGCAACAGAGATCAAGAGGCCACGCTGTAAATCTAAATGAATATGTTTTATTCATGTTTGAGGATCATGGGAACATCTCTGACTCAGTGTTGTGAGTTCAAGCTTTGACTTTGAGCAAACAAGAACGTTAATTATAACATTAAAAAAAGCTTCATACTGTTTTGGTGACATAAATTAATCAACATGGTTCTTTTGTATATGAAAAAAATAGAGTGCTAAATTATATTTACTGGTAACTCTTAAGTACTTCCTACATCTCTGACTTGTTTGTCCTTTTCTGTAAATGTGTAACACGCAGGATAAAACCAGCTGATTTTCTGTCTGTGCTGCTTTGATCTATGGACAGTGGGGCCGGTGATCAATACACTCTACTTGGACATCATTATCAAGACTTATGACCTTTCAACTTTGGGCCTATTTAGTCTGAATACCACATTCTTCTTGTCTGGGCCCTTATTAAGAATGGTGAGTCACTTGAAACTCTTAATTAGCTGATGGTGCAAACACATGTTAAAAAAGGCCATGTGTGTTTGACATTGGCCCATTGAAAGCCGCACGAAGTAACGAGTGAAAGAATATGTATGAAACCTCATAAAATGACCCTTGATGTATTCAACACTACAATTCATTCAAGCAGAACATTTTTTTTAGCAGAAATAATTTGGTTAGCTTAATGGGTGTCTTTTAGAATAACAAGTTGTTCTAACAAAAGTTGCCTGAAGTGACTTAAGATGAATTGCTGCGGCAGTGGTGACTGCTCATTAGCTCCTTGAAGTGTTATTACAGTTGGCCTCATAAGAAACCTGCATAATAGCTATCCATGGCTCTAAAAGACAGACGGCTAATAAATTGCATAATAACCAGATTAGCAGTATGTCACACTAAGCCTCTGGCAAACGACGAGGGAATTGGGAAGATTTTACCCACCCTGTGAGATGAGGAAGATATAAATAGAAACCTTGAAGCACAATTTGTCAAGTTACACAAGCCCAAATGCATTTCCCACTCTACCCTTGACATAAAGGGGTCCCTCCGAAACAGATTTAATCAAGTCATTATGAAAACGTGGATGCATTTGTATTAACAATGACAAATATCTTGTTTAAAGGTCAGAGTCATTAGACATTCTTTCCCAGCAACTGAGAGTATGTTGCAACACATGAAGACGTAATGACAAGCGCGTAGACAGCCCTGAGAAGTATATATCGTGTGCCTTGTGTTTATAGTTGGTCTCTGTCCAGTGATGAAAGAAGTTTGGTTTCATCCGTTGTCTGTAGGCCAACCTATCATGTGTGTTCGAGGGACGTGGTTAACATGTTTAGCCACAAATTAAAAATCCCTCATAGACTCTAAGGGAGCTGTTTGGAAAGTAATTACATCAAAGGCTGTGGGAATATTTGCTACACTAAAATGGCTGCTGATGATATGCAAGTCCCCGTTAGGCAGTAATTAGAGGCTCCTGCCTTATGGCCACTGAATTCTACCTCAACTAAAAACTTGTTCCTTATTCACATCATGTTGGTCTGTCCTAATGCAAGAAATGTGATTTTCTTGTTGTTGTCATTTATTAGTATTTCTGATGAATACTTTTTTTTTTGATCAAAGCTTCTTTAAAACCCCTGTGCAGCAGTTTCAAGTTGTCATCATGATTGTGTTGTGAAGCTAAACGCTCAATGGTCCTTTACAGCAGCACAGTCGGGGATTGAACGGTGAAATGCCATGAATTCAGCTGTTTAATGCTTGGAACCTGTTTTTTTACAGTTTATTTACTAGGTTTAGCTGATTATTAGCTATCAGTAACAAACAATCAAATCAAATCAATTTATTTTTGTAAGGCCCAAAATCACAACAACAGTTGCCTCTGAGGGCCACAGGGAGAAATGAATCAACAATGTCTGTGGTGGCGAGGGACGATGTCCCAGGGTCCTCTGTCCTTAGACTCTCCTTCTCGGCCAGGAAAAACTACAAAAAAACCTCTTTGGGAAAAAAAGCGTAGAAACCTGGAGGAGTTCCAGTGAAGGAGAGATCCGACTCTCACAGACGGACAGACGGACACGAGGGAGACTGGAGCTGGACCCACTCTTCAGGCAGATGAGGGACCGACTGAGGCGAACTGGACCCACTCTTCAAGCAGATGAGGGACCGACTGAGGCGAACTGGACCCACTCTTCAGGCAGATGAGGGACCGTCGGAGGCGAGCTGGACCCACTCTTCAGGCAGATGAGGGACCGTCGGAGGCGAGCTGGACCCACTCTTCAGGCAGATGAGGGACCGTCGGAGGCGAGCTGGACCCACTCTTCAGGCAGATGAGGGACCGTCTGAGTCGAGCTGGACCCACTCTTCAGGCAGATGAGGGACCGTCGGAGGCGAGCTGGACCCACTCCTCAGGCAGATGAGGGACCGTCGGGGGCGAGCTGGACCCACTCCTCAGGCAGATGAGGGACCGTCCACACAGGGCAGGGACCACTTCACCAGGGGAGGGGCATCTGGGTCCACAGGTCCTCAGGAGTGAGATAAAGAAAAGAAGGCGGTGAACAGTTTGCAAGTGGAATCAAAAAATAAATATTGTTTGATAGCATAAGTAGTCAGAAGAAGAAGATGATAGTGCTCAAGCTGTCATACTTCCCCCAGCATAGTTACTCCTAGGGCAGCGTAGCTAAAGCTGTGGGTTTATGTTTCTGTTCCTAACTAGTCTGACCATAAGCGATTTCGAAGAGGAACGTTTTAAGCCTGGACTTAAATGAAGAGACTGTGTCAGCATATTTAACATGGGTCGGGAGCTGATTCCATAACACAGGAGCTTGGTAGCTAAACGCTCTACCTCCTACAGTACTTTTAGAGACTCTTGGCACCACCAGAAGGCCGGCATTCTGAGAGCGAAGAGCTCTGTTTGGATGATATGGTTCTATAGCATCTTTGAGGTAGGATGGGGCCATGTCATTTATGGCTTTGTAGGTCAAGAGTAGAATTTTGAATTTGATTCTAGACTCGACGGGGAGCCAGTGAAGAGACTTCAGCACCGGCGTAATGTGCTCTCTTCTTTTTGTTCCTGTTAGTAATCTTGCTGCTGCATTTTGAACCAGTTGAAAGCTTTTTATGGAGCTTTTAGGACACGCTGCAAGCAGGGAGTTACAGTAGTCTAATCTAGTCGTTACAAATGCATGGATAAGTTTTTCGGCATCACTTTTAGGCAGAATTCTTCTGATTTTGGCGATGTTGCGCAAATGGAAATAGGCTGTTTTACAAGCTTGATTTATATGAGCTTTAACTGAGAGCTCCTGGTCAAATAAGACTCCAAGGTTTCTTACAGTAGAACTGGAGGCTACACTAACATTGTCCAGTGTGACTATCTGCTCAGATAGAGAGTCTCGTAGATGCTTAGGGCCAAGCACAATGACCTCGGTTTTTTCAGGGTTAAGAAGCAGGTAGTTTAGTGTCATCCAGGTTTTTATCTCTTTCACACAAGCACTAAGTCTGTCTACTTGATCGCTCTGATCAGGTTTCATTGATAAATACAGCTGAGTGTCATCTGCATAGCAGTGGAAGTTAATGTCATGCTTTCTGATAATGTTGCCTAATGGCAGCACATAAAGAGTAAACAGAATTGGACCGAGTACCGAACCCTGTGGCACACCGTAAATTACTTTAGAGCTTGGTGAGGAGCTCTGGTTTACATTAACAAATTGGAACCTATCAGATAGATAGGATTTAAACCAGCTGAGGGCTGTTCCTCCAACACCTACATCACATTCTAACCTCTGCAGTAGAATGTTGTGGTCAATGGTGTCAAACGCTGCGCTGAGGTCCAACAGAACCAGGATTGAGACCAGTCCATCTTCAGCGGCTAATAACAAGTCATTTGTGACTTTAACAAGTGCAGTTTCAGTGCTGTGGTGGGCTCTGAACCCTGACAGGAAAACTTCAAATAAGTTATTGTCCTGCAGGTGGCGACAAAGCTGTTTTACTACAACTTTTTCAAGGATTTTAGAGATGAAGGGAAGATTTGAACAATGAAGACATTCTTTTGCACTGATCAGGTACATTCTTGCACACAACTGTCGATACATCTCTGCAGAATATTCCTTTAGGATCGTTCCTGCTCTTTCTGTTACCTCAGTAAAGTAAACTTTGTTTGCCATCATCTGGTATAATATGACTGATTTTCATGAATATTGCAATGTCGTGCAATCCACCGCCAACGGTTGGAGTAATGTCCAATCTCCTGTCTACCGCCGGGGAAACTATTACACTGATTGTGTGTGGTTTGTATTTTAATGATACCTGTTTAATCTTGGCTTTTTAAAACCCATATCTTTCAAGAAAATGACTCTGCTATGCCTCAATGAGTGTCAGTGTGCTTTAGGATAAATACTTAAATATGTGACTAATTTCAAGAAATAACAATTTGTTTCTCAATTAATCTCATTTGCCCAATGAAAATAGTGTTTTAATTGCACTTTGCTTTAATTTTTCTCTGCACTCATAAAAGACGACAGTAAAGATCGCAAATAAATTGTAACTGCTCTGTTTGTTGAAGTCTTTATGTGAAAATAAACCAAATGTGCTATTAATTCTTTGTCATAAATAGTGTCTGTGGAATTTGACAAAATAGATTGCTATAATACAATATCCGTAAACGTTCCAATTTATGAAGAGCGTAACGTTGAGAGCTGAACACACAACATTTAAGTGTAAGAGGCAGTGGATCCTAGGCATATTCCAATTTATATTATCAATAATTTGTTTGATCGATGTAAACTCAATATTTCCAGTTCAGGCTCAATACCCTGCACTACAAATACTGTATTTTCTGGACTATAAGTCGCACATTTTTTCATAGTTTTGGCTGGGGTGCGACTTATACTTATATATATATTTATACTTATATACTTTTACTCCGGAGATACTTATATGTGATATTATTTGTTATTTCCACATTCGCAACAGCATTTCATACTCCAGTGCGACTTATACATGTTTTTTTCTTCTCTATTATGCACTTTTTGGCTGGTACGACTTATACTCCGGGGCGTGCGAGGTGCTCTTCAGTGTTTTTTTGGGAAAAAGGATGCACGCTGAGCTCTCTCTGTAATTGGTGCACGTGTTAAAGGCCCCCCCCCCCCCCCCCCCCCCCCCCCCCGCTTCCTCTTCCGGCGGAGGGGAATCCAGGTCATTGCGCAGCAGACGGTGAGACTTGCCCACAGTGACAGAAGGAGTCACAGGATGAGAGGTGAGGATCAGACACTCGCACTTTGAAAGCAGTTGCTCCTTTCAAGCTCATCACACGGCTCTCCTGTGCGTTTGTGTGCGTGTCATCTAATCACAATGCTCTTTCATTCTCTCTTCCACGAAATACTCTATTTTGGCTTCACGCTGATAAAAAATGATCAGGCAAAACTAGGAGAAGTTTTTTCTAGAGAGACAAAACTTCATTACATTAGTACATGCGGTGGTTTCAGGCCCGTTCAGAGACGTTCAGAGAGTTCACATGACGTCACAGCATTATAGTTTTAAATCGAGCCATGAGTCTGGGGTGGAATTTGCTGTGTCC
Source organism: Eucyclogobius newberryi (assembly GCF_026437365.1). Taxonomy (NCBI): domain Eukaryota; kingdom Metazoa; phylum Chordata; class Actinopteri; order Gobiiformes; family Gobiidae; genus Eucyclogobius; species Eucyclogobius newberryi. The sequence goes on along the minus strand of NW_027316167.1, from coordinate 25,000,412 downwards.
CTGTCAGACTGCGGATTTGTTCATTTGGTTTATCTCTCTTTTTTTCCTGGGCCTATTCACATGAAAGAAAATACCGGCACAGAGTTCAACATCTTCTCAACGTCGGAATGAAATATATCGTTTTTTCCCCCACAATTGCCCCAGAAACTGTTGCCATTATTCAAATCCAAAGACACGATTTTTGTCGGTAGATGGGCCGTGAGATTAATATGACAAGTTTGTGGAGCCAATCCCAGGGTTCAACGTCTGTGGATTTCTAGATCGGCGATTTCGTTCAAAAACAGCAAATCTCCCTCAACTGTAAATTGTGTGTACAGAGTAAGCCTATTTTTATTTTTTATCCTATAGCAGATTTTATAGCAGTTTCACTTTTTGACTTTATACAGGTTGTTTTATCATTTTTCATTGGTTTATGTTGCACCGTATCACCAAAGCAAGTCCCTACGTTTGTGAATTTTGCAAAAATAATCAATAATAATAAACCTTTTCTGATTCTGAGAGTTACACAGGCTCTAAAATGATGACCTCATCAAATTTTAGACCGTGAACACAACCTATTTTTTGCATAGTGCTTAAGAACCTGAACACACTTAATGCAAACTCTGTATTTCATGTTTTAGTGTCTGGCACAAACGGCCATATTCAGTGAGATCAATTGGATATAAATTGCTGGAAAGGCTACAAACTCCTCCATAGTGACATCTCGGTAATGGGACTGTTCCAGCCAAAGTGCCTGTAAACATATACTGTTTGGACTTGCGGGGATGTTCAATAAAAGCATGTATTTGCCTATAAAAGTGTTGTGCGAATAAAGTGAGATAGCTGTGTTGTAAACCTGGAGACAAACAAAACGGGCACAAGCGGTCATGCACATAAATGAGCTTAGTCTAGTATTTACTCCCGTGTTTATCATTGTCTCCGGGGAAGAGGAAACATCTGGGCAGCTTTGAACATTATCTCCTTTTGAAGAACGATCCGTGGTTGCTTACATTCTCTGATAGAGCAGCAGAATAATTTGATATATGGGAGTTTTATTCCACTGGAGATTTATTGCATAGCCGGAGTCCTTGTGTTTTTCATTGAGGCTCTGGCAGCTGGCTGGTCATGACGCTCCCTCTGTGCTTGTCAGATTAGAACCAGCATAGACCCTCAAACCAGCCGACTTATTTTTAGATCGCTAATAAGAATTCATTTATGGAGCTACTGTCAGTGGAAACAATAAGCTATTTGAACAAGATTGTTTGAGTTCTAGCAAAAAAATTGAAAAATTATTAATTACACGCAATCCTGTACAGAAAATGTGCCTAATTCCATAGTGTGGACCATATTTCGCCCTCACAGTTCCCTAACCTTGTGTTCAACATTCATGACATGCTGAGGTTTCAATCAGTACAGTGATGATACAGTCAGTGACTGCAACTCCACTGTATCAGATAAATATTTAAAGCTTTAACATGGTGAGCTCCCCTGTTTTTCGCCTGTGCGTCTTCCAGTCAGCACTTTGATACCGGATCCCCCTTTGCTCTGAGATGTGATGATCTGTCTATAACCCAAAAGCACCAACCAGATGCACTGCAGTTTCACACTTTGTGGCCAGCCGTCATATGAAATCCGATAAAACACATCTGAACCATGCAATATTTATGGTAAAATCCATATCCACCCACAGTGACACACACTATGCACTGACTGATAAGAGTCTTCATTCAAATGAATTTAGCAACAGTAAAGCTCAATCTTTCCAGAATCAATTGTCAATGAACAAAATTCACAAACATAGGAACTTGTCTTGGTTGAGTATTTAGCGCCCTCGCCTCCCAAGAAGGAAATTGTGGGTTCAATACCCGAGCCAGACCAACATCACGCAACATCACATGATCAACTCTAAATTGGCTCTAGTGAGTAAATGTTTACCTAATCGGAACAAGCGGTCGAAAATGAATGTATGATACAGTTGAGACACATGAATTTGTGTTTTTCTCATAATACCAATCAAAAGTCAATAGTTGGAAGACTATGGTGCTGTGAGCTGTCAGGGGTATGTCAATGTAAATCCAGCATTAAAAGTTTATTTTGCAGGATATTGTTCTATTTCATGCCTTCTGACCGCCAGAAGAGCTGTACAGACTTTTTGGTCATCCGGGATTCACAGAACCGTAGTTGCATAGGTAACATTTGTTTTAAATGCAGTCATGTTGGTGAATAATGTTACCCAACTATTTCATGCATTGCCATTAAAAACATTTAGCATAAAGCTGATTTTATAAACCATTTAACATTGCTAAAAACTCCCCAAACTTCGCACTGGCCTGGTAACATTATTATGATGTGGAACACACTGGTGCAGTCCAAAAATATTGGATCAACATTTTAATTATACTCCAATCCTTCCTTCTATGTACATATTATGGATGGCCCTGAACCAGTGTTCATAAAATGTAAGTTTGTGAGCGGTGCAAGGTTGCCATGGTGACGCTGTGGCAGATGGACCAGTAAAGCTGGATGTCGGTGTCTATGGGACATAAAATGGGCTGTGGATTAGGGCCGGATTGAGAAATATGTGAGGTAGCTGACAGCTTGTGATGCCTGAATTATTAAACTTTGTCACCAGTGTTTCACACAGAGACTGGTGCGTGCTTTACAGGCTTCACATCCAAATGAGAAAGTGTGTATTTTTCCAGGCCTTTTTCCTAATGTATTATATGAACAGGGAAACGCATCTAAAGATGTGTTTTCAAATGAAATATTCAGGGCTGCTAATGAAATATTCTGTCTGTTTAGAGTTTCTACTGGCGACAGCGCCAGTGAAAGTGCTTTTAAGAGCAGAGCAGCCTGCTTTAATTAGCCTCTGGGCTGCTCCGCTAGCCCTTTAAACTCACCTTGTTGTGTAGCTTTCTTCCTTTCTTCTTTTCAGATTACTCTAGTCTAGTATGAACCTGATGTGAGCATGTGAAATCCAAATGTGACCATTTTGTTATTGACAGTAGTATGCAGGAGGATCATGAAAGTGTTTTCATCCGATAGAGGATGCTTAGTTCATGTCCAGCACATACATTATTCTGCTAATCAAACACAAGAGATGTTCGAGCACATGCTAAGTTTCATATTTATTTAGCAAAGAACATATAATAAAATATGAATGTATTATTTATGTGTAGGTTGATGAATAATATTTACAATATACCATTTATTTATTCATTTATTACATACTCAAGTGTTATAAGAACAAGAGAAGTATAGCCTAATGTAAAGTGTTTTGACTTTTAAAAACATGTTATATGACTCTTCTCCCCTTTTTTATTGTTTTATGTTGCTGTGGCACACTTAAGTGAAGTCAGCATCTCTGAAGAGCTGATATAGTGATGCTGCATGGGAAGGAAGACTTCTATTTGACATTGACACACCTTTGTGTTATTATATGCAAATGAACTAGGCTGAAGGAAGCTGTTTGATGTGTAAATTATGATTTTGGGGAACTGCAAACGTGCACACCAATGCTTTTCTCTTAATTACCTTCCCTGTGGAGTCAAGAAACTTTATTAGGGGAAAGATGAATATGGGTAGAAGAAAACCGGGTCAGTTTTATAGGTCGGTGAAGCAGAGGACACATTAGGCTATAATAATTTAATCATAAAATCCTTACAGGCGTGTATGGCCGTTTTCATTTCTCCATAGATTTCAGTAAAACTGGAAATTGTACCGCTGTTTTAGACGTGCCATATAGAAGTGCTTGTAAGATACATAATTGTGACATACATGAGGCATCAATAAGTTGTGTCAACGTCAACCAACTCAATTTATGATGGCCTACATCCTATTAAGGTTGCACTTTTTTCCCAGGCAATGAAGGCCCCAAACTGGATGTTCAAGAATTCTGCCTGGACAGCACGTACTTTTGAGCATTAGACAATAATAACATTATATTTAGGCTACCCCAAATAAATTGTCTGTTTGCTGTAACCCGAACCAACATTTTTCAAGTGGGTCGGTCGGTAGGTAAATTCTTATTTTTTTTCACTTTGAAGGCCAAAAAAAAAAGATCAAAATTTTGCCCTTTTTTGACTCGGAGTGGCCACCAGGGGTCAGACTTCAACAGTCAATGACTAAATCTCCCGATTTTAAGATATTTCAAATGACCTTTTGTACGTCATCCTTTATTTTGGTAGCGAAGGCGAGCGGTGGGAACATGCGGGGGACACGGGCGACGCCATGTTTGTTGTGAGGATGCTGCTCGGCGTGTTTCCCTCCCAGAATGAAATGTGCAAGTCAAATTTAAAATGAAGCCACACCATGACGCAGAACGGCATGAGCGGTGGCCAGGGCAGTGGCACTGACAAAGGCAAATCAACAAATAAAAGACAATCTATAGGTTTCCACCTGCATGGTCTGTTTAATACAGAAGCATGTGGAGGACTGTAAATGAAGACGCTTAAGTGATGCGCAATGCGTTAATTGTTCCTTGGAATGTATGATAGGGTTACCAGCACTATAAAATGATTCTACACGGCGCTTTGGGAAAGACTGGTCAGTGAGTCTGCAAAATATTTGAAATATAAAAGAATTTGGCGTTTTCTTTAACAAAATGATGATTTTTTTTTTTCCCAGTCGGCTAGTTTTATACCGGGTCGGTCGGGTTACGGCAAACAGACATATTATTTTGCTCAGCCTTACTATACTTCATTTAGTTTGGTCTGGTACTTTAATACCATTGCTTTATTTGATTGTTCCATCTTACAGTAAATAATACTTTCTAACATGATGATGACCTGAGGGAGATCCAATAGGATTGTGAGATGAGTTCAGTTTAATATAAATATTTTGTTGATGAATCTTGATAGCTGATAGCATTGGTTTTACTTGGATTGAAGTCTCAAAGTTGAAGCCCACTGAGCAACGTCTGAAAGTTCTTGATTTACTTTCTTAGTCATTGAGGAGAGCTGTTGGGATGCAACAATGTGCCACAGTCAGCTTTAAACATGAATAGTATAGGAGATAGATGATGACGAATGAAATGTGTGATGGCACGGTGGCACAGCAGTTAGCACTCTCGACTCACAACAACAAGGTCCTGGGCTTAATTCCTGGGCGTAGGTTTCCTCCGGGTCTTCTGCTTTCCCCTACCACCAAAAACATTTTGATAAAGGTCAATAAATAAGAGATTGTTCATGCATTTTACAAATAATTTAGGATCCATGGTATTTGCCATAGTACTTTCTTGGGTCTCTTATTTGCACTGTCCCAGACGTGGATTCATTGATGCTTTATTTATCCTTGCAATTAGTTAATGATCCAACAGAATTGTTTGCTACATTTTCCATGGATATTATAGATTATTTCAGGGTGGGCTACTGAGTCAAATGCAACTGCCAAGTCCAATAAAACAGTGCACCATGAGTATCTGTTCATCAATAACACACACTACAGAATGAGTGAGCAAAAATCCAAATAGTGAGGCAGGTGCTGCCCGGTGGTGGAGTGGTTAAGTCACAGCACACATGCTGGGCTCCAAGTGCAGCCGGCTCAGTGTCGAGAGTTTGAAACCCAACCCCGACAGTTTACTGCATGTCCTTCTCTCTCATCCCCCATTTCACACTATCCTGTCTAATAAAGCCTTCGGGCAAAAACAATTCCAAATAGTAAGCAGATATTAGATCAATTGTAGACAATCGGGTAAATTTGATATAATTGAGATCTACTAATAGTTTTGTGAACATAAACACCGATATACAAGCCTGAGGCCCTGACCTTTCGGGAGAATTGCAGTCAGCCTCAGTCACATTATTGCTTATTCACTATCATTGGCCAAGAACAAATGCAAAACAACAGTTTTAGCTTTGTCTACAAAGAGAAAAAGTTGTGCGATATATTGAGGAAGTTGAAGATTAGCTCTCGGCGCACGCTCACAGCCGGCTGTAGATAAGTCTTTGTCTGGTGGTGTGAGCAGATTTTTGACTGGAAGATGGGTGGATTCTGTCCCTGGTGGAGTGGATCAGGATAGGTAAAGACCACAAATATATAATTAACAAGTGCCATCATCATACATACATACATCACACATAAATGTCTGAATGTACTTTAAATTATGTCAAATTGAAAATAGTTTTTGCCAAATAATGTATTAAAAGTGTTTAGAACATTCTTATCACTACGTTGCTTATAATCTATTCTTCAGCCGAGGAAAATGAGACCCTCCCATGGCCTAACAGATGACAGAGGAAGCTGTGTTTGTGTGTTTTCGCCTGGTGTGTGTGTGGGTGCGTGTCCACTGGCAACACACCGCTCCCATAAAGAAACATAGCAGAGGCCAGGCCCTGCTGCGTGGTGGGCTTGGTGATTAATAGAGGGCAGTGCTGAACGCCTGCTGAATGATTAATTGTGCGTAGGACCTCATCTGGAATGTTTTGATGAAAATGTAGAGGGGAAAAAAGGGGATGAGCTGCATGGGTAATGGTGATTGTGTTCATGTAGTGTGAGCAGGAAGGTAGCAAAATTAATGAATGTACAAGACAAATGACTGCCTCAGCCTGCAGATGTTTGTATTACAGTAGCAACACTGTCTGCTTTGTGTTGAGAAGGTTCTCCTGGTACTTTTATTCTCTTTGCGGTCAAAGAAAATATATATTCTAAAACATATTTATTTTTATTCATAATCATATTTATTTTGTAATTTTTATTGTAATGGACCATGGAATTGTTATTGTCATTACTTTTCTATTCAAACCTTGACAGACATCGGCAGTGCACAACACAAAGCTACTAGCCTCATTTTTATTTTTGTATAATATAACCATTCTTGAGGGTCATGTTATTGTACTGAAGTAATCTGTATTCAGGTTTTAATATCTCACAAACCATGCACTGTCAGGAGAGAAATGCAACAAGGCGGTGGGTCAGATTTTGAAGCGCACCTTGAGAGGAACATGAAAATATTCTTTCTAGATGAGCTGCAATTATCCCTCAGCATGGGAAGGACTGAATTGTACTCAAGAGGAAAGGCACTCTGTAGTCTGATTGAAAATCAGTTCTCATAAACACTTTATGGTCTCCCTTCAGTCTCTGCTCCTCAGGGACTGTAGCACACACCTAGGGCAAAACTGCCTCGTGTTCTGCAGTAGATGGAAATGTATCATGTAGTTACTTCTTAAACGCTTTAAGCATATCATTAAACTCTTTATGACCAAGAACAAATGTTTTTTGTTAGTTCTTGTGAGCACTGTTCTGTATTTTAAATTTGACTATTTTTTTCGGTTTTCTCAAGTCAATATTAATGCGTTATGGATAAAATATAGAAAATAACTAGTTTATTTATTTATTTGAATTGGATAGTGTTTATTAATGAACATCTAGTGCTGTAAATACACTGGATGTAGCTCAGGACTAATTTATATCTGTAGGTTAAGACATGACAGTAGTATTATAGAAGAAGACACGTTACAACACATACAGTACATGATGATGTAGATGTAAATGTTTGAGACTCAAAAGTTTATGTTGCGCTGAATGCTTCCTGCTGACAGCCAATCACTGCCCTCTCATCCCTATGCGAGAGAGCCTGTTTGTCCATTATTTATTCACTCAGAACGGCCTCCCGTCTCCTTTTTCATAAGGAGCACAGATTCAATGAACAAGTTGTGGGAGGCCAATTTGATATCCAAGCATTTGTGAAAAACCTGATGTATGATGAAACTAGCTGAGGTGGCCTGAGCACAGAGCCCTGCGGGACTTCCATGTCACTGCTGAGGCACCAAGATTTTACACTGCGTTCCGATACTGCTGTTATGGGAAAACATGGCGTAAACATGTCTAAACTAATTGTTTAGTAGAAAAAACTACCTTAAAAGTCGGACTATGAGAGCGGCCTCTAGGGGCGCTCTAGCTGGAAACTCACTGGAGCAGAGCCAGACGTGGAGACACAGATAAACACAGGAAAATCAAGGCCTGACCGTCTCTATTTTAAACTTCAAAATGTTGTGTGCTTTATTATAATCCAACTCATATTCCCTGAGAAATTAGTCTAATGATTAATTGAGTTTAGACGCATCCAGACACACACACAATTTTTTTTTGTTCTTACGAATATATTGTGACTTTAATAATCACAATTATAGATTAACAAAATAATCTTGACATCCTTAATTATCTCATATTATTGCCCCATAAGCATGTAATGGGCTGAACATAGCATTAATGTATCATTATAGCTATAGTTATTGATCTGACCTGAGTCGATAAAGGGCACTGTAATGTAGCGATGAAGCACTAAATAGCATGAGCTTATTTTACTCTCAGGCAATGATACTGAGTTAGTACGATCTTGGGTATTTCTCTCCATGACCAACAAATAGATCCATTTATTCAGCTTTACAGTGGCATAACGCCAAATCAATGTGACAGCTGCATCTTCACTGCTGTTTTGTTTCTCTTCTTGTACAAATGCAGAAGAGATGTATGGTGACAGGCACATGCATTCTGTTCCTAGTCCTGCTCTGGTGGCTGTATATCTCCAAAAGAGAGCTTTAACCCTCCAAACATGGATCCAATTATGAAGAGGGTTTATGGTGACGCTTGTGGGACTGTGTGTAATTGTGTAACCCTAATTTTCCCTGGCACAGAGACTCTGACACAGGTCTGTCATCTCCCTTAAGCCTCCTCTCTCATGGACGGTGCTGAAATGAGATCTAGTCTTAGCTGCTGAAATGCTGAAAGTAATATAACAGACAGGGAGGGAAGAAAATCATCATTTTTTTTTACAAATAAACGCTTTAGAAATTGAGCTTTAGAATCCATACATATGTGATGCTCTCTTAGCTGATGTATTGATGCAGGGAGGAGAGCGGTATAGTCCTGCGGTGCATGTTCTCCCTGTGCTTTTAGGCTAATGTATGCTCACCGTTATGCTTTTAGAATCAGTATTGTGAACCCCCGGTCACCTGGACCTAGGGTTGCAAAATTACGTGCATTTTCAAAGTTCCCATTGCCAAGAATTTTCCACCCCTTTGCAACCCTACCTTTAGCATTTACCCTGCTGACCTCACAAGCAACAGTGTCATCCTTGTGGCTTGGCAGTGTAATGGCTTGTAAATGTTTTATAGCGGTGTATGATAGTGCAATGACATCTGGCTATGCTATGGCTGCCCAGAGGATTCACAGTTTTCATAGAGGCTCAAAAATATATTAATAGTAGCATACATAAAATAAGAAATGTGTTGTAGTGCTGCTATTCATGGCAATTAAAAAGCAACAACATGCGTATGATAGTAAATATTGTATGGTTCTATGGTGTGAACAGATAAACGTCATATAAAAACTGTCGATTATAATCTTTGTTTGTATCGCAAGTGGACTTGAATTCAAACGAGTGAATACATATTTCTAGGATTCATTTCATTTATATTTTTGTAAAACTGTATTTATTTTTTAATTATGACAGTGTTTTGTGTGTGTTTCATTGAATGAAACATGTTCGTGTTTAGATTAGAGTGGTTATATGTGGTATGTATAAGGAGCTATGAAATTACTGCAGATAGAAGCAAATCTCTTGCCTTTGATCTGTGCAGCCAGCAAAGAGATCCGTGCCCCAGACGTCAGGCTTGAGCTTCATGGTGGCTCTCTATTTGGTGTGCTTGCTGCTTACGGAGAATGTAAAGCAATTTGGTTTCCCACTCACCATTCCGCTAATCTCAAGACTGCAAATAGTGTACGATCCCAGCCATGAGCAAAAGTCGTTAGCACAATAACAGATAAAAGTAAAGCCGTGCCAGCAGCAGCAGCAGCAGCAGCAGCAGCAGCAGCAGCAGCAGCAGCAGCAGCAGCAGCAGCAGCAGCAGCAGCAGCAGCAGCAGCAGCAGCAGCATCAGCATAATATCACAACATTCAAATATCCAGTAAATACTGTTTACAGATTGATTACTCTCTTACCTGTTCCATCTTCTGCGCATTTACAAAAAAACGTTGATATAGCTATTATCGTAATATACTGTATTGTACATTTACCAGAGTTGTCTACTATCTGACAATAAAGGAATATCTTATCTTATCTTATCTTATAATGTTGTATGGCTTCAAAACTCAGATCAGATGGTGCATCCAAATTACAAGTCAGATCTGTGTAGAGACGCTCACAGTAAGAATACATGTTTTTCAAGGTATTTTTGTGCAATGAAATCACCCAAAATGAAATAAATGCTAGATAGATGTGTTAAATGTCATACTGCGGAAAATTCAGTATTGAACATCATAAGAAATGACAGGTTTTGTCTATAGGAGTTTTTGTTTGTAAGAGTTTTGTTTATAAGAGTTATTCTATTAAGAGTGTTTTTTAAACTTCCCATAAGTTATCTGTCCTTTTCCTCTGTATCTACCTGCGTTGCAACAATGAAATTTCCCCATGTGTGGACAATAAAGGAATATCTTATCTTATTCAAGGCAAAGCAATAACACCTTTGTGGCGACATAAGACAAGCAGGTGGCATACTCTCCATCATAAAAGTTAAATAATGCAACTTTAACACTGATTGGTGCAAAATCAATCAATTGTTTTTTTCCTAGGTGACGTTTTAGGTCATGTTTGTGTTCATAGTGTCTTGAAGGTGCTGTTAATCTGCCGCATTGCTCTTCACAGCTCAGATATAATCATGTAATTGGCTCAGGAAATGAAGCTTATTTGGCTGTTTTTTCCCCATTAATTTACTCAGTGAGCGTGTCAATTTTGCAAAAACCTCAAATGAGAATGACATTATATATTTGTGTGTAAACATTTTCTTTCTTAGGCTGATTGGAATTTGCATATTTTATTGGTTCTCTTTTTCTTATTTAGACAGAGCTTTCCAATAGAAATATGTTTATAGTATTGTCACACAAACTGCAGAACAGTTACACGGTTGGCCTATTGCGCATGAACAAAATATCTGATAAGAGATTTACATTATCCATATGTTATCTTGTACACCAACAACAAACTGCCGACTTGCATTTTCTTCTTTATAATGAAATGGATGGTTTAGTGTGACATTTCAAATTGATCTGTTTACCGAGCAATGGAAATCCCAGCTACAGAAGGAATCAATCAGGGATTTAAACCTCAACCTTTAACAACTTGATATTTTACTTACATTTTCACTAATGCTGTCCATGGTGCTGAAACATTGAGTCCATTGTATCTATACTTAGTTTTATATCTAGACAAGGAGCACAATGACACCCCACCCATGGCATGTTATTGTGATGTTTTTCCTATTTAAGTCAAAGTTCCCTAGAGAACGTTTAGCACATGAAACTTTTACATCCTAATGCCTTTGCCAGTTGTGAGACTGTTTTGTTGCCCATAGCTAGGATGCACTGGGTCTCAGCGTTGCCGGGACTTATTGTCATATTAAAAATCAAACCAACCCGGGGCCCTATGTAAAAAGAGCCCCCCCTAGTGCTATTTCACATCATCACACAGATGGAAAAACAAAATGCTAGTCAGGCCCAATCTGAGAAATGTGATTCATATTCCCTGTGAAAAGATAAAGCCCAGTCCCACTGAAACTAGTCTGAAACTTGCTGTGCTAAATGTCAGATCCTTGTGTAACAAATCTCTCTTAATTAATAATTTTATTTCTTCTTATAATCTTGATTTTATGTTTTTAACTGAAACATGGCTTGACAAAAACACAGGAAATGTAGATGCAGATTCTGATAGAATCTGCTCCACCCAACTTTAAGTTTGAATCTGAAACACGAGAAAACAAAAAAGGGGGTGGAGTCTGTGCTGTCTTTAGAGATGAAATAATTACCCGCAGGTTGTCTTTTGGGGTGTTTTCATCATTTGAGTATGTATCCTTTAAAATGGAGCTAAAACGGTCTCCATCCATTCTCTTCATTGTTTTATACAAGCCTCCCCAGCACTCCCAAAGTTTTATTGATGATTTTACTGAGATGCTTTCAGTCGTATGCACAGACTTTGATGGTTTGGTCATTACAGGTGATTTCAATGTGCATGTTGATAATATTTGTGACAGAGACGCTAAAGAGCTTGATGCTGTCCTTGAAACCTTCAGTCTTTCTCAGCATGTGAGAGGCCCCACCCACAGCAAAGGACACACTGTAGATCTCATAATTACAAAGGGGGTAAATATTTCAAATGTTAATGTGATCGATGTTGCTCTGTCTGATCATTTCTGTGTCTTCTTTGACCTGTCTGTTTCTCCCAAACCTCCGGTTGGTCCTGCAGTTGTTCAGAGGAGACACATAAGTGATGGCACAGGTGCACTATTTATGGAAATGATAAACTTTGAAAATGTCTCATGTTCTAATGTAAATGATTTGTTGAACTCTGTTACATCTAGCGTTTTGAATGTTCTGGACACCATCGCGCCTATAAAGGCTAAAATGGTTAAAAATAAGCAGAAGGCACCGTGGAGAAATGATGATTCGGTCAGGGCACAGAAAAGTGAGTGCCGCAGGGCCTAACGGAAATGGCGCAAGTCAAAGCTCCAGGTTCAAAAAGAGATTTACAAAGAGAAGCTGAACATGTACAACCTAATCTTATGTAGAACTAGGGAAAGATATTTTTCTGAAATAATTGGAAGCTGCAGTAACAACTCGCGTGTCCTGTTTGCCACAGTAAACAGATTAACAAACCCTCCAGCTCAGCTGCCGTTAGAACTCATTTCCACATCCAAGTGTAATGAGTTTGCATTATTCTTTAATGACAAAGTTCAGGGCATTAAAAATGCTATAAATCCCACAATGCAAAAAATTACCCTAAAACCACCAAGACACTTAGAGCTAACTCACTTTGCACCAGTAACAGACAAAACTGTCCATGAGATCATCACCAGTCTGAGTTCATCTACATGCTGCCTCGATCTGTTACCCACCAGATTTCTAAAGTCTGTGCTGAACAGTTTGTTAGCACCATTCACTCACATAGTTAACATGTCACTTCAATCTGGAACATTCCCAATGTCTTTGAAAACTGCGGTCATAAAGCCTCTCCTAAAGAAGAGCAGTCTTGATGCCGCAGTACTGAGTCATTACCGGCCCATCTCTAATCTGCCATTTTGGGGCAAAGTCCTTGAAAAGGTTGTTTACCAACAGCTCACAGATTTCCTCTTAATAAACAACTCATTTGATGTTTTTCAGTCAGGTTTTAGACCTCATCACAGCACTGAGACTGCTCTTGTCAAGGTGACAAATGACATCCGCCTGAACACTGACACGGGCAAAGCCTCAGTCTTAATTCTGTTAGATCTGAGTGCTGCTTTGGACACTGTCGATCATGGGATCCTCTTACAGAGACTAGAGGACTGGGTGGGCATCACTGGCACTGCCCTAAACTGGTTAAGGTCCTATCTGGAAGACAGGAAGTACTTTGTTGAAATTGGTAGCTGTGTCTCAGACCACATGACCCTGACCTGTGGAGTGCCCCAAGGGTCAGTCCTGGGTCCCCTTCTGTTCAACCTCTACATGCTGCCGTTAGGTCAGTTGATACGCAGTGAAAATGTGTCCTATCACAATTATGCAGACGACACTCAGATCTATGTTTCACTATCGGCAGGTGAATATGGACCAGTGGATTCACTCTGTCACTGCATCCAACAGATCAGTTTGTGGATGCAAAACAACTTTCTCCAGCTGAACTCAGACAAGACTGAAATAATCGTTTTTGGCCCACAGAAACAAAGAGAAAGTGTTAGCGGTCACCTCCAGAGTCTCGCTCTAAAACCTACAAACCAAATTAGAAATCTGGGAGTAATAATGGACTCAGACTTGAACTTTAATAGCCACGTCAAATCAATAACATCAGCAGCTTTTTACCATCTAAAAAACATTGCCAAAATCAAAATATAGTGTCAAAACCAGATTTAGAGAGACTTATCCATGCGTTTGTCTCCAGTAGATTAGACTACTGTAACGGCCTGCTCACTGGTCTCTCCAAACGAGTTGTAAAACAGCTGCAGTACATCCAGAACGCTGCTGCTCGGGTCCTGACCTGAACCAGGAAGTATGATCACATTAGTCCTTTTCTCAGGTCTCTGCACTGGCTCCCTGTGGCTCAGAGAATAGACTTTGAAGCAGCTCTGCTTGTGTACAAGTCTCTCCATGGCCTAGCACCAAAGTACATCTTGGATATGTTAGTGCCATATGAACCATCTCGGACTCTGAGGACCTCAGGGACCGGCCTCCTGCTGGTGTCCAGAGTCAGGACAAAACATGGGGAATCTGCGTTTCAGTTTTATGCAGCTAAAATCTGAAACAGTCTTCTTGAAGATGTGAGACAGGCTTCTACTCTGACAATGTTCAAATCTAAGCTAAAAACAGTTTTGTTTAGCTGCGCATATGACTGAAAGGATTTTTTCTTTGCACTCTTCTCTTTTGTTTAAGATAAGATAAGATAAGATATTCCTTTATTGTCCCACATGGGGAAATTTCATTGGTGCAACGCAGGTAGATACAGAGGTAGATACAGAAGAACAGTTTTTGTTTTTTTTTTGTGATTTTATTAGTTTAGACAATCAGTTGGATTGATAATTTTTAATTTAGTTAATTTTATTGTATTTCTGTTTCTGTAATTTCTTTGTGATTTGAATGCATTTTTCCTGCTGTGTGAAGCACTTTGAATTGCCTTGTGTATGAAATGTGCTCTACAAATAAACTTGCCTTGCCTTGCCTTGCCACATACAAAACCCATCAAACCCTTTGACCTGGCTCAGCAGGTGTTCTTCCTTTTCTTGCCTGCAGTTGTTCCTGAATGACTCTCATCCGTGCTTCCATAGCTCTTGCCTCCTGATGTTTTATAAAACCCTTCTGTGTTTGACATGTGTAAAGTTCAGTTTCAGCTTGTGTTGTACACGTGCACTGTGGGATAAAGTGGGCGGCACATTAGCGCAGCTGGAAGGACCTAGGATCGATTCCCGGGTGGCGCGGGGCCTTTCTGTGTGGAGTTTGCACATTCTCCTTGTGTCTGCGTAGGTTTCCTCTACCACTAAACACATGGTGGAAATTAGCACTTGAGCTACAACCTAGTACAATGCATCTCTCCTGTTAAGGTGAATGTATATTTGTCTCAAAAATAAATAAATAAATAAACATTTTAGAATAGTTATACCTGAAGGGTTTTTCTTTTCTTTTTCAAACATCTTTGTGCTTTGTTGATGCTCTGGGTCTTGTGCTTTTGTCTGATCATATGCAATATATATATATATATATATATATATATATATATATATATATTTTTTTTTTTTTTTTTTTTTTTTAAATCTGTATTGCCAGTAGGGATGTCAAGATGAACTAGTTTTTGAGTTACTGTGAATATTGATTGATTTGGCACGTTATTCGTGGGGTTTTTGGAACCTACAGTATACCACAGAAATGTGACCAGGCGCAGCACACGTCACAGGCGATGTATGGGAGCCCAGTGTGTCAACAAGACTGATCTGTTTATAATGATTGTCTGGCGTACACGCTGAATGACTGCTCCATTACACACGGAGGTCCACACTAGTGTGAGTCAACTACACGAGCTACAGTCAGTGCGTGTATAGTTGTTTTATGCTTCATGAGTTTATATGGGGCAGAGCGAGGGACCGCACCGCCAACGAACTGTTGGGGAAAAAGCTGCCGTTCAGCACGGGCCAAAAGTGGAGCCCCTGAGCATTACCATGGAGCGCATTTCACTAAAAACTGATACGATGCTTAAAATAAACTTTAAATGTATATAATTTATTCATAATTGGTGTGTGATAATTTGTTACAATTATATTTTATTTTCAAAATAATCGATATATATATATAAATAATAAAACACATTTTCCACTCACAGGAATAAGTTGAAACATAAAAAAACACATTATCAACCATTTGTTTATTTTTGCCTTTAATCGTGATTATCGACAATAATCGTGACTCTAAAATGTTATATTGTAACATCCCTAATTGCCAGAATCTGCACTTGGAGAATGAACATTGATTTTAACAGTCCTGTTTCAAAAGTGAAGAACTGAACAGCCCAGTTATAAATGTGTCTAAATATAAGTATAAATAAGTGTCTAGCTTTACATCAGCAGGATCTCACAGTTGACTAAATATATTTAATTACCCTTTGCGTTGCACAGGCATTTCTGTAACATTGTGAGATACAGTCAGAAGTCGTTGATTAATTATGCCACACACAATTAGCTCATCAAATCGAGTGTGTCCTCCTCTCCTGTAGAAAGGTGATGTCAGACTTTTATGGGGCATTAGGCACTAGTGCTCTCCTTTATTCGCTCTCTGATGGGTGGAGAGTTCCAATCGGAGAAGCACATTTGCCGGCTGTTATTGTATGGATGAGGGATAGTGGGTCCTGTGGGCTAAAGGCTGCGCTAACTGATCCTTTTAGACGGATGTCAATAGTGATGGGCGTCACTGTTTGCACTCACAGCGGGGTCCGTGGCCTGCAGAATCTCAGTGATTGAGAGGAGAAATGACAGTGAGACAAATGAAGAGAGCAGGGTGACACTTCTGCTCCTTATTTCAGAATACAAATTGTCTATAGCAACACACATAATTAACCTAAACCTAACCCTAACGCCCACTGGAAACACAAATATTGTTTTTTTTTCCCACTAGTTGCTTAAATTTTGCAATCCCCCCTCCGAAGGTTAGCACGCTCTGAATTTCTAAAAGTTTTTGTTGTATGAAGGTTATTCCATTTACAAGAAAGTAAAATATGTACTGCACGTCCTGGAAAAGCAACACGATTCCCTAAAGCTTAAGTGTTGTTAAATCCTGTCATCTCCCAGCCTATGCCGGTGGCCTTCTTTTCGAATTCTATTGATTGTCTCCGTATTATAAAATGTGGACGTACACATTTGTCTGCTTCAAGGATAATATCTTAATGAACTGTAATATTTGCAGTGTGTCCTTTTCGAGAGGCCTGGGAAATACAATGTCTGTTTGTGAAGAAGCAAAGGTTTTATGGTCCTTACAAGCTCCTTAACTTATTTCATGTGATATAAATATGATCGGGGGAGATTATGAGACTGTCAATGGATGTGTATTCAAACATATATCTACAACAGATTCAATTTTGATTTAATTATGTTTTTGAATAGCTTTGTGTGTAAATGTATAGCACAGATGATATTCAGATGGTTCTTAGTCAGTTCTTAGACATAAAACATGTCTATGAACGTTTTTACATTTATATATTTCTGACTGAAAATAATGGCAACTATTATGGTCATTAGTTACCTTGTTACATTGATGATTGACCACCACCAGGGGATGGACTAGTCTATATTGATCTCTAGTCATGTGGGCCTGCAGGTTGGATCCAGAATATCGGTTGTATCCGTGATGTCCAGCTAATCATTTAAGCTAATATTCAACACACCTGCTAGAGATTTTATGTTTTTTCAAATAGGACACCGGATAAATAAATACATTTGTTGAATAAATTGTTACCAACATCAATATGTGTTTATATTATTTGTGCATTACCCCAAATATGAGTCTGCAAACACAGAACCTCAGCTACAGCTTTTGTTTGATTTCAGTCTCCTGCCGTTTGATTACTGACACCTGTTGTTTCCTAACTCATGTGCATGGTAAAATAATCAAATATAACTCTTCCCACATTGATTGAACAAATTTGTTTTTTATGTCGTCTCCCTCTGAGTCCATGTCATTGTGCCTCTGTTCCATTGGCCCAGAGGTATGTGAGAAAAGGCAGTTTGTTTGACCATGTGGGTCATGACAGGCTCACCCCCTGGATCAGGCTCAAAGGGTTAGCAGCACATATGCCCAACATGGCTCTCTCTTCAGTGCCTTGTCTGGCTTTGGCCCAGTCTTGTCGCCACAAACCTCTCAAACATGTTTCTTTCATTTCCTGCCTCTTTGAGTTGGCTCCATCTATCCTCACTCAGCAAGGGTTTGAGGAATTGGACACCCACGGTGAAGAAAGCATGGCAGGAAGGTAAAGCTAGGTAAACTGTCTCTTTTTCATGTGGAAAGTCCTGATCATTATCTGTTTAGTACATTCACTTATTTATAGTTATTCTACCAATAGAAATATTTGTTATTGCAATCTTTCTTCAGCAAAAGACCATTTTTTCCACCTGTAATGTTTTACAAGTGAGATAATTACAAGCAATTCACAGCACACATGAATTATTATTATTTGTTATTTATTATTTGGTTGTGCATGTTAATGAACATACATAATATAGATGCCGATTGTAGCCATAAGCTTATGTCCATCTCCTGCATTCACTCTCGCAACACTCTCATACTTTGACACCGGAGGCAAGGTGAGAGTTGTGTCTTGGACACTGACAGTTGACACTGCTGCACCGCTGTGGCACCTGGCACTCCCGTGGTCTTCTATCCAAGTACTACACAAGCCCATCCCTGCTTAGCTTCTGAGATCTGATATGAAACTCACAATATCAACGATTTGACAAGTTGGTATGGCCATTACTGAATCCCAAGAGAGGCCCAGAGCTCATTTAGCAAAACAAAACAAACAAAAGCTGCTTATCTTTGTGTTCATTCATGTTGACATAGCAGTTTTGGTCAGCGCAGCAGGTCGAATCAGGTGAAATGAGCTGCATGCTTCTGAAGGGGCTCTCTTGAACTGTTTCAATGTCTGATTGAAATATCTGAACTTATCTTATCTAGCATGACAATTCTGTAACAGTACATTTCCCCCTTTTAAATGACTACAGATCTTATATTAACTGGGATACAGTTGAATAAGCAAGGAATTTCTAAAAAGTCTTTATAAGAATACATTGACCATCCCTTACACACAGAAGGATATAAAACCTGAGTTCCCAGACTCGATTTGCAGATCAAGAATAACTCTTGTGTGAGAGTTTTGTTTTTCTAGTCCAGATGATACAACTGCATTTTTTCTACAATGAAACACTCCTGGACGAGGGATTACACAGACTTGCCCATATCAGTTTCTACTGTTACAGTTGCTCTTTTAATTTGGTAAGGTGTTTTTGGTTCTTGTCACTCAAATAATGCTTGGAATGCCTAAGCAGTTGTTGAAAATGAAGAAACTAGTCTAAGTCTCAATCTGCTACTGCTAATAATATTTGTCCTACATAGGGGACCAGTGTACATTTATGACAACAGTGCCTATAACATTTTAAGATAACAGGATTTGTTGCCCCCAGGACAGTGCGGCGTGTAATGGGAATAAGACCGGTGAATGACATGCAGCACATTATTGCGAGCCAGATAATGCTGCGGCTTGCCCCACACAGCCAGCATATGTGCTATCCACTTCACCACCACCCTTTAATGAAACGCCTTCCTCGTGCTTATTTTTCCACTCAGCTGCTGGGTCAATTGAATAATTAAGAAAGTTATTACGTTTCAGGATTACAATGTAGCCACAACCAGGCCCTTCTGCATCAGCATCAGTATCGGATCAACCCAGGAAAGGATCATGTGCCGAGCAAGACTTTGAGATGTGAGCTCTATCATGCTCCGAAATGGCTGAAGTGGCTTATCTATTTGATCTCTGAATCCTCTGGTTCCACTCCACAGAGTGGGGCTGTTATTTCTCCGCTTGCTCATAATATATTGCAGATTCCAGTGCAACCCTCAAAGGTATGCAGTATTTCACTCGGTAGCCTCCCTTTGGACTGTTCCCCTCATCAGTGCCAGCATGTAATACAATGCCTTTTATTGACTTCCATGGAGACAGCTCTCAAACTGAATTGACTGTGTTGTTTTGGCTAAAAGTAGGCTAATTTCACTCCATGCTGCATAAGTAAATGTTAAATGAATCTGCTGAACCTTGCAGCATGAGGATATTGTTGTCTTCACTTCACAACTCCATATGTTATACCCTCATGAGCTCCTGTTTGTGTGTGCACAAATGAGTGTCTGCTGTGGGTAGTGCTGCTCTCAGCCCAAGTGAGCGACGGTACAGTCTTCAAATATGAATGAAAGTCATAGTACAGCTAGATGTGGCATGGAAACCACTGCTGCATCTTTTACTCTGTGATACTCAGGTATAATAATAATAATGATAATAATAATAATGATTATTATTATTATTGTGAGAAAATGGTTATTATATATATCCATCTATCCATCCATCTTCTGCCGCTTTTTCCGGGGCCGGGTCGCGGGGGCAGCAGTCTGAGCAGGGACTCCCAGACTTCCTTCTCCCCAGACACTTCCTCTAACTCCTCCGGGGGATCCCGAGGCGTTCCCAGGCCAGCCGAGAGACATAGTCTCTCCAGCGTGTCCTGGGTCTTCCCCGGGGCCTCTTCCCGGTGGGACATGCCTGAAACACCTCCCGAGGGAGGCGCCAAGGAGGCATCCGGAACAGATGCCCGAGCCACCTCAGCTGGCTCCTCTCGACGTGGAGGAGCAGCGGCTCTACTCCGAGCTCCCCCCGTGTGGCTGAGCTCCTCACCTTATCTCTAAGGGAGCGCCCAGCCACACGGCGGAGGAAACTCATTTCGACCGCTCTACGCAAAGCTCATGACCATAGGTGAGGGTAGGAACGTAGACCGACCGGTAAATAGAGAGCTTTGCCTTTCGGCTCAGCTCCCTCTTCACCACAACAGTCCGATGCAGCGACTGCATCACTGCAGCCGCTGCACCGATCCGCCTGTCGATCTCACGCTCCATCCTTCCCTCACTCGTGAACAAGACCCCGAGATACTTGAACTCCTCCACTTGGGGCAAGGACTCCCCACCCACCTGGAGAGGGCAAGCCACCTTTTTCCGGTCTAGAACCATGGCCTCGGATTTGGAGGTGCTGATTCTCATCCCAGCCGCTTCACACTCGGCTGCAAACCGTCCCAGTGCATGTTGCAGGTCCGGATTTGATGGAGCCAGGACAACATCGTCTGCAAACAGCAGAGATGAGATCCTGTGGTCTCCAAACCGGACACCCTCCGACCCCTGACTGCGCCTAGAAATTCTGTCCATAAAAATTATGAACAGAACCGGTGACAAAGGGCAGCCCTGGCGGAGTCCAACATACACTGGGAACAGGTCTGACTTACTGCCGGCAATGCGAACATAGCTCCTGCTCCGGTCATACAGGGACCGGACAGCCCTGAGCAAAGGGCCCCGGACCCCGTACTCCCGGAGCACCCCCCAAAGGACACCCCGAGGGACACGGTCGAAAGCCTTCTCCAGATCACAAAGCACATGTGGACTGGTTGGGCAAACTCCCATGAACCCTCGAGCACCCGATGGAGGGTATAGAGCTGGTCCAGTGTTCCACGACCGGGACGAAAACCACTCTGCTCCTCCTGAATCCGAGGTTCGACTATCGGTCGGATTCTCCTCTCCAGTACCTTGGAATAGACCTTACCTGGGAGGCTGAGGAATGTGATCCCTCTGTAGTTGGAACACACCCTCCGGTCCCCCTTCTTGAACAGAGGGACCACCACCCCGGTCTGCCAGTCCAGAGGCACGGTCCCCGAACGCCACTCGATGTTGCAGAGACGTGTCAACCAAGACAGTCCTACAACATCCAGATACTTTAGGTACTCAGGGAGGATCTCATCCACCCCCGGAGCCCTGCCACCGAGGAGTTTGCGAACAACCTCAGTGACTTTAGCTTGGGTGATGGATGAGCCAGCCTCCGAGTCCCCGGTCTCTACTTCCTCTTCGGAAGACGTGACTGAGGGATTAAGGAGATCCTCAAAGTATTCCTTCCACCGTCCGACGACATCCCCAGTCGAGGTCAGCAGGCCTCCACCCGCACCGTAAACGGTGTTGGTGAGACACTGCTTCCCCCTCCTGAGGCGCCGGACGGTTTGCCAGAATTTCTTTGGTGCAGACCGATAGTCCTCCTCCATGGCCTCCCCGAACTCCTCCCAGGCCCGGGTTTTTGCCTCTGCGACAGCACGAGCCGCGGCTCGCTTGGCCTGCCGATACCCGTCGATGACCTCCGGAGACATACAAGCCTATATATATATATATATATATATATATATATATATATATATATATATATATATATATATATATTCTTTTTTTTTTCTTCTCAGTTTCTAGCTGTCAGATTCACACTACATTGCTTACACACACTGTTCTTACACTTATCTTGTGGTTTCTGCTATCTCCAGACTGCCCCAAGCCCTTATGTTTCTGAGCAGATATTAATGTCATTGTCACTTATAAGGCTTTGATACAGTCACCATTAACACCTATATAGACGTGTCTTATAGCTAGTGGGAGAGTAAAGAACACAATGTTGTGAAAATGAAAAGTCTTTTATTAAAGTAAAAAATATATATATAAAAAACACCAAGTATGGACACCAAGAAAGCTTTCTCTTTTTTGATGAGCCATGATATACTGTAGTCATTAAAAAATCAAATGAGCATTACGTAGGACCTTTAGGTTGTGTATTGTACGAGTAAAATGGATGATTGACTGCACACATATACATTTCAGCATTAATGCCCATTGTTCAAGAAATGCATAATCCCATTTCTGGTTTATAGTTTCTGTTAAAGGCCTGTTGTTCACATTATACTGCATAGTTTTGCCTGGAGTTGGGAGCTCTTTCCATTCTGACACTCTTGCACTTTTGATTAATTGATTTCTTACGCCCCCTGCCTCTGTGGGCGGTTAACAGCTATTAACATGCTAAGATAAGTCTATATTCTAGCACACAGAGGCCACTGTACTCTGTGTGCCCTGAAGAATCATAATGAGGTCTATACCGCTGTGGCCTTCAGCTCATGCATGATTCCTAGGCTACATTAGATTGAGCAAAGGTAACAAATACTGAATTCAACTCTATGCTTGATTATCCATAGCAATTGGCACAAACCATAATTGATTATTCCTGGACTCCCTCTCGTTTTTTCTCCTGTATTGAAGGAAATGGATTGTGCTTCCTATTATACTGATGGCTACACTGTGGGAAATGCTCTCTAAAGCAATGAGAAGCAGGTGCTTTGGCTTAGAGGAAGTGTTATTGCTTGATACCACAGTATTGCATGTTAATGGTGTGATACAGATGGAGGCCCCAATTCTGAGCTGGACCAGTATAAAAAGCCAGGGAAAGGTGGATTTACATTTTAGTTCCAAGCTCATCCTCAAGGGAACACATCCCACTCTGGACATATCCATAAAATGTATGAAAAATTATTAGGCTGTAACTAATTACCCGTTTAGTGTCGCTGAAAGTTGTTAAACAGGCCATTGGCTTTTAATACCTAAAGTCAGGAATGGGATTTATCAAGCAGAAATGTATTTTTCTCCTCTGCCAAGTCTCTTTCCTAGAGTTTCTAAAAACACTGTGTGATGGGGTCTGCACCCAAGAGACATAGTCGCTAATGGTCTGAGAAAGGCAGTGGCCCTAATTCATCTCTCTGATTTTTTGGGGGTAGGACATACGATATGGAAAATACTATTCTCAGAAAATTCAAGTAACTCATATACCTGCTCATAATCTGTCTTTTAAAGTGTGTTTAAAAGCTCAGTGGTTAGGGCTTCAGTGCATATGCATGGCAACCCATTTCTAAGTGTCATGAGCTTGATTCCTCTGCTCCAACACTTAATAACACCACACAATGATAAGACTGACTAATTGTTTTTGAGCTTTTGTTTAACCAGATAATTAAGTATAAATCTTAAGTTGAGACACACTAAATAGTTAAGTAGCACAAGGCTCCATCTAGTGGTGAACTTTAGTGGCTAAATGTCTGAAAATGGTACCAAGGCGCTCTTTTTTTCTATCTTTTGGATGTTGTCGAGCTGTAGATGTCACAAAGCAGTCATTTGATGTGCTAAAATTGCAGTCATTTGCTTTGCCATTTAAAGAGTGGAGCGGAAAAACCCTCCCTACATCCTATTCTTCACTAACATTAGTCACTAAACGAAGCTGCTAAAATTAGCTCTCTATAGTAAATGCTAAATCATCTTTTGGTCTTTGTTGTATATGCGTTTAATATAAGATAATATGTTATTTTAGAATTGTTGGAAAGCCAGCAAACGTAGGGCTGGGCATTAAATTTATTTTAAATTTCCAATTGCTATTATCATGGTTATGGTTATGTTTATGTTTGTTGTTATCAATAATAAACCAATCCAACTTACCTTAAAGGGTGATGTTATAGTGATTTGTTGAAAGAGAATCCATGCCAAAAGTGAGGGTATGAAATATGACTAAAGCACAATGGGACTAATTCCTGGATAATTTGTTAAGGAGGGCATGCATGAGACCAGCACAGAGCCTGGTGCTTCTGCTTAACCATTCGGTGTAGCTCTGGTGGTACCTGTACCCCAATTTGTGAAACACTGTACCAGGCTGTGTGCATTAATAAACCCAAAAGTATTAATGCACAGATTGACATAACATACTTTGTATTCCATAAGGTATATTATTGGAAACACTTTTTTCTTCTCTGATTTACTCTTTTTTTCACATGTTATATCTGACACCCAGGTGCCAAAATGATTCATATTATTATGGTAGTAATAGTAATTATGGCAACCTCTTTCATTTGCTTTTGGATGTTGACAGAAAGTGCCTGAATTTCGATTGGCTTTGGCAGTGTTTTATTTTCTGCAGTGATAGAAAGGATGGCGCTTACCTGTCCTTGGCACTGGGTGAATTGCAATATTAAGACCTCCACTGCAGCCTTGTGAGCCAGAATGGAGTGCTCATTACTCTGGAGCAGCGTGGAAAGAAAATAGCTTGTAAAGGTGTGCCGCTGGTGGTGTGAGTGAGTGGAATTAGGCAGAAGAAAGCCGTAAATGTAAGTGATGGGGAGAGCCCATTGTGAGGTGAAATAAGGGGCACTGGGGGAGCACCCTCATGCACCGCACTCTTCTTATGATTTAAATTTATTTGTCGTTGTACAATTTTGTGAGCAGTTCGCTGCCTTTTTGTCCTTCACCTGTAGAATACAGTCTGGCAAATCTGAGGGCCAGCTGCAGACTGCTGCTCTTTGCATTTCACAACGTCTTTGTTGTGTTCACAGAAGGGGGTACTTTTCTATTTTAAAGATCATATTCTCACTGTCAAGCTTAATTCATTAACTCCCTCTTTTCCTGCTGCTCAGTGTTAAGTTCCCGTTGTAAAGTATGGGATGTGATTGTGTGACTATGAGCCCCTCGGTGATGTTTTCTGTAATTGTGTATTTTTTCCAGGACCAATTCAATTGTCTCCTGATGTATTCCGCGCTCAGCTGAGCATGTCATTACTCAGACCATTTGTATGCAGTTTAATGCACTATGCAGCAAGGTTTCATTTGTATGGAAGTTCAATATGAAAAGTCAGAGCATTTTAGCTGCAATCATTTCCCCCGTGTCTGTTTTTCTCTCTCAGAAATGGCTTTGTTGATGGCTCTGCATTGCGCTCTGACGTTGTCATGCACCAGGTTTACACTAGCAGAACTTGCAATTCTATGTATATATTTACATTTTTTTTTTTTTTTTTAAGAATGAATAAAAAACAGATTTTTTTTTTTTTTTTAAACCAAAAGGACTCCCCCCTTAATGTTGCACCCACACACATCTTTCCAAACTTGCAAATAACAAAATAATTTGTGGATATCGTATTCTGAGCCTGATTTATTAAAGTTTTAAGTCTGAAACATTTTGGCAAAAATTTGAATTTTAAGTAACTTTTCAGTCAGATCTAGTAATTCAAAAACTAAATAATACATCCATAATCCTTTCTGTAAACGTTTTTGTCTCTAACATGTAATCAAAATGAACCAAGAAATGTAATCTGTCAATGTTTCAGGTTTGAATGTCCCAAATATGTGCCATTTTAAGTTTATTTACCAGTTTCATGATCATTGTATATTCCCTGTCAAATATGTAATAAATGGTTTACGGTACTTAGATGTTCTCAAACAACATGGTTTGTAAAAATGAATGTCTCGTTACTGAAAAGGCTGAGAATGTGGGGTGATTAAATATTGGCCTCATGTTTTATCTGATAAAGACCTTTTTATCACCTTCACTTCGACCCAATCATGAAATAATTAGTCACTTCTTTTTTTCCTCTCTAAGTTTTGATGGTGTTGCCCAGTGGAAGTGACAGCAGTTTTATTAACATTAATTACTGTGTGGCAGCGCTACTGTTGTGTCCTGAGAGCGTTCCACCTCCAGACTCTCTCCTCCACGGGGCTTCTCCTTCAGAACCTCTAAAGGTCTAATCATGTCATTGGCTTCTGCATGTCTCGCCATTAATCACTCTCCACACTTCAATCACATTGGGAAAGAATGCTTGGCCTTGTTCTTGCCATGTGCACCATTTGTAGTTACAAATAATGCACAATTTATTTGAAACAATAATTTTTTGCACAGTAGATGTTATTATAGCAGAATTAGATTTTTTTTAAATCCAGACTATATACTGTACACTAAAAAGCTCAATGAATAAAACATTTACTCCTGAATATATCCAATGTGATAAAATCAGTGTATTAGTGTAATGATGACTCTAGATCAACAAATGTTCTGGAACTGTAATGTGAGTGCAGCAGGAGGAGGTTGAAGGAACACGTAGAAGATGTAGTATTGAAATTGTTTGCTCAGTTGGGGCATGATATGAATGGCACAAAGATGAAACAAATCAAGCCTAGGTAGCTCCGGCCGTTAGCTAATCCATAGTAATCAGTGGGACTGAATTGAGCTCTCCGCTTCATGGACCCTTCCAGTCAGCAGAGAAAACACAGATCTGTCATCTGTTTTCCGGCACTCTGATACAGGCCGGGGGCAGAACGAGTGAAGTGTAGTAATTATATCTAAAAGGTGGGAGAGCCAAGGGCTGGGCTGTGTGTTTGAGTCTTTAGTGTCATAATCACATTTTTATTTTTTTTCTGCTGTCACTCGGGGCTGTGCACCCTGGTGGCTGTGATTACAGGATTGATTAGGGCTGGAAGCTCAAGCAAACCCACTGCTTATGTCAAACTCATAGGGCATGACTCATAGTCTCATTTATGTATATTGCATCAAATCTTATTTTAGGGTCATCTGGAGGAATTAGTTTATTGATTAATTGATTATGTCTACTTTAATCTCAGTGTCACTAATTTATGTGGGCCTTTTTAATCTGTTCCATACTTTACTTGTGTCTGTGGCTCCGGATAAGCTGTTCAGTTGCTAGCTGTCTGGGAAATCCCAGTTGGCACAACAATACAATCATCACCCACATTCTACCTGGATGTACTGTATATCTGTGAGCCAACGTGCTGGCCATAAAACCCCAGCAACACATTTGATGAAAAGATATAGAAGTTAACTGATACCACAACACACACTATTTGGCAATCATATTCAAACCAGTTCACAAGATAATGATTGGCTTAAATGCACCTCTGTAAATAGTGTGGATGGCCGGTCTCTCATCAGTCACTGTGACAAACATAACCATAGAAAGAGCTGTTGAGTGTTCTGTGTAGGGCTGAACGATTTGGTGAAATAATCTAATTGCGATTTCCACCCCCAATATTGAAATTGTGATTTAATGTGCGATTTTTATTTTATTTTTTATTGTATCTTCTTTTTTCCGTAAGAAAACGTAATGAATGACTTAAATAAGACCAATACAATAGAGAGACCCCTGTACATGACCAAATTCTAATCCCGTACGTTGCGATTAGCAAATCGCGTTTGATCACATTGCAATTTAATTGCAAATGCAATTAATCGTTCAGCCCAAGTTCTGTGGCAACATAATGGTGTTCATGGAAGGCAGCTAATTTGGTGTCAGTGTGGTTAGGTTTTCATAACCTTTGGACGCCTCCCATCCTTGTCCCATGGAGAATGGAGGACAATGATCTGCCCTATTAGAGATGAATAATGAGCATGTTGGCAAAAGAGACGTTGCTAATGTATTGTCCAAATATCTCAAATCTGCCCCCAATGATAATGTATTCCACTCGAGTGCCAAACAGCTCCCCGTCTGAAGAGCTGATTTCATTGCAGATATGACGCAGAAAATATTGAGATAAAAAGTGCTTGACGTGCCGTACAATGTCTCACAGTTGTATAGGATTAACAATAAGAGCTTTGTTATGTTTTGATGGAATGCCGATGGCATTGCATGGCTTTGTTTGGCTATGCTAATGAAAGAGATGACCTGTTGGACCCCAATCTAGAAAATGTCGTTGCTGTGGGGTGTGAGGCACTGATCCGACTCAAGTGCCTATTTTTTATGTTTTTTTGTATTTTGAGATTAACTCTGCAAAATAAAGTGACATTTCTCAACATGATTTGGAGATATTAGGTTCTGTATGCCTGTGCAGCATACAAACCTTCAGCTAAAGGCTTTTATTATTCTACCAGAGTAATAGTGTTCAATGTGTTTATATTGGGCTCCTGGGGCTTACTGCTGCCTAAACAGTTCCACTGTTATTCCCCTAAGGAGTGTTCTGTGCAATAACTATTAGAAGTGAAG
The DNA here is from genome assembly GCF_026437365.1 of Eucyclogobius newberryi. NCBI lineage: Eukaryota > Metazoa > Chordata > Actinopteri > Gobiiformes > Gobiidae > Eucyclogobius > Eucyclogobius newberryi. The sequence continues at coordinate 24,972,028 of NW_027316167.1, read as the reverse complement.
GCATAAAAAAGTGGATTGTTATAGATGTGCTTGTGTAGATGAGCTAAATCTCCAGAGTGCTGGAGACCTCCTATGGGTTTTACATCAAAAATATTGTGCACCACCATAAGCATTTCTCCTATTATTTGATGAGGGTTCAAATGGTAAATAGAGTTGCAGAGGTAAACTGGAGGACAGTTGAAATCCTCCGTCTTTATAATGACCAGATGCCAACCTTCATGATCAGATTTATCATGAATACATCTAATGTATTTCACTTCAAATATTCTAAAATTAAATTTTTCACTCCAAGATCACTTTTTTAAAGAACGCGTATTGTGCTTAAAGTACTTTTAGCCATGTTAATTGTTTCTCTTCTCAATTACCCTCTAAAATGTTTATTTTGAGTGATTGAGTGCAGTATTTATAAAAGACATTCAGACACACGGAAAATTCCCTTTCCCCTGCCCCCGTACAAGCTCACTGCCCTTTACTTTTTTCGTTCTCCTTTTTCTCTTTCTCTCTTTCTTAATGGGTGATTCTGGATTAAGCAGCGTTGGGCAGCCATTTTTGCACAAATTTGCACCAAAAACGATAAACATCCACAGCTGTGAACAGTAGTTATCCTTAGGCAAGCCCGGTCCGGCGGCGTGGTCCGGCGGCGTGGTCCGGCGGCGTGGTCCGGCGGCGTGGTCTGTAGCTGTTTATAGTGTCATACCGTGCAATTTTCACTGATTTGTTTCTTTTATTATGATTATTTTAGACTCTTAGATTTTGCGATTTGTCCAAAATATAGTGCTGCGATGGTTTAGTGGTCAAAGCAGGAGCACATATGCCAGGCTCTTTGCGGACGGCCAAAAGTAAATAATTGATCAAATAATATTTGACTGTTGCCATAGATTATAACTATAGCAGACAAAAGCATAATATGTCTTCTTTAATGCTACAAATTGGTTTATTAAGTAGCACGTCCATGATAATTTAAATCTGACCAAATAAAAAGCACTATCCTGTATATGCTGCAATAATGAAATCAGCATACCATTAAAAAAATATGTTAATAATAATATAACAATAATATTGTCATACTAAGACCTTGAAAAGCAGAAACCCCACTTCCGACATACCGCTACACACAATGTTTTTCTTGTGTTCCTTCGAAGCTACTGTATGTCTGATTCATAACAAATTACCGTCACCTGACACACAAAGTTGAACCTCATAAGAGTCACTCAGTCCTGCACTAGCATGACCATTATTTTCTCTTTTCAAACTAGAAAACAGAGGCCAGCATTCAGAAGAGCAAAAGCGAGTTGGAGGACAAGGCATCACAAAGCCGATCTCCAGGGTGGATTATTGCTTGCTAAAAGAATGCTTTGAACGCTGGCCTTCTGCGGCGCCACCATCCGCTCTCTCTGGGACCGACACTTTTTTTCTAAATGTCATTTCTTTTGAGTCACATTTCTAATTTTTGCTCGCCGTGGTCTAAGTAAATAGGTCTGACTGTGAGTTTTTGTTCGCCGGTCCCAGGAGAGTGGTATGCATGCTCAGCAGAGAGACCTCTCACTGCAACCTCCCTCTAACATATTGATCAGGAATGGCCATTGGCGTTAGCCCTGTGAATAAAATGCTACTCAGCTGACTTCAATTCCCCTACTGAGAAATTGAATGGAAAGACAAAACCTTTAGCACTCTGTAGGCTGCCATTTATATCCACCCTTTTTTCCTCTTAACATCATCACCAGGCTGGAACAGAAAAAAGTCCAAAATGTCACCGACTGTAGAGCTCTCCTGTTGAGACCTTTGTAACAGATCAAGAGTGGCTATAACTGAGATTATTTATAATACACAGGCAAGTAGATTGTGTTTGTTTCCGCCTCTATGCTCAAAGTTTGTCGACATCAAAGAGAGGAATGCGCCTGACGTGTGCAACTCGACACATTTCCCCTCAGAAAGCAATAATCCCCCTGACATTTGAAATAGCACGCACATGAAACACAACATTTATGGAGAATCAGAGCACAGCGTGCTCCGTTTTGTATTCACATTATGGGATCAAGCTTTTGCTCTTTTTTGTGACTTGTTCGTTTGAGATGGCAGGGGAGAATCTCTTTGTTCTCCTTTTAAGCAGTACCAATTTTGTCATAAAATAATTGCTTTTCCATACAAGAAATCCATTCATTCAAATAGAAATTGAACCTTTTAGTTCAACTTTTGTCAGAATGTAAGTGTATGATAAATATACATAATGACCCAGTATACTATAATAATCTGCTTTCAATGTGTATTCCCTGAGAATCCGAATGAATTTAATCGGCAAGTGATTTACCATATATCATTTATTTATTTAGTAATTAATTTATTTGTGTATTAATCTATGAGCTATGTATTTAATATTAAATAATAATGCACAGTCCTCATAATGAAATTTATGTCTCATAAGCTTTTGCACTCTCAGTGGTCCTTTGCTTTCTGTTTGGCTGGAATATAGGGCAGTACAGTTTGGGTGCTCTTGTCAGAGACAGTCTGTGTGCTGCTGTTTCGTAATAGTTTTTTGCGGCAGCTGAGATTCTGGAGACCTTTCCTGGGTAGTGTGTGAGGACCTGTTATCCCTTTGACCGGGGAGGACACATAGGAAGGTTCTAGACAGTTATGGAGGAGCAAGTGCTCTGAGGAAGAACGTTTGGGAGTGACAGGGACAGTTAGGACACTGGGCTCACTGTCGCTGTCTGGAGTGGCACAGCCACTCTTATCCTCCTGTAAGTCCTCCTGCTCCTCCTCTGCTTCATCGTCATCATCACAGCACAACGCATGGTACAGGATCTTGTCGCTGAAGCGGACTCTCTCTCTGGTGCCCGATGTACGTGACGTTTTGTGGCTGTGCGTGGAGCTGCTGGCCTCTTCACTGGATGAGTCTGGAGTGATGATCCGGGGCCCATTAGGGATAGGAAGCCCTCCATTCATCTGGGAGTAGACTGAGGCAGTGGAAGGGGGTGGGGGCGTGGTCTGTGTGGGGATGGTCCCGTGGCCCAGCTCTGATTGTGCGTCTCCCGTCTGCTCTCCACTGAGGCTGGCAGCTCGGCGAGAGGCCACTCCTGCTGCCTCCAAGTAACTGCAGAACTCCCAGCTGTCCGACAGCACATCTGCATTGAGGAAGTCCAGCCTGAAGGCATCGCCAAGGCCACGCTCACTGCTGGATGTGCTGCTGGCTGTGGCCACCGTCCAGTCATCTGGCTCCAGGTCAAAGTCAAAGTCTGATGTTAGTTTGTCTATTTGGCCCACCACCTGCAAGGACAAAGACAAGAAAACATAATAGAGTCACATTACATATGTGTTTTTCCCCACCTGAAACAAAATATAGGATTCTGTAGTATTCTGAATATGATCAACATAATCGATTATGAAAGTATAAACCACTGAAAACAGTGGCTCGGCTTTTCAACCTAAATATGCAATTACCGGTACAAAGAAAAGATGCAGTGTATTCTTTATGGTGGGTCACCTGCATGTTCATCTATAGTCTGGATCTCACTTCAGGCCTGCAGTGGACAGGTGTTGGGGGTTAGAAGTGTGTCTTAGTTAAGTATCCAGTGAAGAGCTGCTCTCCTCAGAGGACGAGTCACGGCTCATCAAAGAGACTTCTGTTGCTCTAAAGGGAAAGCGAGTGACGAGTAAGAAGCCTTAAGAAGTGTTCAGACAGTTCAACCTGCGGCACACTGGCAGTCTAGCTGTTCATTTGATTTAAAGTTTCAATGGTACATCATACTATCATCGTATCAAATGTGCCATTGTCTTTTACCTTGTTAGGAAGTTAGGAAGTCTATCTTTGCTGCTGCCTCTATGAGGTAAAAACGCTGTGTTGCCACTTTTATCAATCACCTGTTACTCCAGGAATCACTGACCAATGAGGAACACCTCTAATTTCAGTCTGGTTTCATTTATATACCAAATCAGACAAAAGATTTCAAATGTTGTTATACTATTCTGTTCTAAATGTTAAGAAAAAGGTTTGGGAAGAAAAGTAGAAGCATAACCCCTTTAAAATATTTATTTAAAGCAGAACCAAGTAACTTCTTATTATGATAAAAGAAAGAGGAACAATCTTGGAAAAGGGATTTTGCTTCTGTTCTGACCATAACTTGTGCCCGTCATTGGTGAAGTAGTAGTTTAAAAACTTGGTGGTCCATCTGCAGCGGGCTACATTAATAGTAGCTTATCACCACCAGAGTCTAAGGCAATATTATTGTCAGTGCTTTTGTGTGGTTTGTCATTTGTCCAGGATTGGTTCAAGGTAAAAACGTTTTCAAAGGTAGCTATTCAAATATAAAAAAACAAAGCTAAGCTAACTGCCCTGACTCACGTGAGTCATAACATGCTTTTTCTCTCTCCCTTAGTGCAGCAGTGATGTGTGGCAGCCTCTGCTGCTGGTTAGCCTGACCCTGCCTGCAGTGGAGTATGTAGGCTAATTTAGCCTGATAAGTGTCTCTGTCTCTTTCTAGGTCACAATGCAGCACATGTTCACTGCAGCAACACTGAGCAGTGAGCACTAGACTCTGCTGTTTTCTCCACATGGTGTGACGAAGATAAGCAGATTGTTATAACAAAACAATGAATGTATAAATCTGACTGATATGCACTTCAAAATAATAGAAGATGTAACATTACAAGTAAGCATAAGAATAGAACAGTAGATGTCTTTCAGGCCCTACATACAGTAGTTCCCATTGGGCCGGGAGAAAAAGAAGTCATGTGTGCAGGATTTATCAAACATGCGTAAACAGAATTAGTCCAGTGCTCGTTCCCTATGCAATTCCCACTCATGTTTACTGTGCCAACACTTAATAGCCCAGTGCAGAGTCTTAGCCAGAATAATTAAAACACCTGTTTGACTTAATGGCAGCACACAGTTACAGGCCTAATCAGCTGTCTACGGGGACGCACTGGTCCAGATTTCTGCCCCCATTTGACTTGTAGCAAAATATGATACAAAATAATGTAACTGGCCATTTTTGATGAGAGGGATTGAGACTTTGCGCCACATGCAGCTGTGCACCTGATCACATTTCTGAGATGATTGCTCTCATGATTGCCTTGACAAAGTTTCAGTGAGAACAAATTTACCATCAGCAATGGCGAATAGTTGTCCATAATGGGAAAACTCACACACGTTTCTTTACAAGCTAAGCACTGATGTATGGGAAATTGGGTTTCATTGTCTTGCATCCCTCTGACTTGATATACCTCTGAAGTAAATAGAGGTTTTATTGTTTTTTAGTTTGAAAGGCATTGGTGAAATTGGGAAAGAGTTGTTGGTCCTAGGTTCTGTAACTTATTTAATCTGGAAAACGGGTAGAGTAAATAATTCCTAATTTCTGTGTGCACCTTGTTGCCATTACGAACTGGAGTGAGTCAGTTTAAATAAGACATAAAACAGCCACTAATTAGCAATACACTGCTTTTTTCTTGAACTTTGCAGAATAGTTAAAGCATAAAAACTGAGAATATAGTTCATTCATGTCCTAGCGCCACATACATATATATATGTGTGTATTTGCTGTGCATTGCATCATTATTTACGCTATGTTCAAGTGGCCTGTCTCCATCTGCTGTGTTGCCACCCGCTTCTTCCTGGAGTCATTTTCAGATGAGACTGAGGGAATTTTGCTGCACTTGTTTGTTAATTATGCAGCACCCAGCTTCAGGCACCGAGTAGGTTTTTAATCATGTAATCTGAAACATCATGTATTGACTATCGCCAATGGAGTGCTTTTTAATGTTATGTCTTTCTCTCAACATGCCACAGAGTTTGTGCATGCTACAGTGCAGCTCTTTTCAGCCTAGAAGCGCTGATGTCAGATAGGAGGTCTCAGCAATTATCTGAATGGCCTTGCATGCTGGCACCAAAGTAAAACATTAGCAAATATTGTTCAAATGTAGCTAGCTCCTGCCGCTTTCATCAAATTTTATGTCAAAAGAGCCTTGAGATTTCATTAGCTGTATGTATATAGTGAACCCTCGTTTATCGAGGGGGTTACGTTCCAAAACGAACCCGCAATAGGCAAAATCTGCTAAGTAGAATTATATTTTTTTATAGTTATTTTACAGTTATTATACAATGAAATACTCCATAAAACATTGAAGCTCACGCGCGCCGCTCTCACCGGCCTCTCACGCGCGCCGCTTTCACCGGCGTGTCCCACAGCTCCCACGCGCGCTCTCACCGGCCTCGCAAACTTCAATTTGGCAAGCGGTTTTACGTACGTGTACATTTTAATCCATAACGTTATTGACACACAGGTAGAGAAGACGCGGAGAGACTGTTTAGCCAATCAGAATGCAGAACACAATGCATGATGCAAATTCGCGAAAAGTGAACCGCATTATAGCGAGGGATCACTGTATATATGTGTGTATATATGTGTATATATATATATATATATATATATATATATATATATGTATATACACATATGTATATATACATACAAGGAAACAATGTGTCTAAACACTCTCATTTCTGTATTTAATTGGCTACCTGAAAAACTTAAAAGCATGGTGGCTTGAAACAAAATATAGTCTTTGTACAACAGCAGATGCAGCGACTTTTGCAGCACACCCTGATCATTTATTGAGGTTCTCCTTCATTGCCTGTGTCTGTACTATGGCCTAGTGCTAATGACCAGAAAAAGATGGTAGTTGCATGCTACAACAATCTACAATCTGTTTCCTGGAGATACTCCCTGGATTAGACACAAGCGCTGTCAAATGAGGCTGACCGCATGTCTCAGCATCCATACTGACCTGTATTCATTTTGATTATCAATGTAGCTTGTTCTATTCGAGGCAATTCAAAGGAAAGTATTTAGAGTTTATGAGAAACTAACCACTGATCAAGTTTAAACTAATTGTGCAGTGGATTTCTCAATCTGACACTTTGAACTACCTGGCTCTGCATTCTACACAGTACTGAATCAGAACAGAGGGTGAATGAGGTATAAAAGTTCTTGAGCTCTCCTGGGCCTTGCACTGAGCAGCTTATCAATTAACAAAATAAAATAGTGATGTAAAAATGTAAGTGGACAGTAAATTGCGGTTTTCAAAGAAGACGGCTGTATTGTTATCATTTATGACACTTTAGACACTTTAGACATACTAAATTGCAATTTTAAGCTAAAACAACTTATAAACAAGACAGTTTACGGTTGTCCAACTGAACACACAGAGATGAAACAGGTGATGAGACTGATATTCTTTGGTGAAGATTCCTTCTGTCTATTATTATAAACTATTGATTTAATTTAGATAAGAGTGTGTTTACCTGCTTTACATCTTGCAGCTTCTTCCAGTAGCCTTCCTGTGAAGCGTCACATTATGGTGTAGTTATGTGTCTTGTAGGCTGCTTACATGATTTGGCTGGACAGTTGTGGGAGTTTAAGCCCACTACTGTCTGACGCCTTCTCCGGGACTGCATCCCATGTGTGATACTTGCTACTCTAGATGACCTCTCTGATCCAGCTGTAGTATTTGTTACTTCCAGCACTGATGACCTAGCGAGGGTCCAAGGAGCATAAATGGTGATGAAGGAGCCTACATTTTATCACACACATGAGATGTAGTCCTGGAGAAGGTGTCAGTTTGGGGCATAAGCTTCTCCTACAGTCTGGTAAAACCATGTAAGCAGCCAACAAGACACGTCACAACACTATCCTGTGACTTTTCTGAGAAAGGCTACTGGAAGTAGCTGAAACATGTAAAGCAGGTAAACAAAACACTCCTGTCTGACTAAATTAAGATTAGATTGTTGCTCAAGACTGATATGGGTGCATACAGAGACATCAAGCCGTATCATTACCCACCCAAAATCGGGCGATCTACTGTGTTCAAGTAAAAACACTGAGAAAAAAAAGCTTCTAACACAGGGGTGGGCAAACTACGGCCCGCGAGCCACATCCGGCCCGCCGGGCCTTTCAATTCCGGCCAATTTTTTTTTTTTTTCCTTTTTTGCCCTCTGGCATCTGTCTGCACTTGTATCCTGAATAAATATGATGTGAAATTCAATAGCCTATATTTGACAGAAAAGTGATATTTTATTTGATATTTAATTTTTGGGATTTTTTAAATTTCACACCAATGATCGCGGGCCGGCCCTCCGCTACTTGCCCGGATTCGAATATGGCCCTCGGAGGAAAATAATTGCCCACCCCTGTTCTAACACCTCCACTGCATTTCATGTAGCTACTTTCACAAACACTGTGAAAAATACGTTGCGTTAGTTTTGGCCGTTTTCTCAGACGCTCTTGCACCAGTTTGGTCGCTGAAGCCTAGCAAACATCATTCTATTTAAATGATGCAGCACATTGCTGTAGTGACTCTTAAGTGCTCTAGAATTTTTTTTGATGAAACCAATCGTTAAATATGAGCGCGACGAATTCACTCGCGACCCGCGATAAACGCAATGGTTTTTTCAGACATTATTTGACTAGTTTTCCTCATAAACAATCCATTTAGACATGTTTACTGCAAATAACTTTAGTGTGCGTGGTTTTAAAAAGGAGAAGAGACTGATCAGACAGAGTCTGAAGAGGAGACTGTCGCTGCTGTTGCGGGAGGAGACGATACAATGATTAGACTGGCGAGGTTCAGAGAGACAATGATAATAAATAAACAAAATAATCTAAGGAAGGAAATTCACACAATGGAAAAGTTTGAAGGCTAATTTTACACTAATAAAGAATAATATGAAAGCCTATAGTCTGCTTGTATCCAAACATAGTGCTACATATGCCATCAAACCTTTTCCCTTTGTCCCCAAAGAAGGGTATTATGTGTTGACTAGTTCTACATAGAATAGTGTTTGAAATAATCATAACAACATTTAGAAAATATCAGCCCGATATCAGTTACTGGCCAAAGCTTTTCCCATAACATTGGTATTAGCCCAAAATGTCCAAATCGGTGCACCTAAAAAATAAATAAACTCCACAGAGCTCCAAAGCAAACTGGTCTCGGGTGCCAGGGCCATTCGAAGTGTGGCTTTAAATATTAGCATAATATAAACGTTCACGTTTAAATTGTAAATTTAAAAGTTAAATTGTCTGTAGTGTACACCTTTGATCTATATTTAACTATCTTAAGTACTGTGTGTATTTTTTTATAGAGGAGGACTCTCATGTCTGTGTAACTGTGAGTCACTGTCTGGGGGTCTTTGTGGTTTAATTAGATTACGCAGCACTGAATCTGAGAATCACTACAGGCCTCTATTTCCTGATAATTTTTGGAAACAGACTACTTTATTACAAATTAGAAACACACGGTAGAGTAAACATTTACTCATCTTTGGCCCTTATCTTGAGAACTTCATTCTAGTCCAGGGGTGGGTAAACTACGGCCCGTGGGCCACATCCGGCCGCCGGGCCTTTCAATCTGGCTTGGTTGATTGGCTTGGCAAGCTTGTCCAAGTAATATAATGTTTTTTATTTATTTTTTTCCTTTTTTGCCCTCAAGCATCTGTCTGCACTTGTATCCTTAATAAATATGACGTGAAATGAATTCAATAATAGATTCCATAGCCTATATTTGACAGAAAAGTGATATAGATAAGTGATATTTAATTTTTCGGATTTTTTTTTTTCACACCAATGATCGCGGACCGGCCCTCCGCTACTTGCCTGGATTCAAATATGGCCCTCGGAGGAACATAATTGCCCACCCCTGTTCTAGTCTGTAAGAGTCTAGTCTTGCTGATTGAAATCAAGCTTGTTTTACTCCTTGAGCCATGTGCTCTATAATTGTACTTACATTGTGCTGCCTGTGAGCCCTCAGTGGACTTTGTTGTGTGTCTTTAAGCCTACTGTGTCATGCTTGTGTAGGCAGCTATGTTGGACTAAAGTAGTAGAAATTACATATAGCAGGCAGCCATGATTATAATTACAACACAATTGTTACAAATGTAAATTTAAACCTGGGGGACAGATATGACCAGACGTTGTAATTTACAATAGGGTGGATATTGTTGAAAAGTTACTGTGGAATTATTTACTACATCATTTTATTTATTTAACCAGGATAATACCACTGATATTTCTGAACCTGACTTTCAGGGAAGTCCTGGCCTCTATTTATGTTTTAAGTGGAAAGAAACAACCGGAGAAAACTGAGGAAGACACTGGGAGAACATGCAAAAGAAAGAACACAAATAAAGGCCAAGCAAAACAAAACAATAAAAAGCAGTGACTAAACCTGACTGAACTTCAAAATCCAACAGTGCTAAACTAATAAGGTAAAGAAAAAAAAGTGTTTTGTTTTTAAAGGAAATCAGAACGAAATCTATACCTGGACCATAGTTTGACAGTTTTTCTCGCATCTCAGATTCGTAAAACATAACAAAATTAAAACATTTAATTATAACACAAACACCGGAACTTCAAAATAAGTAGTCATAAATGTGTCAAATATAAAACCTAACACTACATGAATGTAAAACCCATGGTTCATAATTGAAGTCCCCTTTAAGTCTACTACACTTCATTATGAACACTACTATCAAGCAAGAAAGAGTCAATAATAAATCACTTTGGTCATGAATATTCCTCATTGAACAGAGCTCATTTTTCTCTTGTTGAGGTCAAGACACCTACGCTTGAGGAATTTAGTGAAATAAACAATCTTGAGTGATGGCACACCCACGTTACCTCCCCACCTTTCCCAAGTAGGCCACGGATATTGACTTGATCTCCAACTTCTCTTGTCATTGCTTCCAGGACTCGCCGCCATGTCTATCGGTGACAATCTCCAGGGTGGCTGCTTCGGAGAGTGACAAAACCTGTCAGGGTGAGTCACGTTCACTCTCTCCCCAGCGACTAGCGGGACATCTGTGAGTCCACAACACCTTTATCAGATATGGCACTACCTAAAGCTCTCCCGCCTTTAACAACAAGCAACTAGGAGGGAAGAGAAGCTGGGCTGACTTTACAGAGACCTATTTGCAAACAAAATCACCAGGAGGCATTCCCCACAAGGCACCATCTGGCTGCCACGCGTACCTGTTCTCATCACTTTCACAATCACACTGTCTGTTATTTATAGTGCTGCTGTCCATCTGTCCATGGACCGCATAGAGAACAACCACAAACTTGTAAAGTGAAAAGTCCTTTAAGGTTGAACTGGCACTAACATTATTGCTCCAGTCAAATCCAAAGGGTTGGATTATGAAAATATATATTGACAACAGCAATTTGACTAATTGCTTTAGAAATATAATTAAATGCAATAGCAATGGGTGTATAAACTGTCTGGTTAGTTGGATAACTAGTCCAAAAAGCGTTAAGCCTTATTAAGATTATATTTAAAAGTAGTCATCATTGATTGGACTTGTAAACCAATCAGAGAGCTTACTGACTTTTATTAAATTTGCCGCGAGTGCAAGAAAGGGTGATGGAAAATGGAGAAGATATTTGGAAAAGCTAGTTTGCTAAATATTTGTAAATGCTTTAAATTAATGTTTTGACTAAATCTTATTTTTTAAATTTTCATGAAATTGGTTTAGTCATTTATTCTATTCAATGGTTATTCATACAATCCAATTCAGCTTTAAAAATAGCATAGCATTAACTGCGTTTCCGCCACCTTACCAGCAAGAGGTGGAGCCGTGTCATGGAATTAGACATACACCGATGCTATTCCTTAACACATAGAGAACACAATTCAACCTAGAATATGAAACGACACAGAAACATCAGACATTTGTGTGGCATGCATGGGAGAAAACGCGGGGACTGTGTCAGCCAGGCCGTTGTAAGGAGCCTGGCTGACCCTCCTGCGTCTCACCCCCGCGTCTCACCTCGTTTTTTCCCATGCTGGTTGGTTTTATTAGATATTCTGGAATAGGCGGGTCACATTTCTCATTGGTCAGCCTCACATCAAGGCACTTGGTATTTTTCCGTAGAGATCAAGCCTTGGGTAAACATTACCCAGACCCCTCTGGGTTATCACCCCCCCTCGGGTAAACATCCTTTGGCCATCTTTATGATACCTTCACAAACAAATGCAGTTTGTCACACACCCGTTCTTCTCTTAGACTAATGATGCAGATAAAATATCACTATTATGCAGATAAAATACATCACAGAAATATACTCATATATTCACATTTTATCACAAGCCGCCAAATATTGCATTTTGAATCTTTAATTTGCATAAAGGTTTATACGCTAGCTTGAGGCGGATTTTGTTTTATGTGCATAAAAGTTAAATAGAATTTTGAACGCTTTTAGTAATTCATGAAGCGTATATTACAACTCATATGACCATCGGACAGACCTTTACCAGACGTGCCGAAGCAAACACAGGTGTGAACAAAGCCAAAATAATCCACATGATCCCATCATGTGATTTGCAGCAAATCCTCCAGAAAAGTACAACTAAACAAACATTGCTGCGCCACTCATGGCTTGAAGCTCAGGCTAAAAACAAAACATGTTGGCCAACTATACCTTACCCAGAAACACACACGCACGCTTTAATCTTTATTAGAGGAAAAACTCTGGGATAGTTTATGTTTGTCAAAACTTATATAATTATTAAAGTGTTAACAACCTGCTAAACTTTGGACATGACAAAACCAAACAGCATGGTGCACCCTCTGTAGGATTAGTGGTGTCACGACACAGAACAGACCGGCTCTGGTAATCAGGTAATAAACACTAAGATATATCGAACGGGTGTCAAACTTGTTTTTGGCCGCAGGCCAAATTTCGTTGCTCAGGCTGGGTCGTGGGCCGAACATAGTGTAAAAAAAAGAAAGAAAAAAAAAGATAATAAATAGCAGGAGAAATATTTTGAGTACATAATCATGCATCAGCAGAAGGAACAGGAATATGGACTGATATGATTCTGATATTAAATGTTGATATCACAGACCTGTTGGCTGTTGCTGCACAAACTCAATATAAGCGAACTATTTTTATAGTTTAAGCTTATCTTTGTGACAAATTATTCATGTAGTGAATCAGATAAGTCCATTGTGTTTGTATTCACGGCCACATTAGTGTGGACACAGCAGCTTCACTCGATCATGTTCATACTTTATTACACTCTGACCTGTGTATTTACCGTGGCTCCTGATCTGTTCAGGTTTGCACTGGTTTGGATGTTTTCCTCACATATCATCATCACAGAAGTTTGTTTTCTTGTTGTTAGCTCTACATTAGCACCGCTTTTTGAACAGCTCGAACGTCCACAAAAGTGCCTCCTTCCTTTCTGCCATGTGTTTTCCAAAGCCGCACGTCTCTTTCCCCACTCAGACCTCTGCTCAAGTTTGTAAAATTTAGTGCGCGTCGACCATGGATGTATTATATTATCTGGATAGGGTACGCCCCCTCTGCCTCTGGCTCCAAATTGAGTAGTGGCCACTTCGCAGAATGCAGCCTATTGGTCGGACCATTTCAGGAGTTCGGCCTCTAAAATTACCAAACATGCTAAATTGTTTTTAGTCTAAAAATAAAATAGAAGGAATTTCACTCTTCAACTGTTTCTAAAATACTTAAAAAATACATTTTTAACCTCCCGGTGAACGGTGTACGCGCACCGAGCGCGCACGTAACCCTCATGAACGAGCCTCAAAAGAACATGTGACGGAAACTAAACACAAGCAGAAGAAAGTGACGAGACGAGACCACGATACACGTAAGTTGTGTTTGTATGTCATTCCTCACGTTTCACACATCGTTCCATATGAAGTGTAAAACAACGATTACACAGTTAACACGAGTTAACACAAGTTAACACGAGTTAACACGAGCTAACGTAAGCTAAAGTTTAGCTACACAAAGATGCAACAACACGTCGTGATGGCTCATGCTTCTGCAAATAAATAACTAATTATTTCTCTTACTAAATGTTCTAAGAGACAAGAGGTTATGCATAGATCAAGGAAAACTAGAGAAAGAAGGGAAATAAAGTGATGTTTGTATTATGTGCTATAAAAAAACAACCAATAATTCAAATATAACCTGCTATAATGGGTCATATCTTACACATATAAATGTAAAGGTGTTTAAAAGTGACAGTGCTGTACTTACAGGGGCTGAGACGACATTTGAGGTTTTATTACATATTTCATAATGAAGTGTGCTGTGTTTAAACAAAGCACACGCTTGTTTTGTATAGGAATGTCATGGATTTACTTCCATGGAATATGTAGAGATTTAGCAAACATGTCAGTTATGTTCTAACTTCTAAGGTTTAAACTTATGCATAAATAAATTACTTTTGGTTCTAGCCTTAAAAATGAATGTGAAAAGAGGAACTTTTGTGTTACAGAGCGAAATGTAAATCTGTCAATAACATATTCCAGCTTTTCTCTGTTAAATGTGCAGAATATATCAACGTTCTAATGAGTACCTTTCTCATCTTCAGAGTGCTGACCAGTGAGTTTAGTCTGTCTGTGCTGACCAGAGCTCTACAGGTCACTACAGGTCACTGCAGGTCACTACAGGTCACTACAGGTCACTGCAGACCTAATCACTGCAGACACAGAGTCATCTCAAGTAAACTCCTGACGACTCCAAAGCAAAAGGTATTTTAATAATAACTTGTGCCTCGACTAAAAGTAAACAGTGTAGAATCAGTACTTTTGAATTTATAAAATGTCTGTTTTGTTATGACCAAAAAAACTAAATGATAATTGTTCTTCAAAAGAGACACTCCTGTGTCACATGTGTCTGTGAAGCAGCTTCATGACAAACATATGAAGTGTATGTTATATGACTTTTATAAATCTAATACATATGAAGTGTATGTTATATGACTTTTATAAATCTAAACATATGAAGTGTATGTTATATGACTTTTATAAATCTAATACATATGAAGTGTATGTTATATGACTTTTATAAATCTAATACATATGAAGTGTATGTTCTATAACTTGTATAATCTAAACATATGAAGTGTATGTTCTATGACTTGTATAATCTAAAGCTGTGACATGTTCTGTTTGTCTCTGTCATACGATGGAGCTGAACGGTGCAATTACTGAAGTACAGAAGACTGCGTAGCCATGGAAACAAAGTCTTGTTAAATACTGAGATATTCAGTATTTAACGCAATAATGTCACATTCATGCGCATATAACTGATGTAAAAAGAGTGTTTATTTTACCATTATTATTAGTATTATTTTGTCTTACGCTGTTTTTATTTTATCTTTATCTTTATTTTCCTCCTCCATTCCTTATTAAGGTATGAGAGGTTCTGTCTATAGGAGTTTTTGTTTATAAGAGTTCTTCTATTAAGATCGATCTATTAAGAGTGTTTTTTAAACTTCCTATAAGTTTTCTGTCCTTTTCCTCTGGATCTACTGTGTTGCAACAACGACATTTCCTCATGTGTGGACAATAAAAGAATATCTTATTTTATTCAGTTTGTTCTATTTGACTTATACAGGTTGTTTTATCATTGTTAATATTTTTATGTTGCACTGAATCACCAAAGCAAGTTCCACTGTTTGTGAATTCTTTTCTTTGACAATGGCAATACATTTTTTGATTCTATTAATGATGATAATAATAATGAACAGTACACAGACTCCAAAACTCCTTAATAAGGGACTCCCACATTGTAGCTTTAAAACTCATTGTAGCTTTAAAACTCAACTAAAACTGGCTAAAATCAATTTATCATTTAAGATATTCCTTTATTGTCCCACATGGGGAAAAATATAATCAGATTTGCATTTATTGAACAAGTTCATTCATGTTCATTATTCGTATTAAATACATTAATAAACACATGTGTTTTGTATTTATTAAAGATTGACATGATACAAAAACGACACAAAAGGAAACTGAATATAATTAAATACTGCTTAACTCAATTATGTAACAGAATCGATGATTATATTTAGGCCCGAGCGTCACAAGCTGGCGAGAGGCCTATTAATCTCGTAAGGCCGTGCGAAGCACGGCTGCGAAAGTGCGCACGAAGTGCGCACGAAATCGAGCGCGAAGCGCTCGCCCACTTCCAAACACTCACTAACGCACTCCTTCACTCACGCACGCCCCGTGCATACTAATTAGTAGTAGGAAAATGGAACTTTACCGTTGTAAACGGGCGAAGCCCGTGCAAAAGTACGCACTAAACGAGCACTTTACATTGGGATGACGACCGCGAAGCGGTTGTCATCCCAATATAAAGCACTCATTTGCGCTAAGTAGCTCACGAATACGTTCCCCATCTCTTGCATGTTCCGTGCATATAAGCATGTAATGCAAAAATTGAACATTATTACTGTATAGAGGGCCAAAAACACAAAGTGGGCGGAGCCCACTCAAAATTAACGAAAGTACCCGTCAGTGACCAGGGACCCACACCATGAGGTAGGAAAGCGCGAGCGCTTTCCGAAAATGTATAGTTCATGATATTTGAAAAATGGGAAACATTGTTTTCGCATCGGAATATTATTCTTTCTTTCTTTCTTTCTTTCTTCTTCTTCTTCTCGGGACCAACCCCCCTATTTTTCACCCAGTGAACATTGACGAAAAGTCACAAAAATTAGCACACCTCTAAAAATCGTGCCTCTCTACATTCTGGCTATTTCCTTTTTCTAAAATTAAAAAAATTGGCGCGTCAGCGCCCCCAAATGTACCAAAAATGCATTGAGAGGTGGGAAATGACCCAAAAAAAATCTGATCGTAGAATCATGAAATTTGGCGCAGAGGTAGATGGTGACAAGAGAAGTAAAAAATATTTTTACGGCAACGCCGTCCGCCCAACCAAATGTCGGCCATATTGCTTCAAAAATGGCTAAACATGACTTCGGAGTTTTTCCAAACGTCGTATTTTTACGAACTCCTCCCAGGGCGTTGGCCCTAAAAAGCTGAAATTTGGTGAAAATGCTACTGAGGAGTGGGACATCAAAAGTTATCCAAATTATATTGATACCTCTCACGGTCTCTGAGCGGCGAAGCCACAAACTGTAGCAAGAATTTCAGAAATCTCCCAAATTTAACATTTCTGCCGTTTGCGCCGATAAAGTCCGAATTGCGTCAAATTAGAATCAGTTGTTAAACTCTTTGCCCTAAACCTACTTGAAGTGAACTAAATTAATTTGGAGCCACAGTGCCCCCTACAGATTTTATATGGGGGTTAAATATTTAGTTTTGCGAAATTATATGAAATTTGACACACAACTCAATTTTGGCATCCCCATCAAAAAAGTCAATGAGACCCATGTCATAATTGTTATGGCTTTGCCGTAGCGATGACCAAAACCTTCCATGTTATTCCAATGGGGAAATCGCCAGAACATGTTTACACTTTAGACTTTCACAAACTCCTCCCAGGGCGTTAGCCCTATTAACCTGAAATTTGGTGAGACTCATCTTCAGGGGTGGACCATCAAAAGTTATCCACATTTTTATTCTAAGAGTCACGGTGTCTGTGCGGCAAAGCCGCACATTTTGCCAAGAATTCAAAATAAAATTGCTTTTTGATGGTAAAACAAAGGGGAGAAGATGTGACAGCGTCACAGATTCAGCAGTAGATGTAATAAAAGGACAATTGGGGCGCGTTAGCGCCCCCTCCTCTTGCGGCGTGGCGGCGGCGTGGCGAGGGCCGATCATTGCCGCTTGCGGCTATATTTTATATTTCTTCTCATCTGATTAAAAAAAATGCATATTGGCCAAATTATATTATGTAAATAAATAACTGAAAAGTTAATAACAAAATAAATACCCAAACCAAAAACTACAGAAAATGATGAGGACGTTATTCCACCTCTAAATGTAATTCATTGTCATTAAACCAGACTTTTTATCTTAACACTTCTTTATAATTCTCTTAAATATCAGAGCTTTACAACATGATACATGTATATTTATAGATGGATATAACAATTCATCATTATACGTTACGTAAACAGACTATTTCAAGCCGAATTATTCCAAAAGTCCGTGTTGACTCTTCTCGCGACATGCGCGCTCCCGACGCCAAAGCCTCACGGCGATGACGTCACAAAAGTGGGAGGAGATATACCACTGTTCAGGAAGTAATGCGGAACTAAAAAACTTTTTTGGAACCATGCGCCAATGAGCAGCTCCATAGGTTTCAATGGCGGCCATCTTGGCTTCCGGGGGCTTGACGTCGACGCTTCTCAGCCCTCCGCACTCGCTCCAGCAGCTCTGAGCATTGCGGAGGAGGGGTGGCTGCTGCAAAGAACTGTAGTGATACTCTACATAGCTATCGGAAATTAACAAATAAAAATAAAGAAAAGTTTTGCGGGCCGGGTTAAACCGTCTGAGAGGCCGGATGTGGCCCTGGTTAAGAAGGAGACGGATCTAAATTTGCATTTGTTATTTGATACACTTATGCAAATTTTAATAATGTATACATTTTTAAGGGTGGAATTGCAGTTATGGATGGTTAATATGGTCATCAAAACACAGATGTGCTGGCAAAGCTTTCTGTTTTTTTGCACTGCTCTGCTCTTTTAATTGCATATTGAAATATTGACTCAAAAATATGTCACTGGCAGCTTTGCATACAGAAAATACATATATGTCCCACTTGCTTATTTTCTTTTGTAAACAATTGAGTTGATTTGCATTTTCCAGGCTGTGGGTGTGGGTGAGTGTGTGCTCAGATAATTATAGTGAGCCGAGTTGGCAGAGAGACACTGGTGGTTGGTTGTAGAGGTGTTACCTCACTCTTCTGAGAACTTCCTGCCAGAAGAGCTTGGTAAACAAACCTAAGAGAAGAAGCCTATTTATATAGATAATTCATTAATTATTTCAATTTTTACGCTTTAGACTAAATGCAATACATTTCTATCTTAATGAGGCAACCAATGCACACAATTTACATTCCATAGCTAACAGAATGAGTATTTTTAAAGTGTGTTTTACACTAACTTAGGCCAAAGGTAGTCATCTGGACTGTGTTTTTGAAACCATGATTTTTTGACTCCCATTCAAAAGTCATTTTCAATATGATGGTACTGGCCTTAGAAACTAGAATTTATACTGAGCTGGACTTATCCAGCTCAGTATAAATTCTTCCCTAAAATGAGTAGTTTTAACCTGAAACTTCTTTACCTTTGTTTACTTGCTCACCAGGTTATTGGTCATTCTAACCATCAATCTGCCTGACTGGCCCTCAAGGCTGTTGAGTAGCTGATGAGCATGACTTGACCATGGTGTGAGGATATTACGGTAGTGTAAATAGAGTGCAGATTATACCTTCACCTACCATTTCAGAGATGTAGAAAAATATTCAGTTGTAGTCATCTGGACTCTGTTTTTTTTTAAAAATGAATAATCATTTAAATAATAATCATTAATAAAAAAAAAAGAGTCCAGATGACTACAACTTAATCTTTTTCTACAATGGAACACTCCCGGACAAATGAGGGATTACACCGACATTTCAGAGATGTAGCCACTTAAATAGCTTCCGTCTCCAGTTTAAAACCACTTCACACTGCTTAAAATTTGCACTTCACTGTTTTCAAAGAAGTGATTTGTTGACAGCCGATTTGTTGACAATCCAAATTTGAATACCATTTGTATACAGTCTTTTGTGTAATGGCAGTTTCGTGTCCCCAATGTAATGCTTCTTCCTTACAATTGAATACAGTACAGGGCTCAGATTAAGGATTTTCACTTGTATAGCGGTGCTGCTAAACAATCCGTTCATTTTTTCAAATTTGGATAGCAATTTAATAATTGCATAGCAAAACACAAAAGTGACTAACAATCAATATTTTTCATTGATGTAACAAGATTATTTATTTCAAATGTATTTGTAAACATTCTATTTAAAAAAAAAGCTCCTAACAAATGAACTTTTAAACACTTTTTAAACATTTTTTTTTTTTTAAACCCAGAAAACTTGCAATTAAAATTAGTTGTTGAACAAATTAATTAACACCAAGTTAGATTAACTTATTTACAACTTTCTTCCATATCATCACCAATCAGATGACCATTTGCAGGAGTCTCATTTACATATTAATTGTCTTTACACTCACAAAAAATATGTGTTAAGCTTCTGATGGAAAAATAAAGGTTGCTGTGGCGTCCATCATGGTGTATTTATTGTGTTATTCAAATTGTACTGCTCTATTTCACGTTCCATTCCAGCTATAAAACGTTTCCATTTTTCGTTTTGCTATTTGATGATGGTCTCTAAGTACTTCGTCTCGGCTCCGGCTGCACATTCGGATCAGTGTGATTCGCTGCGCCCAAAATATGCATCTGATTGTTAAAAACGAGGTTGTGTCACTTGGCAGTGTAAATATGAGTATTTTGGCATGTGAATGATCTGCAAACAGTTTTGCGTTTAGGAGCTATTGAGCTCGGAAGTCTGTATCTGTGACGCTAACTTTACCGCACATGGCTCCTCCCACTTTCAGACTCGCGATCTGTGACAGCAGCGGGACTCGTCATGTCAACACAGCGTCCTACATGTGTCATGCCGTTATTGACGATCGATTGACGAGTGATCAGTACTTTTTAGGCGCTTTGGTTATACAATTGAACACACATTTTTGTATCGCAAAAGCTACGATACAAAAGCACTTTTTTCTGACGAACGCATCGCATTTGAGAGAAATTGCTTCGCATTTTGCGATGCGATACCGCTTATTCTGAACCCTGCAGTAAATTGCTGTTTTACCTCAAAATGTAATTTAAAAGGGATCCTTTTTCCCCTCGTCCATATGTAATATTGGAAATGGGTCCCTTATTCCAAGGTTTATGTTGTTTTATCAACTCTCCATCACCCCCAGCCCATATATTTATACCATTATAAGTACATGTATACCTGCTTCTCACAAATAAACTCTAGTCTATGCTTCAAGGTGAAGGACGGGGGACTTCTCAATTTTTCCCTGCTCGGAATTCAAATCTCGCTCCTGTGCTGTACATTACCAATTCATAAATATTGGGCCTATTGTACGGCACTGTTGACACAATTTGGACACTATGAAAAATGGAGACGCAATGCCCCATATAAAGCACATTTGTCTTTTCTATAAAGATGGCAGAAGAAAGGGTTTGAAGAGATGGAGCTGCTGCAATTAGCAGGTATAGAGATGTGCTGTGGGTGCTTAGCAGGCCATCTGTGTGGAACGCTAAAGTGAGTTTTGTTGCCACTGAGGTCTCCCTTCCCTCATCCCTTGTGACCCTTTCTGCTACCGGCTGGCAGCAAATGAGCTACGGTTGCTTTGTTGGCGTGATGCAATAACTGCTGTTTGTCAGGCACCTTTTTGATGTAACCCGCTCCCTTTTCACACTCCATTCTGCAAGCTTCCTGGAAATATTTGAAGCATTCGACTGATTAATAATCCATAGAACCCATAGCCGTGGGTAAATGCTGGACTAGTGTGAGAGTCTTTACTTGGCCACTATTTTGACAGCTTTCACTGTAACTCTTATTTCTGACAAGAAAAGTTTGACTGTTGACAGCAAAGTGGTTAAATGCAAATAAGTATAGGAGTTGCACGCCTACTGAATTTCCAACCTAAGAACTCTTTGTAGGCTGTTTTCACTTTAGTGCTTTCGCTTGCATTGCACTCGAGCGCCAAGGTACAATACGCATTTCCTTAACACAATTGCTTGCCAATGCCCGATCTCATCAGTTCTCAGAAGCTAAGCAGGACAGTACATGGATGCGAGACCAGATGCCAAAGCAGATAGAGGTATGTTGTCTTTTGTTTTTTTGTTCAAAATGGCAAGAAGGATGTCTGTGCCAAATTACAATTTTTCTATGTCACAGTAAATGTTTTCATCTCATTCAAAATGTTTGTAAACCAAAACCCATGTATGTCAATGTTAATATTTGTCAAGTTGCCACGGTATCATGCTTGCATGATTTTTGCGTTTTTCCACCCTCCGGATACAATTTTAATAAGTCCCTTGCCGGGACGATTCTTGTCCTTTGACTTTGGCCTTATAATCTCCAAGGCTCTGGTCCAGTAAGCACTATAGGATTTTCTGGGCAAACAAACAAACAATACAAAGGACGCATAATAGGCACACTGGTAGCAGATTTGTAAGATTTGCCATTTTCCGTCACCAACAACTGATTAGGTTATTTCTTGATCAAGCACTAGTGTGTATCAGAGGGGACTTTACTGTTGCAGGCCTTGAGGAGAGATACACACACGAGTAAGTGAAGCAAGGACGGAAAGGTACATATCAAAGGCAAAATGAGACCTCGCTGTCAAGCTGACTCTATCCACTCTGGCTTAGGAGACTAACATATTTGTATTTGGTCTAGCAGTGTTTTATTTGAGTGTAGAGAGACCAAACCTTCATAAAAAGCGCTTGGCCAGTTTGCTAGCAGCTCTCTATCTAATCAATCTGAGGCAGAAGGCATCGCTCACACTTGTCTGCACATTCACATGACATGAACACCCAAATATGCACACCCTGCCAGCCGTGGAACACACGCATGTACAAACTCTATATCTTCTGGCAGCTTGGCAAACACCCACTCAAGTCCCATACATCAATCACCATAGCTCTTATTTTCTTCACAAACACAGCCCCATGCCAGACGCACATAGCAGACACATATCTACCTGAAATCTGTCTGACAGAAAAGGCTCATACCACTTTGATCCTAATGGAAAACCGTAATTATTCTAATGGCAGCCCAACCTTGGGCTTATACGGTTTTATTTATAAGCCAAAAATAACTATTAAAGTGTGCATTACCATTCTGTCGATTGATGTGACATCATCAGACAAATTCAGTGCAATGTGACCTTGACTCAGTGAAGAGTGAAGCTTGATCAGGTTGAAGCTGTGTGCCTCATTCATTTTGTAAGCACACATCTGTATGGCTTTTTGTCTCAAGGTGATAACTACTGATGTCATCATGTGTGTCTGCTTTATGTGGACACTGGCATTGGGCTTTGGTATGCTCTCTTAAATAGCCCCAGATCTAATCTGCAGACAGCAGCAGAGTTCTTACAGATCCAGCCCTGGTCCCTCCTCCTCCCACTAGGTGACACATTCTTTATTTATTTTTCCTCTCCTCCACTCTGGTATTCACTCCATGGAGCTCAGGCCCCTCAAGCTATTGTCAGTTCTATTCTCCTTCTCTGTCGGAAGAACCCAAATGGATTTACAAAGTTTACTGTCAACCACTCCATTTTTCTAGGCACAAGGAGATGGCCCCATCCCATCCAGTGTGTCTTAATGAGTATCCTGATTAATGCTGTTTGTGGTACTCTGTCATGTGATTTTTCAATAATTCATACCATTAATAAAACAATCTCATTCCTCTTGGACAGTGTTTCCCAACCAGGGGTACGGGCAGTGCTTTAAGTGGGCCGGGATCCACCAGTACTCAGTACCACATGTTCTACAGTACCTTTAGTACTCTGCACAGAGGTGACAAATGCTCTGACCGTGTCTGTATATCTCCACTTTACACACAGCGCTCATTTGGTGAGTACTGACATATTTCTCTGTCTCTGATTGGATCCTGTATCATTAGTCCCTCTGTACTCTGTCATTGGATATTTTGTTTTGTGCATTTGATTGGATGCCTCTAGAAAGTAGGTGGGACTAAACACCACCGGTGCTGGATTCAGTTCAGACCGGGTTTAGATCGGGTTTAGATCAGGCTGTGGATCAAAAATAATAACTGAACTAAACGCTATTCACTGTGTATACAGGGCTATACATGCAGATGAAGCAGACTTTATGTTCCTTTATTTTCTACCAGGCTACCAGTGTGAGCTAAGGTTCAGACGACATTCATTCATCTATTTAAGCAGAGCTAAAGCTAACAAGCTGCTGAGTCTGAGTAATATATCTCATATAGGAAAGACCGATCCATTCACATATAGGGAAAAGGAGTTTTTATCTAATTACACAGGCTCAGCAGTACCCTTTGTCAAGGCCGATATTATTCTGATATCTGACTATGGCTCTAACGTTTCTGCTCAAGCCCTCCTGCTATAAACCCCTCTCCTCACTGTGTCCCACTCCCACCACGGTGTGTGTGTGTGTGTGTCCCACAAAGCTGTACTTTGGACAGTAAGTGTGTGTGTGTCCCACAAAGCTGTACTTTGGACAGTAAGTGTGTGTGTGTCCCACAAAGCTGTACTTTGGACAGTAAATTTCCAAACTACAGATTTGTACTGAGCACATTCAGTGGTTTTGTATTATTTTATCCATGAGTGTTTCAGAATGAAGTCACTACAGTTTAAATCTAGTATATGGTAGATTTGTCTAAAATCGCAAAATATGTAATTTGATGTCATATTCAACAACGGAAAATTAGAGCACCGGCACTTAAAGCGTTGGAAAGGGGGACCCCACCCATACACAATCGAGGATGTGCTCTGAATGAGCTCTGATTTAAAAGATAAAAGAAATTGAATAGTAATATATAAAAGGTTCTTTGTGCTACAGTTTACGTCCTTGATGTAGGACAGGGTAATTATTTATTTTATCATAAAAGTTACACATTTTAGGGGAAACCTAAGACAAAAAGGGTTTGGAAACACTTCTTGAGGAAATTGATAAACTCAGCCAACCACAAGAATGGACAGTAGTCTAGTATACACTGGACAGCCTAGAAAAAGCAATAAACCTTTGCCTCACGCAATTGTGTATGACACATTGAAATCCATTTCTGCGAGATACTCTCTCTCAACCCTCCCCACACCATGCACAATTAATTTGATACAAGCTAGAAGCATAAATCCTCCATGATTGTGCAGTGCTCAGGACAATGCCAATGCATTTGTTTTACTCTTAGGACTCCAAGAACATCTGGAGACAGGAAAAATCGTTTTTTTGTGTCAGAATGTATTTTATGTTGAGAATATACTTGAGGTCTGTTAACAAGGTACTATTCCTCTCTAAAGACCATTGAACTTAAGCAGCCCCAGATGTTCTATCCTCATGGGCTTGTTGTGTCTCTTGAGCAGTGGACCTGTCAAGCTTGACTTTACCGCTAACGATCAGAATGTAAATGTAATTGTAGTAACCCCCTCCCCTTGTACACACAAACACTTTTACCTCTGCACAATTAAAAGTGTAGCCTAGAGGCCTGGACCTTCGCCAACTGCTCTAGGTTAATTTATAGTCTTTGGCCAGACGTCTGTGAGGTGACCGCTCGCTGGCAGCCTATAGGCTCGCACGTTGTAAATGGACATGTACTCTGCTTCCCCCTATGTGCACTTGTCACTAGAGATGATGAAGCACCCCGCATCTGGCTCCTTCACTGTCTTTAGCTTGCTCGTCTCAACCTTTTTGTAACCTTTGTAGCATGTATTTCTCTCTTTCTCAGCTCAAAGTTCATTTGTGGCCTTGGTCTTGCAGGCCCCTTGACACTAGACCTCTGAGTTAGTGTCTCTGGACTCAGGGGAGTTCAAGGGCTAAGAGTGAGAAATAAAAAGTAAAAGAGAGAGAGAAATAGACAAGCGAGAGAGCGAGAACGACAAGAGTAACAGCAGCAGCCTTTGTCCCTTTGAACACTGGTGACAGCTACTTCCAGATGCACCAGACAGCACAGGACAGAGCTAAATTTGACCTAAAAAACCCCAACTTGAAACGGCATGCCCTAAATATGTCCTACTGATGATACTATCTATTTATTATTGTTCTGCTCTGTAAGTTGGCACCTCCTGTTGCAACTGCCGGGTGAGGATCCCGGGCCAATGTGTGAGAGGGCTGATGTGGGCTGAGCTGTTAATCCTCTGTAGTAGAGTTAGGCAATATCCACTTTTACAAATATTGTCCTCCCCTCCCCTAATTATACTGCGATAGACTGTGTTATTGTCTGTCCATTTAATTAATGCCAAATCTGCTTAAATTGAGTTAACATTTGTTTTATTTTGAAATAGCACATAGGCTTAATTAGATAATATAATGCTCATTGTTACGGCACGATGTAAAATGAGTTGATTTAATGTTGTAATATGTAATTAATTTACCAACAAGCCTCGCGCCACTCTCTCTCCCCACCGCTTGTTTGCACCAGTCGGCTCCGGCCCAATGCCGCCCCACTCCACTTTATTTACCATTTTGAACTACAGGGCGCAAGTAAATGTGACAATATAAAGTGCTGGAGGTTGTATTGTAAAGCGACTGTTTCTTTGGGACGCGCACCGTCTCTCTGTGCGCGTCATGGCCACACACAAACCGACAACCGACTAAGCAATGTACTGAAGTTTGAAAGCACAACTGAGCCCTCGACACAAATCTCAGCCTTACTTCATTCTATGCCAGATGCGCAGGACACACAGACACTCCTTTTTAAGTCAGACGCCAAAGAAATTACAATCTACAACAATTTCAGTGTTCTTTTTCTTTGCATCTGTACTATTATACTGATAATCACACACAGATTTAAATAGAACCTAAAACTTTTGACCATCAGCGGCTAATGACATCAAATACACACATGTTCATTGAACCAAATACAGCGTGGACCTGCGGATGGGCTCTCCTGACCGCATTCAAACAGAGAAACTGAGAAGTTTTATATACAAGTCATCGAACTAAGCCAAACATTACACTTCTCTGCATATTTAGGCAGTTTATGAGGTTAGTTTGCGCACCTGATCCAGGTGTAGATACACACGCTCTAGATGTACTGTTTGGCTGTTATTCTTTTCATGTCCGCAAAGGACCCTCCTCTGTCCTTTCTAAAGCATGTGTATCCAGGTGCGACAGGAGTTGATAAGGTCCCGAGTGCAGTTCCACGCACTCCACATCGCTCCACATGTCTTTCATATTGCTACTTCCACTTGTTAAAAAGTTATATTTTGCTTTCTTTTTGACAGCGCTGTTTAATCTCCAACTGCAGTTTTGACAGGTCACAAAAGAGAACGTGCAGCCCTGCTGAAAATAAATGACATGGCTGAAAATATACATTTAATGGAGTAAGTTATTGGCTGCAGCGTTGAATAAGAACGTTGTCAAAAAGGGGATTTTGGACAATATTGAAGGTGACACATTTTTCCGTACCACCGTTTACGATGTATTCGTCATAACCCCCATTTCTTCTCCGTAGAGAAAGCAAAGCATCACTGTGCAATACCACGTGGGTCCTGGTCTCGGCTATGTTGCCCCTGACTGTCAGCCCTTCCTCAGCGCTGTCTTCACGTGGATACATGTGGGCTCTTGGGTCATTCACTGTCTCGTTGCTGTAGAAAGGGCCCAGACCGGGCCGTGCCACACATCAGTGCTGTGGTGTCAAGGTGACTGTCTTTAACTCCTGGGCCACTTTTTTCCCCCAGTTTGCTCCTGTCCTGTTGTTAAAGACGATCAAGATAGGATTTGATCTGCCAATGTTTGCATTGTTGTCATCTTTGGATCAGAGCCATCCTATTGATGTGCATCAGTAGTGTTGGTCAGAATACAGCTATGGCTGTTCTGTGAAAATATTTCTGCTCAAGTTGCAAAAGCCTTTCCAAAAAACGCGCTAAGGGGAGGACTGAATTATGGATGCATCACAGCAGCTTATAAACATCAACAGGATGTTTCTTTAATGCTACTTCTCTGCTCTGCGGGTGGCTGTTACTGTCTTATGAGAATAAAAGAAAAAAAAAATAACAAGTCAAGTATTCAGGCCACAGTTATATGGAAGTTTACTGTTTGACCCTCAACATGTGAGATATTTACTAAGCATTATTTGATTGTCAAGTCAACCTTTTATATGCACAGGACAGTTTTACCTCAATATGTATATTTTGATAGGTTAGATTGATTTATTAACACAAAGTGCAGATTTTTCATCTGCAACTCCACCTCTTTAAGTATGCATGAGTTTACTGTGTCTAATCAATAATTTATATAGGCAACCAAATTAATGATTGAGCTTCAAAAGTATTCAGTGCCTCTAAAGCAAAAGGAAGAAAACTGGAATATTTAAAAAGGCAACAAATAACTGGTAATGCTTTGCAGACTCCCTTATAGTTCTCATCAAAATGCATATGAAATATTCATTTGATGGGTCACAATTTATTCAGATGACCAGTGTTGAAAATTGGCATCCCATCAAGGTACTTGAGCATGTCACTAAAACGCCTTTGGTACTTTAAATGCTGCTCATAATTTTGTATCTCCAGGCTACTGTTAACTCCTGTCAAGGGAGGCTTTAGAAGTGTGGTATGCAGAAATCCTCAGAGCTTTATGGCCGAGCTGAGAATGAAGAACATAAGCCTCATTCTGGCTTCACACTGGCCTGATTAATATTTGCTCTACAACATAGAAGACCAGTCTAAATTTAACTATAAAAATAAAGAAATAAGGACTCTAAAGGAGAAGAGCGCTGAGCGGCCGTGCTCTGAGCAGACCTTATGGAGGACTGTGTGTTTGGCGCCTGGGGCCACAGTTCTGCCTCTTGAGCAGCAGCCCTGTGTCCAGGCCTGATTGGGTGCTTCTAATGACATGCCTCAGAGCTGCTCATAGGGTGCTTCAGGGCCACACTTCCACCAACACTATGACTGAATACTTCTATATGTTCCTCACTACTTCTATATGTAACAGGGCATGTCAAGATTATTTAGTTAATTGAAAAAAATATATACATGATTATTCAGGTCACAATATATATAGTTTTTAAATCTGCACGCCAATACATTTACCTTTGCATTCAGAAAGTTTGATTTCAGTAAGCTTGTCACCTACTATTGGAACAGTAATGTATAAGAATTAAAGAAAATAGTGGATTTCACTCAATAATCGTGAATAATTGCTATAATTATATAATATGTTTTTCCTAACAACAACCATAACACTAAAATGTTATATTGTGACATTCCGACTGGTTACCGTACATGTTGATAATAATATATATATTTAGGTGATGGATGCACAACAAATACGACACAAATCGTCGGTTATGTGGGAGGGGTTTTTGAATCAAGAGGTCCACAATCGATCCTGGTGGTTTTGAGCAGACTTTAGGGGAAGAAATTTTAGAATGATTTCTGTTAAATGGCACAGATTAAAAGTCTGTATAGTTTATGTTCATGGAATCCTTGAAAAGCTTTGTTTTTGGAAATGACAAATTAAATCTAATTGAAAATTGAGATCGATCAATATGAGAAACAAAAAACTTTGTAATATTTCCCCCGCATATCGCCCAGCTCTGCTCATGCAATCACTGCAGTCTATACAGTTCATTAGGCCCCAGATATTGGCAATGAGCTCCAAAACTCACCGTTCTCCTCCGTTTAATGGAAGTGGCAATAAATGGATAGCTTTGTAGGTAGCGCATGAATGGGAGAAGAGTAAGGCTGCATTTATCTATTAAATGACAGGGACAGAGTGTGTGTGCAGTGAATTAAGATAATCCAATGGACTATTTTTTGTCAACATTAAATACAGCAATAGGAGATAAAGGAACGGAAGCAATAAAGTAGAAAAATGGTGGAAAAGTGCAACTATGGGCTGTCACAAAAGTTTTATATAAAAGCTGTCATCAGGGTTATACGGCCAAATTGGGTGTTTCTTGTCCAAAGTGTGGTCTGAGTGAGTTACTAAAAGCTGTACTCTAAATTGAATTATAAGGATGATCAATATTTTGGACACGGTTCTTTCAGGCTCCATCTGCAGCCATTTTTGAGACTTTTATTTTATTTTCCACTCTTATTCCACTCTAAATATATATTCTGATGTCCTGTGACATTGTCAGTGGGCCATATACACAGGGTGATGTATATATATATATATAATAGCATCGAGTTCATGAACCTTCATGGTTGGCTGAAGTGTCAAGGTGCCTTTCTGTCATGTTGAGATTAAAGCCTCGTGAGCATGAGGTTCTGATTGAATATTGTGCAGTTGGTTTTTCAGTTGCTATTGTCACATGTTTTGAAGGTGTCTTGTATGGGTGTGACAGTTGGCCGTGCAATCCGTCTCAGATTAGATCTAATTTCAACAGCACAAATAGAGTACAAATAGATGGCACACAAAAATGTGTTTGTGTGGATATTGCATTCCTCTTTGTTGTAAACTCTGTGACAATTTGTATAGCATTTTACCAGCATCAGTGCCTCAGGACTTGAATGTGTGCCCACCAATCCAAAGGCTTTTAGTCGACTCTAACCTGTGCACCACTGTGTTCTCAGGCAAGACATTGTACTCCTCTTGCATCCAATGTATATTCTCTGATTGAATTCTTAAAGTTTTTGTTTTTTTCCCTGTGCAATTATGAAACAACTAATGGAATAGGGCATAATCTGACATTTGTTTGCTTTGTCCTAATATTAACAACAATAATAACAACATCTATAACAATAATAATAATAATAATAATAATAATAATAATAATAATAATAATACTAATAATAATACATCTATATCAAATAATTCCTTGTTCAGGTTTCTGATACCTGGACAATTCACCAGTCTTTTATGGGGTCTGCATGCCATAAAGGGTTCTACACC
This sequence comes from Eucyclogobius newberryi, assembly GCF_026437365.1. Classification (NCBI taxonomy): domain Eukaryota; kingdom Metazoa; phylum Chordata; class Actinopteri; order Gobiiformes; family Gobiidae; genus Eucyclogobius; species Eucyclogobius newberryi. The sequence continues at coordinate 24,941,628 of NW_027316167.1, read as the reverse complement.
TTGTTTTGTTTTTATGCAGAATGTCTCTGAAGTAATAACTGCAAACATTAGGGGTTAACTGTAAGAAAAACCTTTCTAAAAAGCCCCCTGAGCTTAGCTTCATACATATGTATGTTGTTTCGGATGGCCACAGCGAGCAGGCAACAGCATGGGGCTCCGTTTTGCTCTGTGTACATCTAATTGCATGGCCACCAACCGTTATTGTCGAGATTTAAATCCAATGTACTATTTTTGCAAACATTCCCTTCTTCACAAAGCGCCGTCTCCTTCAGTTGAGTCTTGCTGAGTTTGGAGCCAAAGTCCCTTCTACCTGCAGCGAGGATCTGCTGCAGTCAACCTTTATTAATCTGTCAGTCAGGAAGGAGCTGTCAGAGTGAATTTGAGAACATCTACCCCTGCTAGCACTCCTGCAACATTTGGCTCCCCTCAGTCCCCTACCTGCCAGTGTAATGTCTTTGCAATTAGGCTGCACGTGAAGTAATGGTGTCACCCCTGTCCTAGAGTGTGCACCGGGCTTCATCTGGTCAAGCGAGACGAAAGCATGTTTGACAAATTCTTACATGCAGGTCTCACGCACACGTCAAACGCAACACTTGTGATCTTTTGGCTTTGGGCCTCATTAGTTTGTGCAGCACAAGATTTACATTAACGTCATGCTATGTGTAAAGGTCACACTGCTTTGTGTGTGTGTCCAGGGAGAGTGCACGAGAAAGGTTTAAACCAGAATCCTTAACACGTCTGCCTAATTTTATTCTCTCTAGACACAGTTTTATGATAGCACAAATGTCAAAGGAAAGGTTTATCTTTAGTCCGTTTTTCCCTGAACCAATTCTTTGAACTTCTAAAGCAATCAGCTGGAACAATATTAGCTGAGAAATGAGTTGTACTGAATACTAACTTATTTTTAGAAGTTTTGTGTAGGATTTTATGTAGGATTTGTAAATACATAATAAAGTAGAATTTATCAGGATGAAAATATTTGGTTTCAGTTTAATTTTGTAACGGCTTGTTCAGACCAAACACAATCTTGACGTCAAAGGCGTCTGGTTTAAATGCAAAGTCTGTGGTAGATGCACGTCTATCCTTTAGTTAGAGAAATGTGGTGGCTTCCATTTCCCCTGTTTCAGACATTTATTTTTGTTATTTATTAGATTATTTACTTATTTTTCTTTATATCACCAAAACTATATACATTTAAATAACATATAGCTTTGTGTTCCATGTTCCGTGTTCCGCCACACTTTTCAGCTCCTCTCAGCCCACTTAGGTCAGCCATTTAGGTCATCACAGATGTCATTGACTAAATGTAGTCCAAAGCTATTTTTGGTTGTTACAAATTACTCTACAAAGCAGTGACGCAAGCAATAGAGATCTGACACTTTCTGGAGCTAAAGGACCTTTCCATAGATGCCAATATCACTATAAATAGAGTGTAGTTTAAAATGGAAAAAAAGTATAAGCAGTATGCCTTGGGTATATTGTGAGCCAGTGTGAATATGCTTTTGTTTACAGGCTCTGTAGTCGGCTCCCAGCGCAGATGCTGAAATGACAGGTGTTAAATAGCCTGACCCGTTTCCTCCGTCTTTTTTCATTGTCATGCATCTCAGAACGACTTGCAGCCATGGGATTATGAAATGAACTGCTGACCCCCCCGGCGCCACACTTCCCTCTGGCACTGTTCACACTGTTCTTCAGCTCTGAAAATGGGACTGTTGTGTGCTGGCCAATAGATAAGACTTTCTCTCTCTTTTTTCCCCCTCTTTCAGCCTCCATCTAGCTTTGATGGTATTCAAGAAAATGAGAAAAGCCCGACAGACCACAACTTGGAAAGTCCTTACTGCAGACAAACCACTCCATCACGCTGCCCAGGTTGCCACCCCAAACAGCTGATTTCAGTTATAAACCCTGCAATTCAAAGGTCACCAGCTGCTCTCAAAACTAAATTTGGACCAGCTCAAATATTAAGACCACTAGTGTTGTTGTGATGACTGTTAAAGAGCCGTGAGTAGGGCTGGGTAATTAATAGAAATCATTAGTTATTTGGGAGAGGTTTTTGCATCGAGAGTCCTCAGTCAGTAAAAATGTGGGTTTGAGACAAGGTCAGACTTTGGGGAAGAAATTTGATCATTATTTGTGTTAAATGGCACAAAAATAATCTGTGTAGTTTATGTTCAATAAATCATTACTAAAAGCCGTTTTAGTTTATTTTTGGAAAGACCAAATCAATTCGAAAATTGAGATAGATCAATATGACAAAAAATATTTAAATTTTTTTTGTTTGTTACCCGCTTAGCCCTAGATGTGAGATTCACGTGCCAAAATGCTCAATCACTTTTAACCTCAAGTTATTATTCACAAAGAGACATTTACCATACCTATAAGAAATGACAATACTAGAGTAGAATATAATTAGATTACCTACTATTTATTTTACTTAGTGCATTGTTTACTCAATTTTTACATCTGCATCTATATATCATAATAACATAACATAATTTCCACACAATGCCACAAAGACCTTCAAGCGCACTATGTAACTTTGGCCCAGTTTCGACACACGCTTGTTTCCATGGAGATAGGCAAGCTTAAGCCATATAGTGGAGGATTCTAGGTAAAGCAATAACAAGCAGGGGATGCACCCTCCTTCAGAAAAGGTACATCTCTAAACTGCAGTACCAGGTAAATCAGTACAATATGAGTATACTCTATTATATAGCATTTGAAGACAGTTGTGTGCCATTTCTTTCCACCAAGGGCAGGAGCATTATTATGGTACCTTGTAGTCATTGAGCATGTGCATTCATGGCTATTTGCTTTCAAGAACATGTATTGAACTACTGAAGCCATTGCTGGAGTCTCTCTCTCTCTCTCTCTCTCTCTCTCTCTCTCTCTCTCGCTCGCTCGACTGGCTCCGTCATAAAGTCTAAAGAATTCCGCAGACACTCATAATGCCCAAATTCATTTTAAAATGGGGAAAAAGTACTAATACTTTTGAAGATTCTGCAAAACGTACAAGTTGTTCAAATGTCAAAAGTAATAGCACACGTACTACTGCAAAAGGGATCATAATGAGGTATAACATGTTGAAATCGGTTGAAGCGTTAAGGAGTTGACACTGGCTAAATGGAAAATCATGGTAATTCTTTAGCCTTTATTCTTTAGGCTTTATTCTTTAGAATATGTTCTCACCAAAATAATCAAGAATATGATTATTATTATTATTCTTTAGACTTTATTCTTTAGGCTTTATTCTTTAGACTTTATTCTTGTAGTCTCACCCCATTTTATTTCATACACGTTTATATGAAAGAGGAACTTCACGAACGATCGGGACACGCACTGGAATCGCTTTAAATTAACTTGTTTTGGCTTTATTCGGCTGGATTGAGTGTGGGGGCGCCCCAGGGCACTGTCCTCGCGCCCTTTCTCTTCACCCTTTACACTGCAGACTTCAGACATGACACGGACAGCTGTGTCCTGCATAAGTTCTCTGACGACTCTGCCATCATCGGACTCATCACGGACGACGATGACGAGGAGTACAGAGGACTGGCGCAGGACTTTGTGGACTGGTGTCAGCGGAACCACCTCCTCATCAACGCGGGGAAGACCAAGGAGATGGTGGTGGATTGCCGCAGACGCCACCCCACTGCCCCCTCGCCAGTGAACATCCAGGGACTGGACTCATAACACAGACGCACTGTACAGGAAGAGCCAGAGTCGGCTCTACCTCCTGAGGAGACTCAGGTCTTTTTGAGTGACAGGGCCACTCCTGAAGACCTTCTATGACTCTGTGGACGGTGTGGCCTGCTGGAGCAGCAGCATCACAGAGAGGGAGAGGAAGAGGCTGGACAGAGTCATCAAGAAGTCCAGCTCCGTCCTGGGCTGTGCTCTGGACTCGGTGCAGGAGGTGGTGGACAGGAGGGTCCTGACCATGAGTGTCACCCCCTGCAGGACACTCTCTCCGCTCTGGAGAGCAGCTTCAGTGAGAGACTGATCCACCCTCGCTGTGTGTTGTTGTTGTTGTTGTTGTTGTTGTTGTTTTATGGCGGTTGACATCCGAGTGTTGCATTACCGCCAGACTTTATTCCTTAGACTTTGTCGTAGTCCTAAAAGTTCTTCTTCCAGTGCCTTGACTTCCAGTGCTTTGTCCTCAGACTCTTTCGTAGTCCGTAAAAGTACTCCTTCCATTGCTTTGGTGTTACAAAGCCCATGAGGTCATGATATGTCTTTGTGACTAGAATAGTTGTTGTTGTTTCAGAGGACACTTAAGATACCAGGGGAGATGGCGGAGGAGACGTAACGTAAAAAGTCCGGAAACGTAAAAAGTCCCTTAGCTCGTCCGAGGGTTCTGGGAATGAGCCGCAGGATGAGGCTGAAGCAATTGATATCCGGAGTGAGAGCAGAGACTGTAAGGTGATCATAAAGCTTGCACAGGATAGTGCATCCTTTAAGGAGTGGAATTCAGTGGCATTGTCAAAGAGCCTAACTGTAGCTGTGGGAGTGATCAAGAGTGCGAGTGTCCTTAGAGATGGCTCGCTGCTGGTCGTGTGCAAGGACGCGGCTCAGCAACGGAAGGCGATTGGAACTAAACGTCTGGGTGGAAAGGACATTCTTGTGTCTGATGCTGAAAGAAACACGGTCAGAGGAGTTATCGTAGGTGTCCCTACGGCGACGTCTGTGGATGAAGTTAAGGAGAATTTGGGAGCTACGGTGGTGGACGCTAGGCGGTTGAAGGTGACCCGGTCTGGGGTAAGATGTGACAGCTTGTCGGTAATGGTAACACTTGAAGGGAGGTGCCTGCCTAGTAAGGTGTTCATTGGGTTCATGTGCCATGACGTTAGGCCATATGTTCCACCGCCCCTGCGTTGCTTTAAGTGCCAGCGCTTTGGGCATATTGCAGCGGTCTGTAGAGGGAGGCAAAGATGTGGTAAATGTGCAGGAGATCACGAGTATGGTAAGTGTGACGTGGGAGCAAAACTGAAGTGCTGTAACTGTGGGGAAGAACATAGCTCTGCCTATGGGGGATGCAGGTTTAGCAAAAGAGCTGCTGAGGTGCAGAAAATAAAGGTCTCTCAAGGTATATCCTATGCAGATGCAGTCAAGAAAGTTTCAAGTAACGAGTTTAGAGTAAATACAGAGAGAGGAGCCAGCGCTGCTCCCAGCCAGGGCGAAATGAGAAAGGCCAGCGTGGCTCCCAAGAAGTGTGAAGGTTTCAAGAGTGGAGGTCCCAAGTGTGCAGGTTCCAGAATTAATGAGAATACCCTGGTTGTGGATAGAGAAAATTTTGTACTCTTTATGGTGGATGTTGTAAACTGTGCTGCTCAGACTCAAAGCAGAACTGAAAGGATCAGGATCATTGCTAAAGCTGCAGGGAGATTCCTTGGAACAAAGGAGCTTGATTGGGCAGATATATAAAACAGGCTAAAGGCGCTAAATGGGAGTCGGAGTGATGGGGGTCTGCTTTTGGGGAGTCAGAGTGATCAGAGTGACGAGATGGGGGTGGGGGTGGTCTCCTGTCCTCGTCCAGTCTCGTAGACGCACGGCTACCAAGCAGCGACATCAGTGGAAATATTAAAGCCTATAGAATGAAGCCTAAAGAATAAAGCTGTACGATGGAAGCGCCGAACGTCAAAGAGGGAGAGGAAGATGAAGAAGAGTCTCCCTGGAATAAAGCCGGTTGGTCTCTGAAACAACAACAACTATTCTAGTCACAAAGACATATCATGACCTCATGGGCTTTGTAACACCAAAGCAATGGAAGGAGTTCTTTTACGGACTACGACAGTCTGAGGACTACGAAAAGTCTGAGGAATAAAGTCTGGCGGTAATGCAACAATTGGATGCCAACCGCCATAAAACAACAACAACAACAACAACAACTTAAGATACCAGCCGCCTTGGATCAAGTCTAAGGAGGAACTTCTGGCAGTATTGTAACACCAGCCGCCATACAACGACCCGGTCTGGAGAGACGGGAGATGGCGGAGGAGAGTGGATCGGTGGTCGAAGACGTTCTGGACGGCGTGGAGGAGCAGCCTTTTCTGGCTGCACGTGCCCGGAAACGTAAAAAGTCCCTTAGCTCGTCCGAGGGTTCTGGGAATGAGCAGCAGGATGAGGCTGAAGCTATTGATATCCGGGGTGAGAGCAGAGACTGTAAGGTGATCATAAAGCTTGCACAGGATAGTGCATCCTTTAAGGAGTGGAATTCAGTGGCATTGTCAAAGAGCCTAACTGTAGCTGTGGGAGTGATCAAGAGTGCGAGTGTCCTTAGAGATGGCTCGCTGCTGGTCGTGTGCAAGGACGCGGCTCAGCAACGGAAGGCGATTGGAACTAAACGTCTGGGTGGAAAGGACATTCTTGTGTCTGATGCTGAAAGAAACACGGTCAGAGGAGTTATCGTAGGTGTCCCTACGGCGACGTCTGTGGATGAAGTTAAAGAGAATTTGACTGGAGCTATGGTGGTGGATGCTAGGCGGTTTAAGGTGACCCGGTCTGGGGTAAGATGTGACAGCTTGTCGGTAATGGTAACACTTGAAGGGAGGTGCCTGCCTAGTAAGGTGTTCATTGGGTTCATGTGCCATGACGTTAGGCCATATGTTCCACCGCCCGAAAAGGCTGCTCCTCCACGCCGTCCAGAACGTCTTCGACCACCGATCCACTCTCCTCCGCCATCTCCCGTCTCTCCCAGACCGGGTCACCTTCAACCGCCTAGCGTCCACCACCGTAGCTCGTGGGTCTTCTTGTTGAAGGAAAGGTTCCGTAGGTCTTTCCTTCCTGCTGCTGTCAGACTTTATAACAAAAACTGTTAGTCCTGAACACTCGCAATACTGACCTAACCTAATACTGATGTGCAATTCTGTCATATGTATATAATCTCTCTCTCTCTCTCTCTCTCTCTCTCTCTCTCTCTCTCTCTCTCTCTCTCTCTCTCTCTCTCTCTCTCTCTCTCTCTCTCTCTCTCTCTCTCTCTCTCTCTCTCTCTCTCTCTCTCTCTCTCTCTCTCTCTCTCTCTCTCCCTCTCTCCCTCTCTCCCTCCCTCTCTCTCTCCCTCCCTCTCTCTCTTTTTTCTAAAGAATACGCAGACGCTCAATAAGAATCCTTTTGCCATTGACCATCTCCTGACCCAGTGCACAGCTTTATTGTCTGAGGTCAAATGGTAACCTCCGTGCATACAGTCAGTCCTAGTATTTTAGATGGTTTATTTTTACCTAACATGCTTTGCTGTCTCATTGGGAGCCACTAAGGACACTGTTTTAGCTGTCAGATATTTCAGCTGTTTCATACCATTTCCTACAACAGAGGAAAAAAATACTGCTATGTTGAGGCTTGGTGTGCAGGACATGTGAAAACAAGGGCGAGATGAGCATTGACAATAATGAATGTGTTTGGAGGTCAAGTTGGTTTGGACAATTTACATTTTAATTCTTGGGAAAGAAGTGCATAAAACACTATAAAAGTATTGTATCAAACACATATACAGTAAATAGCATAGGTAAGTAAGTATATTCCTTTAAAACCTTCTGTGAGAAATCAGAGAATTACTGTGTTGTATAGAACAATGTAGAGCACTATGAATCCAGCTCCTTGTTTATAAGAAATTATTTTTTTTTCTACAAGCTTTTTTGCCTGATATTGAGTCAAAGAAATCACAATCTGTAGAAAACAGTGTTGCAAAAAATCTTGCACATCACAAGTCTATGTCTAAGTCTAATTATATTTTTTGCCTTTATGACTTCTCCTATATTGTCTGCTTTTGCATAAAGGTGTCGATCCTGCCTTCATCATCTCAGCCAGAAAATCCAAACTGCACAGGGGACTGAGCACATGACAAAACGTATTAATGACCCAAACATTGTTGACGTGTAGTTTTGGTCACCTGCCAGGGGTCTTTCCTATCTGCTCCATTAGATGCTGTGTTGTCATTCTATTGTCAATGACATTCTTGCCACTGGCAGAGTGAGAGCTGCCAGGAGTAACCAGACGAGGAGAGGGAGATCCCCGATACTGGAGTCTCTGCCAAGCATAATCAACTAGTTTAACATCAAAGGTAGAAGATGTTAAGGTTGTCTTACAAAGGCGGCACTTCTCACACTGAACGTTTCATTATGAATGAGAACAATTAGAAGCAATTATGAGCAAAAGCCATTCTTCTCTCACTGCAGGCCCCAATTTTGCTCTGGATGTGTAGCTCATTACTGCGGCTGTTGAAACACCTGATCTAACAACAGGTATTGGCCGAAGCCCCGTACTGCACTGGAAAGATATCTTCTTCTTGGATCCAAATTTAACTGAAGTATGAGTCAGGTGGGCCAGGAAACTGTTACCAAAACACACATAATATCTCAAAACTATTTGTTATCCATGCAACCAACCAATCAATCTACCAGCTGCAAAACGTGCTGAAAAAGCAACTGCGTCGATTATTGTCTATTTTTTACAGTTTCCATGAGACTTTATTTGAGAAGTAACTCACCGGTTCTTTTTCTTTGCTCTGTTTATCTGCCTCTATAACACAAGTGGCAGAGTACATTACTGAGGTCTATGGTTGAGATTAGTATGATACCCATGGCCTCTGATTCAGGCCAGAACAGATAGACAAGCTCTTTACAATGTGTGGCAATGACTTAAATTCCAAAGCTAAATACCGGTATATCTCTGTCTAGTTGGCATTAATGAAGTGGATTATATAACAAATCCAAGTAAGAAAATCTCTTATTTGGGCATTTCTCTACTTCTACACTCCTCACATGGTAAGGTGAACTACTGCAATTATTTCCACTTGTTGTGTATGATCCTCAATTAGAAGTGTTAATGCCATTTAAGTCTAATGCATCTACTGTCTCTTGTTGTGAACAATTATGTGAAACTCACATCCGTAAATGTTACCAATGTTAGTTGACGGTGTAGCCATCATGTCAAATGATTTGTATTTATTTATTTGGTTGGGACAGTGCATGTTAAAGAACATGTTTGATATTTATGCTGTAAACACGCCAGATTGTAGCCATGGGTTTATGTCCATCTGTTGTCCCACATTTCCTCCCACAAGCACACCAGTGTACTTCAACACTGATTTTGGAGATTAACCAATACCATAACTTGATATTAATGTTGTGCTCGAGTCTAATTTGACCTAGGGTTCTTTAAACGATTATTTATAACTAACCAAAAGAGTATAATGATTACGCTGTTAAGAGAAGATTACTGTCCTATACTGCCCTTGTCAATGAAAGGGGACACGCCATGTTATAATCAGATTATATAAATTGATTTATTTATTGTGTGAGTCAGAAGAGGTAAGGAATAGCCATCTGTCACCCTCACTGACTACTGCGTGCTTTGACACAATGAAATGATGTAGCTATTCTTAGATGCTTGGTTGTGCACTTTGATGAATCCCACTTTTCACACCATTAACTATAGCCTACAGGTTTTATTCACAGAGATAGCCCAAAACAATCTCAAACACACCCACGAACCAACAATAGCAACAATGATACCAGCTGCTCCACCAAGTCTGTCTCAGTCCTGTGCAGGGACTAAACTATTATCTCCATTCTTGATCATTAATTAAGGTTTGCATTTAATCTTAGCACAAAACACAACATAATTTATGCATTACAGAAATGTATTCATTCATTTATTTATTTATTATTCTGAAAATTAATTGTCCTTTCCGTATCAACACTTATAATGAACTAAATGTCAACCAAACGTTAGTTCCACTGTCTGAGAATCATCATAGTAATACAGATCCCAGATGTTGTTTTGAATTCTTAAATCAAACATTTAGTAACGCTAATAGGCCTTAATAGTTCTTACTTAGTACCTGTTATACTTTATTTTTTTGTAATTTATGTGTAGTCTTGGCTGGATTCTCTCATATTACTCATGACCTCATGATTACTTGAGGTATTATAATTAAGGCCGTGGCTGGAGAGCCACGGCGCGGTCAAATGGCCGCGCAGTTTCAGGGACCGCGGCATTTCCCTTATAGCCCGTTATAGCCTCATGGCTGACCTTAACCCTAACCCTAACCCTAACCCTAACCCTAACCCTAACCTTAACCTTAACCTTAACCTTAACCTTAACCTTAACCCTAACCCTAACCTTAATCCGGCGCGGTCTAAAACGGCGCTAAAACGCGGTCAAATAGCAGCGCAGTTTCAGGAGCCGCGGCGCACGGCCGGCACAAAAATAACATGGCAGTTTCGGCCGCGCGCCGCGGCTCTGCAGACACTCCCTATAATTAAACATTAAACATACTTTGTAAACTCTGTTTGGACGAAGAATACACAAAATCAAATATCATCTTTGTAGGATATGTTTAGTGTAGGCGTTTTGGCTGTAGGACTTGTTGTTGTTGTTGTTGTTGTTGTTGTTGTTGTTGTTTTATGGCGGTTGGCATCCGAGTGTTGCATTACCGCCAGACTTTATTCCTCAGACGTTTCGTAGTCCTCAGACTCTGTCGTAGTCCGTAAAAGTACTCCTCCCATCGCTTTGGCGTTACAAAGCCCATGAGGTCATGATGTGTTTTTGTGACTAGAATAGTTGTTGTGTCAGAGACCAACCGGCTTTATTCCAGGGAGACTCTTCTTCACCTTCCTCGCCCTCTTTGACGTTCGGTGCTTTGGAAGTACAAAGCCCATGAGATCATGGGACGTCTTTGTTGTTTTACAAAGCCCATGAGGTCATGGGACGTCTTTGTCGTTTTATCCTTTAGAAGTCCTTCTTCCATCACTTTGGCGTTTCTAGGCCCATGAAGTCCAAGCGCGTTAGAACATCCTCTTGCTCCTCATCCTCGGCTCAGTCTCCAACACCCCCCACCTCTATAAACGTTTACCCAGCCCTGTGCTACATAAGTAAGCAACCACAGCCTGACACAAACCCTGTGACTGGATCGCCAGAACGTTCCGCAGATTGAACTCCCGCCCATTATTCCGAAACCACAAGGCCAACCCGGCCCTTTCCCTATCATAAGCCTCACAGCAAATCAGCACATGCTCGACAGTCTCTGGCACCCGACAGTGACCACACAGACCGGTCGGATGTTTGCCTATCCTACTCAGTGACCAATTGAGTCCAGTATGGCCAATCCTCATGCGGGCGAAGGCCCTTTCCTCCCACGCGTTCCTGCCCATAGACCCGCAAGGACCCACACTACCCTGTATGTGATAGAGATGCCGTCCAGTAACACAGTGGCTCCAAAATTCCTGCCAAAGGCCGACCACATGACTCTTGATAACAGGCTTGATTTCAGATTTGCTTAACTCAACCGCCACATCAATTGATGGCCGCCGAAGGGAACGTTTAGCCAGTGCATCAGCCATTTCGTTACCATCCACCCCCACATGCGCAGGGACCCAAATGAAGGAAACCCTCACATCCTTCCTGGACAGGGAGAGCATCAGACAGAAGATGCCATTCAACACATCCTGTCTGCAATCCGATTTCCCAGATTTAATGCTTTGCAATGCAGAAAGGCTGTCAGAGGCCACCACAATGCCGCAACACTGCAAAGCAGATTCCGCCCATTCCAACGCCAACCGTATCGCTATAAGTTCCGACGTGAAAACAGAAAGGCGATCTGTCAACCTCTTCTTGACCGCTAGCCCCAGGTCAGGCACAAAATAAGCGGCGCCAGTACGCCCACTCTCAGGATCCCTAGACCCGTCGGTATAAATAAACACATCACCTGAGTGCTTATCGATGAGCGCTTGAACGGCAAACTGCGGTGCCCTCCCAGCGACTCCTCTAAGCTTGCCATGCAAGCTAACATCAACAGGAGCCGGGACAAACTTCCACGGAGCTATAGCAGACAAAGCCACCGACGGGCTCACACGCAGATCACCAACCCCCGCAAGCCGCGCCTTCGCATTTCCTACCTGGCTGAAAATCATACCGCCAGCCTCACTCTGCCCCCCATCAACCCTGAGAAAGTCCCTCACCGGGTGAGAGCTCGTATGACCTTGCACATTCACCCAGTAAGCCAACAGAAGTTCTAGCCTGCGGAGCCGTAACGGCAATTCCCCCAACTCAACCTGCAGCGCCGAGACAGGGGAGGTCCTAAAAGCCCTACAGCAGATGCGCAAGGCCTGGGCTTGCTCCACATCAAGCTTCTTTAAGTTAGTCTCAGCCGCAGACATGTAGGCTATACAGCCATAATCAATAGCCGCCCTCATGACGGCCCGATAAATACCCAGGAGCGACCTTCTGCTGGCCCCCCAGTCCTGGCCGGATAGACAACGAAGCAAGTTATTCACCCTTTTGCATTTACCACTGACCTCATCAATGTGCCGACGCCAACTAAGCCTCTCGTCAAAGGTGACCCCCAAGAACCTCACCTCCCTGACCTGTTCGAGCACCTGCCCATGCAGTCGAAGGGAGACGTCCCTATGTCCATTGAAGAAACAGATCACTTGAGACTTCCGTACGGACAGTTTAAACCCCCACTTCAGGGTCCACTGCTCCACCTGCTGTATTGCCCTTTGCAGTTTCGCCTCGTAAAACCGGAGATTCCTCCCTCTCACCCATAGAGCGCCATCGTCAGCATAAAGGCTCCTCCCAACAGACCCATCCACGTCGTCAAAGATGTCCTTAATCATAACATTGAACAAGATAAGGCTACACACACTCCCCTGCGGGATCCCATTCTCCACCCCATAGACCCCAGAGTAAGCAGCGCCCACTCTGGTTTGGATACGCCGGCCAGACAGAAAGCTCCGGACCCAGTTAAACAGTTTACCCTTCACACCACACTTCCGCAGCTTAATGAGGAGCCCATCCTTCCAAACCATATCGTACGCCTTCTCCACATCAAAGAGCACCGCAATAACCTTTTCTTTCTGAGCCCTGGCCAGCTGGATATCAGATTCCAAACACAACACGGAATCCATGGTGTTCCTGCCCCTACGGAAACCACTCTGGTGCGCGGGAAGCAAACCCTGACTCTCCAAGAAGTAATCCAACCGCTCGGTAACCATGCGCTCCATCGTTTTCCCGAGCTGCGACGTCAAGGCAATCGGCCTATAACTTGAAGGGTCAGACGCTGGCCTACCCGGCTTCAGAACCGGCACCACCGTAGACTGTTTCCACGCAGATGGAACACAACCTGAATCCCAAACACGGTTGAAAAGACCCAGGACTAGCCCAAGCGTGTCATCAGTCAAATGAGAGAGCATGTCATAGCACACCTCATCTTTACCCGGGGCTGTCTGTTTCGCCTTAGAAAGTGCTCTCCTTAGCTCAAACAAACTAAACGGAAGGTCAAGGTCATCTTGAGTCGAAGGCTGGTGCCCAATCAGCTCAGAATTCTGGGCCAAAGTACTCTCCCTGTAGTGCCTTTCCGCAGGTGAGAGATTGTCAGAGCTGTGCACCGACACAAAGGTGCTGGCCAACAGTTCAGCTTTGTCAACGTCGCTGACTGCTTCAACACCATTCAGTATTAGGACCGGGGTCCCACGACGGCGCTCAACCCCATGCATCCGCTTAATCATCCCCCAAACATCCCCGAGACGCGTTTCTCTCCCAATTTTGGAACAATACCGCCTCCAATAGGCACTCTTGGCCGTTCTCACAGTTTTCCGCACAACAGCGCGGGCCCTCTTGTAGTCAATGAGGGCACCCTCAGTGTGGGTAACCCTTAGCCGGCGAAACGCCGCATTTCTCGCCCTAACAGCATGACCACATGCTTCAGTCCACCACGGCACCCGCTTCCTATGTCCACTACCACCACTCTTAGGAATCGTGCCTACCGCTGACTGCGTGATGAGCGAGACAATTGCACTATTGAGATCATCCACCTGAGTCAATCCTCCTTCCTGCAGAACCCTAGAACCATCATCAGCTTTCCTCAGGAAAGCCCCCCAGTTCGCCCTTGCCAACTGCCACCTCTGGATCCTCGTCCCCCTGACCACACAGCTCCCAAAGCCAATCACGGTGCGGACTAGATAGTGATCGCTACCAAAAGAAAGATTACCAAGAACCTCCCAACTACAAACACCAGCTAACTCCTTGGACACAAGTGTAAGATCTATTGCACTTTCCGCACCGGTCCCCATATCATAGCGGGTCCCACCTCCATCATTCAGACAAACCAACTCCCTTTGATTGATAAAACCCTCTACCACCTGCCCATACCTATCGGTACCACTACCGCCCCACAAAGCGCTATGCGCATTAAAATCCCCACACCACACGGCCTTTCCCCGAACATCCTTACCGATACTATGTAAGGACTCTAACGTTAACTCACCACACGGATTATAAAGGTTAACCACAGTAACAGCTTCACCACCCAGCCAGACCCTCACCGCCAGGGCCTCCGGCGCTTTACTCACACTGACAACAACGTAATTTAGGTCATCTCGGACAAACACAGCCACACCTCCGCCTCTACCCTGCTCCCTATCATTCCTAACACACACATACCCTTGTATCCCAAAACCCCACCTAGGTCGTAACCAAGTCTCCTGCACGCACATAACGTGAGGCTTGTTCAACAAGGTAGAGACAAAATGCTTAAATTCCTGGCCATTAGCACGAAGACTACGCGCATTCCATTGCAAGACAACCACCGCCATTATGAGCCCCCGGAACCTGACGGCGCATCGGGAGCCCCCCCACTCCCACTGCCAGAATGGGGCAGGGCGCCCTCCCGCAGCGCATCCTCTATCTCCGTCCACTCGGGGCCCCCAGCTCCAAAGTACTTCCCTGCAGCCTTAGCGATGATCTTAGTCTTTTCGGATCTCTTCTTGGTTTGCCCAGTACAGTTAATCACTTCCACTATAAAGAGGAAGAAATCTTTCCTCTTCACAACCAGTACATCCTCCGCACCCACAGGGCCTCTGCCCGTGGAAGCCACACTCACGGGCATCCCAGTGGGGACCTCCCCCTGGCTGCGGGCAACGCTGCCCCCTCCCCTGTCGCCTAGGACACCAGCAGCACTGGCAGCCCCCACTGCATCCACCGTCACCTGACTACCAGACACCTTCTTGACCGCATCCGCGTAGGATATGCCTTGAGAGGCTCTAACTTTTTGCACCTCCGCAGCCCTCTTGCTGAACACGCATCCCCCGTAGGCAGAGCTATGCTCTCCCCCACAGTTACAGCACTTGAGTTTTGCTCCGTCGTCACACTTCCCATACTCGTGGTCTCCTGCACATTTACCACACTTCTGCTTCCCTCTACAGACCGCTGCAATATGCCCAAAGCGCTGGCACTTGAAGCAACGCAGGGGCGGCAGAACATATGGGCGTACGCCATAGCGCATGTACCCAACGCACACCACACGAGGCAGGATCCCACCTTCAAATCTAATCATTATCGACAGGCTGTCACACCTTACCCCATCCCGGGTCATCTTCAACCACCTAGCATCCACCACCTTAGCTCCAGTCAAATTCTCCTTTATGTCATCCACAGATGTCGTCGTAGGGACGCCTACTATAACTCCCCTGACCGTGCCTCTTACAGCATCAGACACAAGAATGTCCTTCCCACCCAGACACTTAGCTTCAATCGCCTTCCTTTGCTGAGCCACGTCCTTGCACACAACCAGCAGCGAGCCATCCCTAAGGACACTCGCATGCTTGACCACTCCCACAGCTACAGTCAGGCTCCTTGTCAACGCCATCGGATCCCACCCCTTAAAGGACGCATTATCCTGCGCGAGCTTTATGAACACCTTACACTCTGAACTCACATCCCCGACATCTGCAACCCCCCCGCCCTGCTCCTCACTGAGAGAGCCCTCCATAGACGAGCAAGAAGACGCCCTACGCTGCACAGGATCAGTGGCTCCAGGGGAGTCCTCCCCGCTGTTCATATCGTCACCGACCAGGTCACGCTTCCTCTTCTTCTTCCCCGTCATACGGACCGAGGCGTTCCTCTATGTTGCCGTAATATCCAAACTGTTGTCGTTGTAGTTTTTTATGGCAGTTGGCATCCAAGTGCACGAGGTATTGTTCGTTGTTGTGTTGTTGTTGTTGTTGTTGTTGTTGTTGTTCTATGGCAATTCCAAGCTAAAGTCTCATTATTGTGCAGAGTTCGCAAAGGGAGGCACAGCAAAGGCCCACTAATCCAGTGGGTCTTACTGGCATGATGGGCTAGTCAATATCCCTTTCCTGCATACTAAACAAGCTGGATTTCCACGCCAGTGCTAGGTAAAAGAGACTCAGGGGAAAACTTTGCCTGGTGCAGTTCTATTCTCTTCACAGCTCTCAAGGTTAGATGCTGCTGAAGTCTTAACCCATTGTTTTCTGTCACTTTAGCTCTTCGAATCCATTATCTGCGTCTATACATGGAGTACATTTACACCAGTTTTCGTCCAAATGCAGCATGACCATGTATCCAGGCTTAGGGCTGGCAAAACGCTGTGATCAATGTGGTGGGATTAGATGCGAGTTGCTACATTTGCACAAAACGTATGCCCTTAAATATAGTAATGCTTTAGTGTACTTATTATAGACGGATGAATGTGTTGCAACACTGGACTAATTGGTGTTAATCATTATGAGGCCAGAGTCACAGGGGTTAAGATGCTGTGTATGTGACGAATAAAGAATGCTCACTTATACTTTGTTGTTTCTGTTTACTTTTTTTTCTCGAGCAATGAGAACTTAGCTAGAGTCACCTCACGAAGTTTAATTTAGGAATTTAATTTCCACACACAGATGAGGTCAGGCAAGGAGGAACAAACTGACAGTAGGCACGGCGGGCGGGTGCTTGTCATTTCTTTTAAATATCGTTTAATGTTAGGAGAGCCTTTGGCCCCGTATCTCAGGCTGAAGGGGACTTGGCAACGTGAGTGAGCTCTCAGCCTTGCTCTGTTTGGTCTTTGTCCTCCAAGAAAGCTGGACAACATTTCAAGCTCATTTGATGATGTGTGCTTGGTGCAAGATGCATACAATGACATAGGACTGTTTTCCTCTTCTTGGAGAAAACAGTTAATCCAGGCTACATTTCTCTCAGTTCTAGATTATGGTGATATTATATATACGTATGCATTCTACTGCAACAGAGTTAAAACCTCTGAACTCTGTTAATCATTCAGCTCTAAGGTTCATTGCAGGAGAAGGACACAGAACTCACCACTGTCAATTATATTCTAAAGTAGAACAGCAATCATTGGATGTTAGAAGAGAACAGCACTGCCTTTTGTTTGTTTATAAGGCTCTAGTTGGTATTTTGCCTGATTATTTATCAGATCAAGTAGTCACCGCTTGAGGTCTCAGGACATTTTTGTCTTCGTGTCATCATCGTGTCAACATAGAGACAATAAAAACGGCCTTCAGCAGGCTCCCTGCCTGGACTTTTTAAATTAAATCATTTTATGCCTTTTAATGACGTTAAAGCACTAGTCAAGGACTATCCGCAGTGCCGCTGCACTTGTTTTATATAATTTTATCTCATCGTGCATTTGCAACTATGTTTTTATGTATTTGTTAATTTTATTGAATGTTTTATTGCCGTTTTATTTGGATATCCTGTGTTTGTTTGTTTAATCCGTGTTGTATTTTAACAGGGAACCCATGAAAAAAAAGAGCTTTTCTCATTAGGTTTTCTCTGCAAACATAAATAAATAGAATGAATGAAAAAACACATGCTCTAACTTTGCCTCAGGTTTGCAGTCTTTGTACCCCTGGGCCAGACCCTTCACCCACATTGGCTATTCTTTCTCAAAAGTAACAGGGAAAACATCTGTCATAAAAACCTGGCAACACACTGCAGTTTACAGTAACAAGGGAGCAGTCTGTACTTATTCACAATAATAAGTACAGACTGCTCCCATACTTTTGTGAGTATTTTACAACATCCACAATGGCATGACACCTGATTGTAAAGGCTAGCCCTTGACCTACTTTACCAAATTACCGATGTAGCATGTTTTGTCTAACATTTAACGTCTAGCATTTTATGACATTTTGTCGAGTGTTTCCATCTGCTTGTTGTTTCTCTTAATGACTAAATTAAATGTCAAAATTGCACTTTCTAATGTTTGTGGGTGCTGTGTTGCCAATAGTGTCTCCCTTTTATTGATTAGAATGTGCCTCTCCTGGTTAGATATTGAACTGATCTTACAAGGCACTTTTCTGCTCCTTGCCCAACTCAGCAGTGGGCTCAGCAGGGGAAATTCACAGAATGATAGTATACAATCTCTGCAGGGTAAAATTGCACTTCTATTTTGTTTTTTTATAAAACTATCTCTGTTATATTTGATACAGATTAGGTGGTCGGCTGAACTCGATGGCAGCGCGGCACTGTGATTTCCCATCAACATGAAGGTGTCAAAACTGGTTTGGGTCTCATAGTGGAGAGACACCAGTGACCTGCAGGCTGGCTGACAGGCTGACTGATCTGAATCCAGCTGTTTGTGTTTGGAATACCTAACCTCCAGGCAGAGTTAAAAACAATACAACATTTAGGCATAGCTCGCACATGAAAGAGAACCATGCTGTAGTAAATGTGAATAGCACTTCTTTGAAAGACTCTGTTTTAGCAAAAAGTACTGTACATTAGATTTGACAGCCACCGATTGGAATTTGAGGCAGCTATTAGAGGACAAAAGGGAGTGGAATTGACCAGTCCATTTGTGCCCAGCTGTCTGCACGGAGGAAGACTGACAATAAGGTAGGTTTTGCATATTTATTGGCACGTGTTTGAGCCCAAAGTGATACAAAATCTGAGCGAAAGAGTGCAAATGTTTAGTCCCAGTCAAGGACTTCACTGCTTATTTCCTGGCTGGTGCAGTGGACTTAGGGGGTAAAAGGGTAAAGGACAACTCGCTTACCCAGGACACAATGCTGGTAGGGGGCCTTGCCTACCCTGTAATGTGCGGGCCAACCAAGATGTTTTGCCAAAATTTGTGTGCAACACCGTTGTTTGCTGGATTTGATATTTGGTAGGACTAAAAAAAAAAAAATGAAAAATCTAAATATCTAGTGCTCACAAGTTTTTTCAGAGCAGAATTGGTTACTGCCGGCCGTATCCATGCCAATAGAATTCACATAACAGGAAAATGTACTGTAATGACCTGAACCTCACAAAATAACTATGAATTTATAACACTAGTGTGACAGGACCATTTAACAAGATGTTTTAACATTAGGGTGGCTACAATATTTTTTCTGACAAGCATTGCCATTACGATTTGATTTGTGATTTAGGTTTTGACAGAAGGATTCTGTTTCAAGTTCATATTTTAAACACGCTCAGAAGATTTAATATCTAAAAGAAGATTGGGGTTTGGACTCCTAAATGGGGCTGCACACTATACCACAAGTATCGCAATAATCGATATTGCAACAGACAAAATATTAAATTAAATTTATTTTTTAACGCCCCAAATCACAGCTGCAGTTTCCTCGAGGGGCTAAAATATATATTACAGTAACACCAAGGTTTTCATACTGACAGAAATATCTTGTAGTATTAATAAATAAAAGCTGCCTTTTTCATGACGTTCCCAAATTTGCCTTTATTTTTGTTAATGTTAAGCTTTTGAGTCTAAATAAATATACCGGTAAGCGCGGATAAAATTTCCATGTCAGGGAAAATCTTTTAACTATGTGGTCGTGGAATGAGCAGGGTATTGCAGCTAGTTCAGATTTGTACTGTTTGCAGCCGCATAAATACAACCACGATTTCTCTGTACGGCTCATGTCCTTGTGGAATGCGCATGCAGAAAATCAAAGTTCAAGGCATGCACAATTTAGTTTCAATGAATTTGTTTGTTTTGTCCAGCCTTTTGTATGTTTAGACATTTTTCACATGGAACAAACACTTTCTCGAAACCTTGAAAATTGTGCTGCAGTTTCCAATCTGCAAATAAATAATATGTTTGCCAGTTCACGCTAACACAACATTTACACATAGAAGCATTCTACATATCACTGCCTAGTGGGGAATCTGTCTCCAGTTCATGATAAGTTTGTGATGGTATTGCGCAGCGAGCCTCTGCGTCTGACTGATAGATGCCAGTGTGCGGGACTGGCTGTACTCTGCTGCTGATAAACGCTCTTTGTCCGGCCGATACATGCTCCTCTTTTCATTTGGAGCTTTAATTTGACAAGTCCTGATTGCCTTCCTGTGTTTGCTTGTCTTGAGCCGCGGTGCAGACGTTCAGCATTGTCTGCTGAAGAGGAGCCTCTGCATAATAACTCCATTCACAGAATAACAGTCCATTACTCTTGTTACTGTACATCACTGCCATCTGTTTTCTGAAATTTAGCATTTACCATTCTCTGTGAAATTTGTATGTTCATTAGACTTTGTGCACATGTGCACTCAATCTCAAATGGCACACAAAAACACTTTCGAGAACCTTGAGTCAAGAAAATACATTTTAAAAAGTGTACGATTTTTTTGACTGAATATTTAGGTCGGAGAGTTGGCAACAGTGAGGTTATCAGGCCACATACATACATTATTTAATTATTACAAGCTAAATCAACTACCCTTTGTGTCCTAGAAATGATTATGTTATTAGAAATGATGTGTAACTATACATCTCTATCGTGCAATGTGTGATAAGCTGAAAATTGCTCTACACATTTTACTTATTGGTTCATTTAACCTTCTGTAGCAGTCTAAAAGCTGTTCTCTAAATAGACTCATAATTTCCATTCCATGTTTTGCTGTCATTTTTTGAATAAAACTGCATTGAGCTGTAACATGCTGTAGGCGGAGGATAATTTGAAAACATGTATTCTATGTCAAGGGTCACGTCATGTTGTGGGATAGACATGTTTATTTCAGCAGTATATATAAAGTATATACATACATCCACTCATACACACACACATTGCACGCGTTCACTATAAATATTTAACACCTAATACAATGTGAGCATAAATTTCTTCGTCTTTTTCTTTCTTTTTCATTACCACTTCATCATTAATTTATGTGACATTTGCTTTCTGTTTTGCTGTGGCCAAGCGAGTTTATGGAACATTAGGCTTTTAAGCATTTGATTCCGTTCTCATCGCTCTTTGCTACATTGTGCCGTCTCATAGGTCACTTAATTGCAGGATACTGATACTCCATTATGACTGTCTTAGCAGCTCATCGTTTTAGCCATTTCAATACATCTGATGGTGCCCTCCGTATAAAAAAAATGGACCACTCTGGGGTCTGGGATGAGAATGGTAATATGCGTTTGCGTCGGCAGAGGCGCAGATCGTGTTTTTGTTTATAAATAGCTCCAGCCAGCATTATTCCACTTGCGCTTGTCCCACGATCATCAATCATTCTTGCGCTCAGGCCCCGCTCCTCGCACCAGAGAGGGGTTGCTGTCTCTGGTGCTCTGTCCTTGCACCTCAACCAGCGCAAGTACATTAAGTAGGAAACCATGAAAACCAGGAGAGCCCTGACCGAAGGGGAGATTGCGGTGTTGATGGAGGGAATTATGTCATTTTCAACAGTTCCACTTGAAAGCCTAAGCTGGAGGTCATTTTTATGCACCAACATCTGGTACTCAGCTGTCACAGGCTGGCAATGCTCTGGACATGTTCAAACCCTTTGGGAGGGGGGCTTTTGTCTTTAAGGGAACTGCAGTGGTCACAGTTTGAATAAAATGATCGAGCCCTTTCACACACACGCACTCACACGCGCGCACGCATTCACACGCGCACGCACACACACACACACACACACACACACACACGCACACACACACACACACTATTACTACCTATCTAATATACTGTAATTATCATTCATCACACATATTGCAGCATCATTGAACGCATCCTCATGAACGTCAGTGCCATATGTTCTCCTTTTGTAGTGTGTAACTGTGCGCACACTAAAGCCTGCTGCTGTTACTATGGCAGTGGCAAAAAATGCACAAGAAGTGGAGCTGATCTGTAACAAAATTATTATGTAACAATTGCGCTACAAATGTTTATCTCTGCCTGACGTTTTTCCATAGCAAGACACCACTGAGTACATGAAGGACGTTCATAAAGCACGTACTGGGTGATTGGATTAAGAAGCAATATGACTTCTAAAAACGTAAACTTTAATTAGAAAATTAAGCTTTCAGTACTTTGCATGCTACATCTTCCCACCCAAATTTCAATTTTACAAATCCCAAAAGCCTATTGCTCATGCGGCACATTTGAGAGCTCACCTCCCGGAGTTCCTTGGCCACATCTTTAAGCTCCTTGAGAATGCCGTCCAGCTGATCGATCACCATCTTCATGTGGCTGCGGATGCGTTCTCTCGGGCTGGGGGTCTCAGAGGTGTCCCGGGCCGGAGCTCTGCTGAGGGACATCCTTCACAGGGTGACGTGGGGCCAGTGGCCGACAGGCTGAGGGCGTGGGGGAGCCGAGTCGGGGTCCATGTCTTTGGCTACAGGGAGCCTCAGTGCTACTGATCCGAACAAGGGCCCCAGCCACGCAGGGAGAACTCAACATCTTAAAAGCACCTGGGCTGCCCAAACGCCTTGCCTGGCCCGCACTCTCGGCACCTGGTCACACTCTGACATCCATGCTTTTGGATAGATTCTCTCAAAAATGAGGTAAAAAAGTGCATGGGGAAAATGGAATACAGTAAATCCATGGAAAACAAGGAAGCAAAATACATGGGCTCAATGTAATATGTGGAACTTACATAATTGTGTTCAGCCGACTCCTGTCAGTGTTTAAAACTGAAAATCTGATTTAAAATAGGCCCTGTCAAATGAGGGGAAAGGCCCCTTTTGTCTGTCATGTAGGATTTATTTTACCTGTTACACACAGTGACATGATGTCCTGGTAAAATACAAAACAAGCTCTTGTTTTGCCTTTATTAAGGATGCTATTCTACATATAAATAGAAAAATAGAGTGCCTTGCAATTGCTCAATAAATAAAATAATTATCTTTTACATTGTTGGTGGCCAAAAGGGACTTATTAACTAACTGAAGTCCCTCACATGCGGCTATTAATGATTTTTAGTAAAAGATCAATCCTGTGTGAAAAACAGGTATTCCTCTTGGACTCCTTTTAAGAGGTATATAGTGAAAAAGCTTCAGAATAGGAAATGAAATCTGCTTTTCAACCGTTTCTTTGCAGCTGATGACTTAATCATGTCCTTCACTTCATGCTCATGAAGGAAATAAAAAAGTAGGTGGACAGCTCCCACAATCTTCCCACACTGCAGTGCTAATTCCAGGTGACATGGACTCCAGATTAATAGAAAGCAGCGCAATGTGACCAGTAAGAGGAATTTGCAGAGGAGTAAAACAATATCATAGAGTTTACGCCAGACCGTTGGGCGAGCCTGGAATAAGCACCTTTATGAAGTCACTGGTTTGACTTGTGAAGCGCTGCTCTTCAAGTCTCGTCAAAGATGCTGACCCACGGCAGTCTAAAGGGGTGTGCCCCAAGAAACAAAACTGGAAAAAAAACTAGAGAACAGATTGAAGAGAAAAAGCATTCTCTTCTCTCCTTCAGTTGTTGCTAAGGGAACCCGGTCTGCCTCCTTGTGCTGTGATTGGATAATTATTTTACTTCTTTTCCATGTAGGTAATGTATTTCTCTGTGGGCTTATTTCAGAGTGGCTGAAAGCTGCGTGCCATCCAGTAGCATGAAGTAAATCCCATGAAATCCTTCCAGAGGAGCCCCAGTGAACGAGCCGGGGAGAGACGAATTCTCATCGAATCCTGGGCGATGCCACTGCCACTGGTCTGCTGGCCAATCACACATGGTACCTGGACCGACAAAAAGACAACAACAAAAAATCACTTATTCCATCATGTGTCCTTCATTTCTCCAACACCTCTCTGTTTCTTCTTCCCTCGGCTGAGCAAACGCAGCCTGTCACGAGACTGACAGGAAGTAATTGCGTTGATGATTTTTATCCTCTTTTAAACTCAGCATTACTTGTGTTACTTTGCTGTTGCTATGCCTGTGTCTCATCCCCACAGAGAGGGTCAGTGCTGCCCCGTATAACACGCCGCTTCTTTAGCAGTCCCTCTCTCACACACGCACCAACATCTTCTGCCCGCCTCATTCGCTCGTCGTCTTGTCTCACACACACGCTCTTGCTTTTGGTCTTACTCCCTCCAGCCCTCCCTACCTCTCCTCCCTTCCTCCCCCTACTTACAGTCTTGATAGCTTATATCAGCTGGCTTCTTTCACTCTCTCGCTCAACATCGGAGATGCACAAGTGAAAGATGAGCAGAAGATGAAGAACAGTCTTGATAGTCAAAATGCTGAGAGGAAGAAGGCTGGAGGTGACTAAGAGATGGCCTTGTTTTTTTTGGCGGCGGGGGGGCTGAGCTGCTACATCCGTTACTCTCACTCAGTTAAAGTGTTGGGCTGGAAATGAGCCTGCCGTCATCCCCCGTCAGAAGGCGTCAGATGGAGAAGGGTGACAGTGGTGAGGAAGTGAACGCCGCGTGATTCATTGTACAGGATGACAGCCTCCCCTCTCTCTCTATCTGCCCCGTCAGCCCCACGGTCCCGCTGGTTGGGTCTTTCCCTCTGTCCCCACGCGTTCCCCTGCGCGTTCTGTGCCTCCTCGATGACTGGCTGATGAAGGGAAGCTGATGCCAGAGTTTATTGTGGAGCTCCGGCTGCTGCCAGCTCCACTCGCTGTGTGCTGTGCGGAGGAGGGGCCTGGTGCGTTAAAGGAACAGTGTAGTGCTGAGCTGTCCCTCCTCTCGCCTTATGCCTCTCCACTACCTCACTAGTCCCAGTTTGTCACTGTTCTACCAAGGGTGTTATCGTTTGGTTACATCAAGATGAAGTTCTCTGTTGCTGCTTGCTAAGCAGGGGACAGGGTGGACAAAAGTTCCTGACTGTTACAATATTATTGTATAGCAGAATGGTAGACCAAGAGATGAAAGAGACAAAACCTAATTCTCTTTCCATTGCCGTTGTTGGCTCGAGCCATTCCATGGAATGGAATGCGACGAGTTTTTGTTATTGCCTGGTTTCTTTTTATTATGATTATTCAGTCATTTTACCACAACTTGGGCATTTTTGACCCCCTGAACATCGATGAAAAGTCACACATGGGGACATAGACGCGATCGGCTCGACCCGAAATCGAATAAAATGGAGCTAGTGAGAACGCCCGTCGCAACAGTGCAAACTAGTTCAAAAAAGAAAAAACATGAAACGCTTAATCTTTGGCCTAGGCACATGAACTTGGGACAGTGATAGAGCTACGTTTGAGGAGTAAAGCACACCTGGAAGCATCGCTCTATGATAAACAGGAAGTCAGCCATGTTGAATCAAAGTGGCACCGCCACGCTTGACTTTTTTCTTTCAAAATCTTACTTGTCCTAGGTTTTTTTGTCTGATCGAACACTTTTTGCATCTAAAGATATTGAAATTTAATAAAAATATAAAAAAAAATAATGATATTCCTTACGGTCTCCGCGTAACACGCCCTCAAAAAAGGCTTAATTTCCTGTTTTTTCAAGGACAAGTCACATCTATTGGAAATGATCTACGGAGCTCATATTTCACTCACTAATGCTTTTTTATGGTCTGATTGGAAGTAAATACCCATGTAACAAATTTACTCTATAGCGCTCCCTACTCATTGTGTGAAAAACTCAACATTGTCTGATTTGTTTGAAACTCATGGGTTATATTCTCCTCGAGACGCCATGAAATTTTTTTTTTTTATTACAGATATTGTGTATTTTCACAATTGGCAAGCAGGGGCGCAATTAATGCCTTCACTTCCTCTTCCTCTTTTATTTAGATGGAACATTTCCTCTCGTGCCTTGGTATTAGCATTAGTGTTAGCATTAGCATCAGCATTAGCAGCGGGTCTCTGTTGCTTGGTGACAGAGGTAGGCGGAAGGCGGTCGCGCGGGAAGGCGGTCGCGCGGGAAGGCGGTCGCGCGGGAAGGCGGTCGCGCGGGAAGGCGGTCGCGCGGGAAGGCGGTCGCGCGGGAAGGCGGTCGCCGGTCGCCTGGGAAGGCGGTCGCCCGGGAAGGCGGTCGCGCGGGTGGCGAGAGCCATCATTGCCGTTACCGCAGCTTTAATTAGTATTTGTTTTTATTTAAGTACAAAATAACCACAGGCAATTGTCAAGATATGCGTCGTCCTTTTTGAAGAAATTAATTGAACATTAATATTTAATGACAGTTTTTTGACCCATGAATGCATGTTCCCCAGGACATGGCCGCCTGCCCACAGCCAGTGGTTCAGTGCATCTCTTAGCATATTTGTAAAGTGAAATGTGTGGTGGGTACGTTTATGAGGCTTTTCCGCTTCACTGAATTTGTTATGGGCTTTTTATAGTCGTCTTTACTATGAATGATTTTGCACTGATACAACAATATCAGTATAACAAATTACAGCATAAATTAGAGCATCCGCTTTGTGTTTGGGTCTGGTCATCATATGTTAAGCATGCAGTTTTTTGTTGTGTAGAATGCAGATGGGGCACCATGCCACATGGCTTGTGCCACAGTGCAGAGCCAAGGAGCTCCTCAATAAATAGTCTTTGCAGGAAACAGGTGTCCTTCAACACATTTTCTGCCGCCATTTCTCTGTATTTCAGAAAGTGTTGTCATGTTTAGCAGCGCTTAATAATATATTGTACTTGAAATCCATTTGGGGAGGATTGTGATTTATTTTAGAGAGCTATTCTGTGAATTTATTAAATGACCTCTGGCTGAAGAGACCCAGGTGCAGAGCACAGATAGTAGTGTGTCGATGATGCCTTCACTGGAAATTATGTGAATTATATTCCTGTAAAATGAATTGTTAATACTAATGCATCCAGACTGGGCTCGGTCGTTTACTGGGATAATTAGTAGAATATGATAGAATTTTCCATTGGGCACAGCCCAGGACACAACAATGCATGCTTCCTGCACTATTTTTATGTCCCTGTTGGTTTTGAATATATTTATCTTCTGAAAATGTGATTTAGGAATTGCGATGTTGTAGTATATTACATACAACATTAGCAATGATACAGTACGTCTAGTCTAGAAGAGGAATCTGAATTGAGTAATGCTACTGCTCATTTGTTTGAAAACAATATATTGCATCTTTGTTCTTACACTAAATGTGCTTTGGAAAAACTCCAAGTTACGTTTCCTTCATCTGAATCATTTCCTATCCAAAAGAAGATTTTTGTTTCCTTTTGATATGTGGCATAATGCAAGAAATGTTCCAATACATCAGCCAAACAATCAGCGCAAGATTATAATTGGTGTACTCAAGCCTCAAAATGTCATTTACTGCTAACACATTACAATATGAGCCAATACTTCTTATACAATACATCATCCTTACCTCTACATTAATTAGCTCCCATTCATTCACTATTCAATGCCCTTAATTATTGATACTACTAAGATAACGGCTGCCTCTCATGAGCCTTTTTGTTAGATTTTGAAATTTTACTCCATACAGATGCCCAATACAATTAAAATAATGTTCCTCATTCCATCCATCACTGACTTGTTATGATGTCACCATACCTCTTGTAGCCTTCTTCTGCCATAAAGGCCCATTGCGTGCTTATTTCACAAGTCAGATTTAGTTTATTTTCTTTCTTTATTTTTTTTTCAGTTGCCTTTATGAGATACACATTTTTAGTATATGAGGTCAAGACATTGTGTTACTATGGGGTACTATGTAGGGATTAAAAAAAGTAAAGCTTAAAAGAGCAAGTCTCAACATTGTTTATTTTTATCAAATTGATTTAGGAGATCAAAATTGACCCGTTTCCTATTCTGTTGGCATTTTTTATGTTTCTGACATCAAATTCTCTTTAATTTATTTGTCTGATCATGGTTAATCCATAGTGCTACCCCTCTCCTGTCCATCATGTGGCACTGTAGTGCAGTTCTGACATCATTGCCATTGCATTATTTCCAAAATATTGAGTCAGTGAATTGAAGGTACTGCACCTTTTAATTATGCCACTGAAACTGTTGAAACAGAGCGTGAGATACACTGTGAAAGTGTATTTCTTAGGTGACATGGAAACAAAGGAATACTCAAAGTGTTTAATGTACATTTGCATAAATAAAAGAAGAGCACTCACATCCTTATTTATTTAAACCTATCTCATATAGGTTTACTGTATTGTGATTACATACAATGGGTTTTACATAATCCGTTCGCTGATAATACCTACCAACTGAATTTTGGCTTTGGTTCGAATGGTTTGAACCAGTTCTGTCAACATCTGTTTATTAGTATTCCTGACCAAGTGTGGAAATGTTGGCCTGTTTTCCACTTGCTTGCTTGTTTAGATGAGCAGACAAGTGGTTTAGTGCAGCATCTTTGTTCTGTCCTCGTGCCTCTCCCTTGACCCTGTGATATTTCCTCTGTATGGGTCGTGTGCATATGCGTTTTGTGGTTGCTCCCTCTGTTAGCACTCATGTAGCATGCACAAGAGCAGACACTGTCTCAGACCATAACACCCCGTGATGGATCACTGCTTTTACACAATGAAATGAAGCTTAAGTGTTTGATTGAGTTCTCATTTACTTTCCTCTGCAGAGCTGGAAGTACAGTGGGAGCAGCGGGTCCCATGACCACACAGGTCAGTGTTCATTTGAAAGAGTGGCCCTTTGTCATATACACATTCAGGACATACTCTGTGCCTCTGCCAGTTTATTATGGAGCTATGTAAGATATCATTATTTAAAAAATAACATGGTAGGGGTAAGGAGGTGTGTGTTACAGAGTAGAGTTGTGTCTGATCAGAAAAGGCTTTAATTTATTACATTGTATAAACTGACATTCCCTGCCTTATCCAAGAGAAGAGGTCATGATCTTTAAAAGCGTGCGCTTCAGACAATACAATAGTAGTTTTGGAATCATGTTTTATGATTTCAATCATGATCAACAATCAAACTGCAACACTACCAGCCAAGTATAAAGAAAATGATTAAAATGTTGGAGTAAGTTAACATAATGACAAAAGTTTACAGTTTTCTCACTATCCAATGGATTCATTCAGCTTTGTGGTTGCCTTTATAGAATAAGTATTTATTTGCCACCGAAGAGAATGGCCTATTTTCCACAGGCAAGGTAACTGAGCATTAGGTAAGAGCTGCATATTAGATCTGATGAAGCATGCAGTGATGAGGTTAGATGTATGTTAGCCAGAGGGAAATAACACTTTTTACAAGAAAAACTGCTACTTTCAACCTAAACCGCAGTGACTCTGTGTCGTTTCCGAAACTGTCTAAAAACCAGAAAGACCAGGCTGTTTCTTGGAACAAACTTGGAGCAAAGCCTAAACGATACAAAGATAACGTGAAGTCACCTAAAATACAGCTCACCAACAGATTTTTACCACTTTCAGAGATGGAATTAAATGAAAAAAGGAAAGATGACGTGGCCAAAATACAGCGAGGAGGATCTGTGCCAGGAGCCAAGGTCACAAAGATTGTTTTAGTTGGGGACGGCGCGATAAGTCACGTGACGAATGAAAAGATAAACACACATTCTTTTCCAAGCGCCACTGTTTCTGAGATAACGTCACTCCTTCCAAATATTATGGCTAAGCATGGAGGAGCTAAACAGCTGATTGTGCACGTGGGTGCAGTGGACATGCGGCGGGAACAGACTGAAGTTTTGAAAAAAGACTTCTTGAAGTTATTCGACGTGCTTGATAAAATGGAAATCAAAACATTCATAAGTGGACCTCTTCCAAACCTCGACAGTAGGATAAACAAGTTTAGCCGGCTTCTTCAGCTGAACACATGGCTGTCCAAAGAGTGTTCCCCGAGAGGACTACACTACATTGAGAACTTCTATCTATTCTGGAAACGAGAGGACCTGTTTAAGAGAAATGGCCCCCACCTATGCAGAGGTGGAGTGAGGGTGCTGACAGAGAACCTGCTCCACGCTCTGAGGCATTGGACTGGGCCTGGACAGGGTCCTGAGCAGATAGTTAGAGAAGAGAGGAATGAGAGAAGAATTCCTGCTCCATCAGCCAGAGACCGAGCCAATGTTTCAACATCAAAAGCACCACAACCTCAGCCTCCACCAAAGGATTCATCAGCAGCTGCTCCACCACCACCAGCAAAGGATTCAGCTCCAGCTGCTCCGCATTCACCTCCACCGCCTCCAGCAAAGGAACAATCTTCAAAGGCCTTAGACCCATTTGTGACAAGCCCAACAACATCCCTGTCATCGCCCCTGCCTTCACACCAGCCCTGGGTTCCCCCTGCAACATCTACTCCCACTAAAGATTCATCATTCTCCTTCTCATCTCCACTCTCACCCATGGGCCTTCCCAGCCATTTGAAAGTCTGATCACTCACGCCCAATATAGCAAGGGCTATGTCTTCCCTGCACAAGCCGACTACACCAACAAAAGCCCCACCACCCATCCCCCCTCGCCTCTCACCTGGTCCCAAACTCTCCTTGGCTACAAAAGCCCCACCACCCATCCAACCTCGCCTTTCACCTGGTATCTCCCATAGCTAGGATGCACTGGGTCTCAGCGTTGCCGGGACTTATTGTCACATTAAAAATCAAACCAACCCGGGGCCCTATGTAAAAAGAGCCCCCCCTAGTGCTATTTCTGTAGTCACATCATCACAGAGATGGAAAAACAAAATGCGAGTCAGGCCCAATCTGAGAAATGTGATTCATATTCCCTGTGAAAAGATAAAGCCCAGTCTCACTGAAACTAGTCTGAAACTTGCTGTGCTAAATGTCAGATCCTTATGTAACAAATCTCTCTTAATAATTTTATTTCTTCTTATAATCTTGATTTTATGTTTTTAACTGAAACATGGCTTGACAAAAACACAGGAAATGTAGTTCTGATAGAATCTGCTCCACCCAACTTTAAGTTTGAATCTGAAACACGAGAAAACAAAAAAGGGGGTGGAGTCTGTGCTGTCTTTAGAGATGAAATAATTACCCGCAGGTTGTCTTTTGGGGTGTTTTCATCATTTGAGTATGTATCCTTTAAAATGGAGCTAAAACGGTCTCCATCCATTCTCTTCATTGTTTTATACAAGCCTCCCCAGCACTGCCAAAGTTTTATTGATGATTTTACTGAGATGCTTTCAGTCATATGCACAGACTTTGATGGTTTGGTCATTACAGGTGATTTCAATGTGCATGTTGATAATATTTGTGACAGAAACGCTAAAGAGCTTGATGCTGTCCTTGAAACCTTCAGTCTTACTCAGCATGTGAGAGGCCCCACCCACAGCAAAGGACACACTCTAGATCTCATAATTACAAAGGGGGTAAATATTTCAAATGTTAATGTGATCGATGTTGCTCTGTCTGATCATTTCAGTGTCTTCTTTGACCTGTCTGTTTCTCCCAAACCTCCGGTTGGTCCTGCAGTTGTTCAGAGGAGACACATAAGTGATGGCACAGGTGCACTGTTTATGGAAATGATAAACTTTAAAAATGTCTCATGTTCTAATGTAAATGATTTGTTGAACTCTGTTACATCTAGTGTTTTGAATGTTCTGGACACCATCGCCCCTATAAAGGCTAAAATGGTTAAAAATAAGCAGAAGGCGCCGTGGAGAAATTCGGTCAGGGCACAGAAAAGGGAGTGCCGCAGGGCTGAACGGAAATGGCGCAAGTCAAAGCTCCAGGTTCAAAAAGAGATTTACAAAGAAAAGCTGAACATGTACAACCTAATCTTATGTAGAACTAGGGAAAGATATTTTTCTGAAATAATTGGAAGCTGCAGTAACAACTCGCGTGTCCTGTTTGCCACAGTAAACAGATTAACAAACCCTCCAGCTCAGCTGCCGTTAGAACTCATTTCCACATCCAAGTGTAATGAGTTTGCATTATTCTTTAATGACAAAGTTCAGGGCATTAAAATGCTATAAATCCCACAATGCAAAAAATTACCCTAAAACCACCAAGACACTTAGAGCTAACTCACTTTGCACCAGTAACTGACAAAACTGTCCATGAGATCATCACCAGTCTGAGTTCATCTACATGCTGCCTTGATGTGTTACCCACCAAATTTCTAAAGTCTGTGCTGAACAGTTTGTTAGCACCATTCACTCACATAGTTAACATGTCACTTCAATCTGGAACATTCCCAATGTCTTTGAAAACTGCGGTCATAAAGCCTCTCCTAAAGAAGAGCAGTCTTGATGCCGCAGTACTGAGTCATTACCGGCCCATCCCTAATCTACCATTTTGGGGCAAAGTCCTTGAAAAGGTTGTTTACCAACAGCTCACAGATTTCCTCTTAATAAACAACTCATTTGATGTTTTTCAGTCAGGTTTTAGACCTCATCACAGCACTGAGACTGCTCTTGTCAAGGTGACAAATGACATCCGCCTGAACACTGACACGGGCAAAGCCTCAGTCTTAATTCTGTTAGATCTGAGTGCTGCTTTTGACACTGTCGATCATGGGATCCTCTTACAGAGACTAGAGAACTGGGTGGGCATCACTGGCACTGCCCTAAACTGGTTAAGGTCCTATCTGGAAGACAGGAAGTACTTTGTTGAAATTGGTAGCTGTGTCTCAGACCACATGACCCTGACATGTGGAGTGCCCCAAGGGTCAGTCCTGGGTCCCCTTCTGTTCAACCTCTACATGCTGCCGTTGGGTCAGTTGATACGCAGTGAAAATGTGTCCTATCACAATTATGCAGACGACACTCAGATCTATGTTTCACTATCGGCAGGTGACTATGGACCATTAGATTCACTCTGTCACTGCATCCAACAGATCAGTGTGTGGATGCAAAACAACTTTCTCCAGCTGAACTCAGACAAGACTGAAATAATCGTTTTTGGCCCACAGAAACAAAGAGAAAGTGTTAGCGGTCACCTCCAGAGCCTCGCTCTAAAACCTACAAACCAAATTAGAAATCTGGGGGTAATAATGGACTCAGACTTGAACTTTAATAGCCACGTCAAATCAATAACATCAGCAGCTTTTTACCATCTAAAAAACATTGCCAAAATCAAAAATATACTGTCAAAACCAGATTTAGAGAGACTTATCCACGCGTTTGTCTCCAGTAGATTAGACTACTGTAACGGCCTGCTCACTGGTCTCTCCAAACGAGCTGTAAAACAGCTGCAGTACATCCAGAACGCTGCTGCTCGGGTCCTGACCAGAACCAGGAAGTATGAGCACATTAGTCCTGTTCTCAGATCTCTGCACTGGCTCCCTGTGGCTCAGAGAATAGACTTTAAAGCAGCTCTGCTTGTGTACAAGTCTCTCCATGGCCTAGCACCAAAGTACATCTTGGATATGTTAGTGCCATATGAACCATCTCGGACTCTGAGGACCTCAGGGACCGGCCTCCTGCTGGTGCCCAGAGTCAGGACAAAACATGGACCGGCCTCCTGCTGGTGCCCAGAGTCAGGACAAAACATGGGGAATCTACGTTTCAGTTTTATGCAGCTAAAATCTGGAACAGTCTTCCTGAAGATGTGAGACAGGCTTCTACTCTGACAATGTTCAAATCTAAGCTAAAAACAGTTTTGTTTAGCTGCGCATATGACTGAAAGGATTTTTTCTTTGCACTCTTCTCTTTTGTTTGTGATTTTATTAGTTTAGAAAATCAGTTGGATTGATAATTTTTAATTTAGTTAATTTTATTGTAGTTCATTTTTATCTTTGCACTCTTCTCTTTTGTTTGTGATTTTATTAGTTTAGAAAATCAGTTGGATTGATAATTTTTAATTTAGTTAATTTTATTGTATTTCTGTAATTTCTTTGTGATTTGAATGCATTTTTCCTGCTGTGTGAAGCACTTTGAATTGCCTTGTGTATGAAATGTGCTCTACAAATAAACTTGCCTTGCCTTGCCTTACATGGAAAGACAATATGAAACACTGGCTGTGTTCACACTCCCACAACCACTGCATCAAAGTTTGGACTAAACCTGGAACTAAACCAGAACTAGAACAGGACCAAACAAAGTCTATATCAGGATAAATCTGCGCTCAACCCATGATCTTGTTTGCGTGATCTTTATAATCTGTGATCACCAGTACCCAAATCAGCATTTGCAAACACCTTACTGCCTAAGGAAAGAGAGTTTTTAGACAACAAGTGAGATTGGAAATATGAATATGAAAATGTTCTGTGATCAAGGGTCTGAATTATTTAGCATGACCCTGATGCACACTGTCACTCTTCTCTCATGGCCCGGGGCTGGCCAAGTTTCCTGCTCAGTGCTGCGGTCACATGTTGAGCAAGGGATACCATTTATTTTTGTAGCTTAATTTATTTTCTTCCAGTAAAACTTAATAATGCACAGCGAGGGGAGACATTCAGCTGCATTCTGTTTTTTCTTTGTGTGCATGGTAGGCGCTGCTGCTGACATGAGTTTGGGATTTCTTCACCTTTCCAGTACAGCGCTCCGGTGATGAGAGCAGTGGATAGGCTATTGGGCACATCTGTCTTCTGCTCGTGCTGTGTTTGGAGAGACGGGACGATGCCGGCCTAATGGTAAATCTAAACTGCACACAGTACACGGCACATTTGTAACAACTAAGAATATTTTATTAGTTATTGTCAGGACAATAGTTTAAGATGTGTCTGATTGTGGAAGATACTGTTTGTTTATTGTTAATTAGAAATGTCATCTGGTGTTGCCTTTTGGACACGATTGCATAATACTGCACATATATTGAAAGATTGATTTCATTTTTGGTGAAAATGAATCATACCATTATATCCGATTTTGCAGTAATTGATCTACTGTTCAGAAATGTTTCTGGGCCTGGCTCGTGAGCAGCTAACGTCACCCAAACATAACATCTTGGTGAATGAAATCATACCTGAATAATTCTTTTAATGATAATATGACTCTCAGCAATTTGTAAAAATACGTTAAGTAATTCCAAGTTTGTGGCGCTCTGTGACGAGGATATACACAAATGCACTTTCGGTTTATTTTCAGCTTTTTCTGCATGCTGACGTTAGATCCATTATGCACTGGAAATATAATATGTTGGATAATGACATGTGTTCTGTGTCAATAAAATGCTAGCTTTGTTTAGCTAAGCATGTTGGCTCAGCATTTGAGTTACCATCAGTTTATCACAAAATCAAGGCAATTGGTGAGAAATTGTTATCTTTATATGTGCTTTTTGGCATCTTGTATTCACCTGAGTTTGTGGTCTCTCTTGTCCAGTCATCTCACGCAAAATCGTTCCAGAAGGCAAACGCAAACCAGACCACTTTGGACGCTAGGACGCTCACACTGGCTGGACAGAGGAGACACTTTCGGACACTACCGATCCCCTCCAAAGTGATCTAGTGGAATAGTAACCAGTGAATAGCAGGGGTGTAACAGTACGCTAAAATCATATTCGGTTTGTTTTCGGTATTGTTGGCATAGTTTCAGAACATGTTTGCCAATGCCCGATCTTGTCAGTTAAGCAGGACAGGGCCTGGACAGTGCTTGGATGGGACCCCGCTGGAACACCAGGTGCCACAGTGGGGCGTTGGAGGAAATGTCATCGTGTCCTTAGGCAAGATACTTCACCCACATTGCCTAGTTCAGTGCTTTGAGTGCCTTGAAGCTGGAAAAGCACTATATAAATACATTGTAATAATAATACATGTCAGTAGTAGGCTGTAAATTACTAAAACATAAGACAAAAAACATTCTGTACATTGAGTTTTCTTGTTTGGCATACTGTTTATTCTTTCTGCTGTAAATGTATTGAAAGTAGCTGATGAATTGTCCACCAATTATTAAAACTCCAAAAAATAGGTTAATCCGTTGTTTAATAGTGTCCCTGTGGGAATGCGGGAACATTTGTTCTGCCATGGCTGCATAAAAATAAATTTTATTTACATAACAATAATATTGAAGAGGTATGCACTATGCAAATAGTGTCCAAGTGTGTCTGGGGGAAGTGTTTAGGGAGGGAGACAAATTACAAATGATATCTGAGATTTTAAATATGGGAGTGTCTGCAGTGCCGCGGCGCACGGCCGAAACTGCCATGTTATTTTTGTGCCGGCTGCGCGCCGCGGCTCCTGAAACTGCGCCGCTATTTGACCGCGTTTTAGCGCCGTTTTAGACCACGCCGGGTTAAGGTTAGGGTTAGGGTTAGGGTTAGGGTTAAGGGTAAGGTTAGGGTAGGGGTTAGGGTTAGGGTTAGGGTTAGGGTTAGGGTTAAGGTTAAGGTTAAGCATGACGCTATAAGAGAAGTCCCGCGGTTCCTGAAACTACGCGGCCATTTGACCGCAGGCCACAGCTCTGCAGCCACAGCCTTTAAATATAGTAGATTTCCCTTAATTATCACGTTATCTGCATTAATTTTACATTTCACTTTTGAGTTGATTGGCGGCTTTCTTTTATACATTTTACATTGTGTTTGTCATGTTTTCCCTGCACTGATTCTTGTAAGTTATTCGTCTGGCATCTTAGTGCGTTCTTTGTATTGCACTATTCAGGCCGCATCATTCTCTCATCAACACATCACACAGACAGAGCGGTTGGCCCCCACCGCTCTCGTGCCCCCTCCTTCTATTCCACCCACCGGTCGTCACTGACTCATCACAGCCTCTCAACATGTGTCAGGCCAGCCAGCAGCCTCCATCTGTCTCCCCGAGCGCCAGCCAGCCATGTCCAGCCCCACAGAGCCACACAGGCAGAGAAAAAGTCATTCCCAAGACAAAGTGTGTTATGCCATGCTGCCGTCTCCCCTTGAAAATGAGGACTCCATTTGGGGGAGCGGTGGTAGTTTAGTAGGCCTGCGTGTCACGTAGGCTCGCAGACAGGAGTCTGTTTGTCAAACAAAACATTACTGGATGTAGTTTCTTTTAATACTTTTTTTGGGTTGAATATAGGAGAGGTTTAGTGCTTGTGCATGGCTGTAAACTCAACCTGAAATTTGCTCTGGGTTTACACAGATTATTATTTTAATAACATTTATAATTATACTTTATATTTAGAGTAGTTTCCTATAGTCATATGAACACATTTACAGAAGTGCTGTTCTGAAAAACATACAGAACGTGCTGTGTGCATGTAGCCTAAAGTTTATAAGCAAGCCAACATAAATAATGGCTTGCCGAGCGGCACGCACCACCACGAGCCGCACGCACCACGAGCGAGCGGCACCGCTTCTCCTCCGCTGCACCGGCGTTTCCGTGTCCGATCACCGGCTCCACCACGAGCGGCACGCACCGCCACGAGCTGCACGCGGCTCCGCTTCTCCTCCGCTGCACCAGCGTTTCCACGCCCGAACACTGGTTCCGCGCTCCCGCACCCGCCGCCCCGGAGGTCTGTACCTGGGCGAAGGTGTGGCCCCAGCCCGCCACAGGAGCAGACACGGAGAGCGGGGCACCGGCTCCACCCGGAGAAAAGCAGCCCCATACAACCAAGGTACAGCCCCGTTTCTCTGCTTTCCCCCGCTCCACAGACGGGGGCGATCTGGTCACAAAACTGGACTCAAATGCGTCTTGATTGGGCTAGAGCAACGCCGGCGTCTGGTATGTGGACTGCCGCTTCTGTCCCAACGTCTTTGTTTTGTTAGTCGTTTCTATTGTTTTGTTTTGTTCCCGCGTCTCTGTGTTGTCTTCTGTCTACATCCCTGTTCCTTAACTTCATCGGACATTACTTCATCGGACATTACTGCACCGTCCATCGCTCATCTCCTCCCTCACTCCTGGACTATCTACTGCCCTAGTCGCCAGCTAACAGCTGGCTTAACACCTGCTGAGGTCCGTCATGGTATCGCGGGGTCTCCCTGCCGTGCAGACAAGGTCTGGGGCAACCAACGCCACTCACTCCACCAGCTTCAACACCCGGTCCACTGCTGCTTTTTCACAACTCTCTGCCCACCAGCTTCTAGTTAACCAGCTTCTAGCCACCGCCAACATACTAACTGGATTACTCTCATCTGCTGCTACGTTCCATCTCCTCCTTGGACTATCACTCCCGCGCCTCCAGGCCACCGCTCCACCAACTTCTCGCCTACTCACCTACACCGCTGCTGACCTTCACCTCCTCAACCATAACCACCGTCTCCCAGCTGCTGCTGCCTCTGCAGCCAGCTCAGCTGGGATCCTTCGCCGGCCCCGCTACATCCACCGGGGCTCTGGTCTCTCCCATAACCAACACTCCAACGACGGCTCACCTATCCCCTCACTCTGGACTAGTTTTCGCCCCCCCGTCACCCCCACCTGCCGCACTGCCAACCTCAGCAACCTCCGCCCCCCCACCCCTGCGCCCCCATCCATCTCTGCGCCCCCATCCATCTCCCTTGCACTGCTGGACTGCCGCTCCCTCTCCAACAAATCACCTGTTATATCTGAACTGCTACTGGACAATAACATTGACCTGCTTCTCCTCTGTGAAACATGGCAACAGCCCCTGGACTTCTATGCTCTCAACCAAGCCACTCCCTCCAACTACACTTACACTGCCAAACCCCGCCTCTCCGGCCGTGGGGGAGGTCTTGCTGTTATTCATAAAAAATCTACATCCATCACTGAACTGAACCTCAACCTTCCATCCATCTCATCATTTGAATACCTCGCCTTCTCCCTCCCCAACTCTATCACCGCTATCCTGATCTATCGTCCCCCAAAGCCCCACCCCTCTTTCCTCACTGAATTGTCTGAACTCCTCACCATCGCATCCTCTCTCTCTGCCCGCCTCCTACTCACTGGTGACTTCAACATCCACATTGACTGCCCCAACGCCCCACTGACGTCCGACTTCCTCTCTCTCCTGGACTGCTTCCATCTCACCCAACATATTGACTTCCCCACCCATACCAAAGGCCACACTCTGGACTTAGTCTGTTCCTCTCTCCTACCCATATCTAAGCCCCACCCCCTCCCCTTCCCACTCTCTGATCATCTCTGCATCCTTTTCTCCGCCCCCCTACCCTCGCCCCACAACCCCAAAAAACGCACCATCACCTACCGCAATATCAAGTCAGTCAACCCCCTCACCTCCCAGCTCATATCCTCTGCTTTCCCCCCTGACTCCCCCCCCTCTTCCCCCGACGACTATGCTGTCACGCTCAACACCACCCTCTCCGACTCCCTTGACTCCCTAGCCCCCTGGAAAACCTCCTCCGTCTCATACATCAACCCTGCCCCCTGGTACACCCCTGAACTCCGCACCATGAAGCAGACTGGCCGCCAACTCGAACGACTCCTCCAAAGAACCCGCCTCACCGTCCACGCCGAAGCTTTCAAATTACACATCTCCTCCTACCGTGACGCTCTCCAAGCCGCCAAATCTGCCCACCTCTCCACCCTCATCAACAGCTCCCACCGGAGCCCTCGCACCCTGTTCTCCACCGTCAACAAGCTGCTCCAGCCACCGGACATCACTCCACCCTCCTCCCCTGACCTCTGCAACTCTTTCCTCCTTGCCTTCAATGACAAAATTTCCAAAATCAACAGCTCCATGACTGCCGTCTCCATTAACTCCATCACCACCCCCACCCCTGCCCCCCCCCTCTCCCTGACCACCCACCCTTCCCTCCCCTCACCACCTTCTCCTCTGTTAACTCCTCTCATATCATAGACCTCATCACCGCTTCCAAAACCACCACCTGCTCTCTCGACCCCCTCCCAACAACTCTAACCAAGGCCTGCCTCCCTGCTCTCATCCCCCATCTCACCACCCTCTTCAACCAGTCTTTATCCCTCGGCCATGTTCCTTCCATCTACAAACTGGCCTCCATCACCCCCATCCTCAAAAAACCCACCCTAGACTCCGCCAACCTCTCCAACTACCGCCTCATCTCCAACCTGCCGTTCCTCTCAAAAACGCTGGAACGCATCGTTGCCGCCCAACTTCACACCCACCTCTAGTCAAACAACCTCTATGAACCCCTCCAATCTGGCTTCCGCCCACTTCACAGCACTGAAACAGCCCTGGTCAAAGTACTCAACGATCTCCTCACCTCTGCAGACTCCGGGGCCCTCAACATCCTGTTACTACTAGACCTCAGCGCAGCCTTTGACATTATAAACCATTCCATCCTCCTACAAAGGCTGCGCCAACTGGGTGTTGAGGGCTCTGCACTTGACTGGCTCACATCCTACCTCACCAACAGGCAAGAGTTCATTTCCCTCTCCGGTCACTCATCCACCCTCTCCCCAGTAACGCAGGGGGTCCCCCAGGGCTCAGTCCTCGGCCCCCTCCTCTTCATCTGCTACATCTTCCCCCTTGGTCACATCCTCCGCCAACTCAACCTGGACTTTCACTGCTACGCTGCCGACACCCAGATATACCTCACCACCAAATCCACCCAAAACCCTCCCCTCAGCCACATCGAAACCTGCATCTCTACAATAAAATCATGGCTCACTCTCAACTTCCTCAAACTGAACAGTGACAAAACAGAGCTCCTCCTCATTGGCACCAAATCCACTCTCAATAAAACTGGTCCCTTTTCACTCAGCATCGACACCTCGACCATCACCCCCTCTACCCTGGTACGCAATCTCGGTGTCATCATGGACCCCACCCTCTCCTTCACTCCCCATGTCAGCCACATCGTCAAGACCTCATACTTCCACCTCCGCCGCATCGCCAAAATCCGACACTGCCTCACCCTCCCCGCTGCTGAATCCCTCATCCATGCCTTCATCTCCTCCCGCCTCGACTACTGCAACTCCCTCCTCACTGGCATCTCCTCCCATTCCCTCCACAGACTCCAAATGGTCCAAAACTCCGCTGCCCGCCTCCTCACCCACACCCGGTCCCGTGATCACATCACTCCCGTTCTCCGCTCTCTCCACTGGCTCCCCATCAAGCAGCGCATAAACTTTAAAATACTCCTCCTCACCTTCAAAGCTCTTCACCACCTTGCCCCCCCGTACCTGTCTGACCTCCTCATCCCCCACCCCCACCGCCCCTCCCGAGCTCTCCGATCCTCCTCCTCTCTCACCCTGACTGCACCAACATCCCGACTCAAAACTTTTGGCGACAGAGCATTCTCCCGAACAGCACCCCGACTCTGGAACTCCCTCCCCCAACCTGTCCGCCACTCTCCCTCACTCACAACATTCAAATCCCGCCTAAAAACATACCTCTTCACCCAAGCCTATGACCTCCCCTACCCCTAGCCTCCTCTACCCCATTGCCTACTCTTCTACCCCCTGTTACATCCCCATCTTTTTCTCTCTACTTCTTCTGTCTTGTTCATTTTATCTGTATATTAATGTGTATTGTACGTGTTGTCCCCCCTGTCTGTAAATACCCCCCCCTTTTTATTATGTTCAGCGTCTTTGGGTCACTGAAAAGCGCTATATAAATAAAAGTTATTATTATTATTATTATTAATAATTTAAATTACTGTTTAAGCAAACCTATAAATTATTGATTAGTGATTCAGCTAAAAATCTACTCATTAAAGAGCCCATATCATGCTATTTTTCCCGTTTCGTAGTCTACCCTAAGGGTATATTTGATGATAATAATAAGTGTTGTGCAACACCATAACATAATAGTTATAAAAGATCACCCATATCTTGGACCCCGCTCCCCCGCCCTACCCGTGACGTAGTCTCAGCGTGGAGACGGTGGAAATGTAAACAGAAGCCAAGGCGTGTGGCGCTTCACAGCGCATGACACAGTGGCACATGTCAGCGGCAGCAGCGTTGGAACAAAAAAAGTAGCGTTTGAAGCTAACTGTGCCTAAATAGCCGTGGTTCCTCTCGAGCGGGGGCGGGGGGAGGGGGGCGTGTTACAGGTACAGAGTGCTTCCTGGAGGATGGGCTGAAACAGGGAAGCGTGCTACAGCACTCACCAGACTGACTCATCCTGGTGAATAGGCCTTGTCCTTCTACTCTTCCGAGGAGAAGGAGAGAGACTTTTCTCTAGCTAAAGACTGCAGGAATCAATCAAAAAAACACTTTGGGCACAAATATGAGGCACCAATAGCTCTGTAAGAAGGTTAAAAGCTCTGAAAAGTCTATTTTGCATGATGTGGGACCTTTAATAACTGGGCAAGCTATAAAATCATTGTGTTCTTAACTAGTGTACATCTACACTATGTAACCTTTCAGGTAGAGGCACTTATCTCTGTTTTTACTTTGACACCAGGTCAAGTTACAGGTCAGATCTGTACAGAGGCGATTCCGCTCTCATATTTTTCAATGTATTTCTGATTGTGCCCCCAAACTGGAGGAGAAGCTTTGGCAAATCATATCAGTTTAGAAAAGTGCAGTTCTTGGAACAGCAGTGATACTGCGCAGCACCCTCAGGCTCCAAGGACAGAGGGAAAAAACCTACCCTCAGTGCATTTGGAATCACTTTGGTAGTAATGTAGGGGAAGTGCAAATCTTATTTTAGCGTTAGTATTCCTCCACATTAAGACGGTAACAGACAATATATTAAGCCAAATGCAGTAAAACATGCATGAATAATGAATGTAGACGTGTAACTCTTGAGGGAAGATGGGCCTTTGGCTTTGTCATATTTCTCGCTCATTAATGTGAGGTTGTGCATGTCTAGAGGCTGCTACACATTTTAAAAGAGCAGGGAATGGTTGATTGGATTTTAAATTGATGCATTTATTTCAGAATTTGCTTTAGAGAACAATTCCAACTAATTATTTGAGCTTAATTTGCTAGCTTTTCAAACCAACAGAAAGAAGAAGAATGTTGTATAAATAGTCAAAGTAAACATTAAGTAAACCATTAAGTAAGTTTCCATTTGTGGTTACTCTCAAAACTGCATGTGCTATACACAATTATCTGACGCAGGGGTATTTTGTTCATCAAATATGCCTCAAAGCTGAGCATGCGGTAATTAAATACGATTTCTTGAATCTTTTTTATTCAAATAGGTAATATTTCCTATTACACATTTTACTGTTAAAAAGTTAAACTCAACTTGCGCTTAAAATATAATTACTTGTATATACCTTCTTTCAATAAGTGTTATTATTTACACAAGATTTCTGGCATACAGGATGGTTCTA
Source organism: Eucyclogobius newberryi (assembly GCF_026437365.1). Classification (NCBI taxonomy): domain Eukaryota; kingdom Metazoa; phylum Chordata; class Actinopteri; order Gobiiformes; family Gobiidae; genus Eucyclogobius; species Eucyclogobius newberryi. The sequence continues at coordinate 24,898,765 of NW_027316167.1, read as the reverse complement.
CAAGAAATCCAATCAGATGATTGGAGAGCAAGGTATCCCCAACGCTAGGGGTGGGTCATATTAACAAAAAGGAATATCCTGATATTTTTGTAGTATCGCTGATATTAAGACAATATTATGGCAGTCCGACAGAAAACCCATCAGAATTAACATAATTATCTTCAAAAAAAAAACATGCAACATATTATCTACATTTCTCAGAATCAGAATTCAGAATCAGAAAAGGTTTATGTCAATGAACAAAATTCACAGGCTAGGAACTTGCTTTGGTGATTCGGTGCAACATACAACAATGAACAATAATAAAAACAAGATATATACAATCAAATGGGGCATGCATTAATGCGAGAAAACAACATTTACACAACATTTGCAGTTACATTTACAGATTCAGTGCAGAAAGTGAACAGTGTAGTGATTGATTAGATTGTAGTTGAAATTTCAGGTGTTTAGAAGTGTTCATGAGTCCAACGGCAGAGGGAAAGAAAGAGTTTCTGGTCCTGCTTGAGGGGAGTGGCCTCCTGTCTGAGGGGAGTGGCTCAAATAGTCCGTGTCCAGGGTGAGAAGGGTCAGCTCCACCCTACCCGACACATTAGCCCAATCACTCAAAATGTAAAAAAAAAAAAGTCACGTTCAGTCAAGTGACTTTCTTCTAGGCTAACACAAAATATATTTTCTAGTACCGTGAATATCAATTTTTTCTCACAATCCTGGCGTTATAGGACTGTCCAAGTCCATATACTGCCTATTTTAACTACTAAACGACTAGTTTTCTGTGTTGGCATAGCTTCTGGATGCATTTGGAGTCATTTACTGTTAATCAACTTTCCTTGGATGTTGGGGGACTTTTATAGCAGAGTGAGAAGTGAAAGGATTTGATTGCATGGTCTGCTAATGGGACTATTTCATTCTGTTTAAAAGGGCAATATTCAACCCAGCTGTTTAAATAAGCATTGCTAATGTTCCTCACGGGCTCTGAGATGGGCATTATCTATCACGCAGGGCTCCATTTGGCAATGCCGCACTGACTTTTATATGTTTTCCCTGCTGTTCCCACTCAGGTTTGTTTTATAGCAAATGCACTTACTCCATGTTTGTTTCAAGCTCTTATTAGTGTTATTTAGAAGAAAAAAAATGGCAGCCATCTACTGTTAAAGAGCATTCTTCAAAAAATGTCGTAAATCCCGTTTTACAAGGACTATGTCTGCTCTACTGTATAGTTTTAACATTAAAATTTGTCTTGCACCTTTAAAGGCACAGGTTTGAAATGGCCTCATCTGTGTTTGCTTGATGGGGATTATTCTAGAGGCCATAGAGCAGTATTATTATTATTATTATTATTATTATTATTATTATTATTATTATTATTTTTATTTTGTTATCAGTCAAGTTTTTGGTAAAATAACTGTATTAGGATTTCATTCCGTTTAACTGGAAATCTGTCCTAAATATGTGTATTTAAAAATAGAGCTTTGATATATCAAGAAGTAGCAAGTTTTAAAAAGGACAAAATGCACAAAATTCCTCACAAAAATACTTTTTATGCACAAGGAATTTTTTGAAAATTAAGGTTGTCATATATTTTTATGTATCAAATAATAACTATTGCGCAAATTAGATGATCTTTGGTCCTTGTTTACACTATGTCGAGGTCACAGTTATAGAACTATTATGAACCCATTATAAACCCACTGTCAAAGAAAAGTCAAGGGAAATCTTAGCAAGATCTATTACAAAATCGTAAATATATTTAAGCTAAAAGTGAAATGAGTATTCTAACCTGTCAAATAGACTTAACAAATGTTCTAAAATTGTAATAAAAAGGTTCTTTTAAAACTTCTAAAAGTAATATTACTCATTAATGTTGCTGCTACAATTGTAGTTATGTGTAAGGAGTTAGGGGTTTAGGGTTTTCCCTCTCAGTTACTTTTTTGTTTTCACCAACACCGAGAACTGTTGTATTTCTTTCAAAAAAGCTTCTTCCTCAAAATCAGTATTCACCGCAGATAATATTAAATTTCCTTGGTCTGGAGTGAAGATACTGTGTCGGAAGTACTTAACCCACAAAGTAACTGATTTTGCTGCCTCAGGTGAATACTTCTGTTGTGTCCTTGGGCAAGATATTTAACCCGCCTCGCCCCCAGTGCCTGCGTACAACTACAACTGGCGCGTGAATGTGTGTGCCAATATGTGGCTGGTTCCTTGATGTAACCATTTACCATTTTTAAGCCCAAGATGAACTCCGAATCTCTTACCGTTCACCTGCCCTCTTTACCGCAGAGACAATCCTACCAAAGAGCTTTGTCTAGTTCACAGGCAACCTCTTCACTCTGATTCAGCTTCAGGCTTCCACAGTGAAGACTCTTAAGGCCAAAGCTGCAGCTGTGCAGCCCATGATAAGAAAGCTCGATTTCATTCGTGAGGAGGAGGCCATCAACACTTTCATCAAACAGTGCAAACTAACACCAACTAGTTTTGTTCAAGGGGGTGAAATGGCCCAAGCTCACATTTACACAGAGAAAGCTGTTCACCATCACTGAGGTGGAAGACGAGACGGACTACACCAGAGAGGAGGTCCTTGAGATGCTCATGTCTTTGTTTTGGGAGGTTTAAAAGGGGTGTGGTCAAAATGATTCCAGCAGAACATTACTTCTTTTTTTTTGCCATATACTTGGATTGTTTCATCTGAGGCTTGGTTCAATAAAGGGGTTTTGGGGGTCCAGAGACCAAATGGTATGTACTAATAAAAATAATAGTAAGCAGCACAGTAGCAAAAATAAGTACCTTTGAAGGGGTTGGCTTCGGAACTAGTTGGGTATTCGGCTTGAGAACATAAAATGATCATTGACAATAAACAACTTAGCAATTCCAACAATGTTTTTTTGTTTTTTTTGTAAATAAGAATAAATCAGCAATTTTTATCAGTAAAATCTATGCTTTGGACATGTTTATTTCATATATTTTTCATACTTTACCTTTAAAGCATGCCATTTTCATGAACGAATGATTCAAATAATGTTCAGTTATAGAGAAGTTATTTTTTGTATGCACTCACGCTACATTGAATAGCAGTTAATAACATGATAATTACCGCCAGTAATCTTTCCATTTTGCTTAGCCAATTCATGTAGATTCCTCTCTGACTGACAGTTGACACGATCTCTTTTGTGGAAAGGGCACTCCAAAGCCAAAGACTTAACAATGAAAACCACTTTTGGCAAGAGTGTGACAAGAGAGTGTGTGCTTTCTTTTTAATGTGAGGCCCCAAATGCTTCTGTGTGTGCTAAAGCTCCACTTGGGCCAGAGAGAGTGACGAGCCGTACAATGTATTAGACGTATAATCAGCAGACCTGTTCATCTCTGCAGTTGGGTGAGTGAAATCCTTAGGGACGTCATTTTAGCGTGGATACCCTCTTGAGAGTGTGGAGGCCGGCCTCACCCAGGAGAGCACTAATATAAAACGAAGGGACCCTACACAAGAGATTTTCTCCCATATCACTCCACGTCTTTCTGCATCTGCTGTGCATTGCAAACAATATAGTGCGGTCTCTTTTGCTTTAGCCCTCAAACTCACTACTTACTCTTTTTCTTGGTGCTTTGACTTGCAGATACAGCCCCTCTTCAGAACCCTTCTTGGTTTGATTAAACCTGTTCAATATACTGCAACCAAATGTGCCAAAGCTGGTTGGCTATAATATGAAAATCTGACCTCATCTTGCACAAGGTCGTGGGCAATAAACACCTGACAAGTGAGTGGGCAGACAGAAATTTGGATTCTAATCTTCAGTTAGCGCCCTGTTGGTGCAGGGTGTTACTGGGGTCAGCTCACTTTCCCCTCCCAGTGGTCAGTGTTTGCACAGTGTGAGTGTGATGTGTTTTATTTCCAATGCTGCTGGCCTCTCCCCATCCCTAGCATCTGATTTATTGATATTGACCTTTTGCTGAAATTAAGCGTGTAGATCCCTTAGCAGTGAGAGCAAAGTTTAAACCAATTAAAGAGCACTTCACCAATCAACATGGCAAGGCTGGAGCTGGCTAGACCACTGAAATTATTATCTTTGCACTGTACCAAAACCTGTTTGCAAGGCAAACGGTGTTGTAAGTAATTTGATTAGGTCAGCCCGCTAAAAAGATGCAAAGGATCACCTTGGTCTCTGAACATTACGAGAGTAATGACAAATATAGCCGCAAGCGGCAATGATCGGCCCTCGCCACGCCGCCGCCACACCGCCGCCACGCCGCAAGAGGAGGGGGCGCTAACGCGCCCCAATTGTCCTTTTATTACGCTAAACATAACTAAACATTTAACCTCCATATAAAATCTGTAGGGGGCGCTGTGGCGCCAAATGAATTTATTTCACTTCAAGTAGGTTTAGGACAAAGAGTTTAACAACTGATTCTAATTTGACGCAATTCGGACTTTATCTGCGCAAACGGCAGAAATGTTAAATTTGGGAGATTTCTGAAATTCTAGCTAAAGTTTGCGGCTTTGCCGCACAGAGACCGTGACAGGTATCAGTGTAATTTGGATAACTTTTGATGTCCCACTCCTCAGTAGCATTTTCACCAAATTTCAGCTTTTTAGGGCCAACGCCCTGGGAGGAGTTCGTAAAAGTACGACGTTTGGAAAAACTCCGAAGTCATGTTTAGCCATTTTTGAAGCAATATGGCCGACATTTGGTTCGGGGGACGGCGTTGCCGTAATAATATTTTTTACTTCTCTTGTCACCATCTACCTCTGCGCCAAATTTCATGATTCTACGATCAGATTTTTTTTGGGTCATTTCCCATCTCTCAATGCATTTTTGGTACATTTGGTGGCGCTGACGCGCCAATTTTTTTTTATTTTAGAAAAGGGAAATAGCCAGAATGTAGAGAGGCACGATTTTTAGAGGTGTGCAAATTTTTGTGACTTTTCATCAATGTTCACTGGGTGAAAAATAGGGGGGTTGGTCCCGAGAAGAAGAAGAAAGAAAGAAAGAAAGAATAATATTCCGATGCAAAAACAATGTTTCCCATTTTTCAAATATCATAAACTATACATTTTCGGAAAGCGCTCGCGCTTTTCTACCTCATGGTGTGGGTCCCTGGTCACTGACGGGTACTTTCGATAATTTTGAGTGGGCTCCGCCCACTTTATGTTTTTGGCCCTCTATACAGTAATAATGTTCAATTTTTGCATTACATGCTTATATGCACGGAACATGCAAGAGATGGGGAACGTATTCGTGAGCTACTTAGCGCAAATGAGTGCTTTATATGGGGATGACGACCGCTTCGCGGTCGTCATCCCAATGTAAAGTGCTCGTTTAGTGCGAACTTTTGCACGGGCTTCGCCCGTTTACAACGGTAATGTTCCATTTTCCTACAACTAATTAGTATGCACGGGGCGTGCATGAGTGGAGGAGTGCGTTAGTGAGTGTTTGGAAGTGGGCGAGCGCTTCGCGCTCGATTTCGTGCGCACTACGTGCGCACTTTCGCAGCCGTGCTTCGCACGGCCTTACGAGATTAATAGGCCTCTCGCCAGCTTGTGGCGCTCGGGCCTAATAATGAATGATTGTGTGTGTGTGTGTGTGTGTGTGTGTGTGTGTCTGTGTGTGTCTGTGTCTGTGTGTGTGTCTGTGTGTGTGTCTGTGTCTGTGTGTGTGTGTGTGTGTGTGTGTGTGTGTGTGTGTGTGTGCGTGTGTGTGTGTGTGTGTGCGTGTGTGTGTGTGTCTGTGTGTGTCTGTGTATGTGTGTGTGTCTGTGTCTGTGTGTGTGTGTGTGTGTGTGCGTGTGTGTGTGTCTGTGTGTCTGTGTTTCTCCCTGGGACCTCGAGTTGCATTTGAGACACAGTCTGAATACAGAACACATAAATTCACTTTGATAAAAGCTTGAAGGGTAATCTTGTATATAAAACATTATTATACAATTGGTTGTCTGGTAGTTTTTGTTATTTTCATAATTGCATCATTCTAGTGATTATATTAAGTTAACACCGTATTACATCATGTTATTATTCTGGGTTCGAACAAAACAAGATTGGCTTGCACATCTAGGCTAGATGCAAGTTCCTAATATAACCCACTGGATCCATAGGATATTGAGTATATTGCTGGGAATATAGTAAAAATGGCTGTGGTCTTGTTGGCAGGCGGAGCACATTGAGAAGAACTCCATAAACACAGGCCAAGTGAACAAAATTCAACTTACTAAAACTTCAAATAGGGAAACATATCTAATAAACTCTGAACAGAGCCATATTTCAAGAGCAACGGTAAGGTGAAATGAAGAAAAGGGATTTAACAGTAAAACCAAGCTGAAGTCCTTAAGGCTGCTTAATACCTCTACTGTGGTACCTATGACAAATGTAATTCTTGTTGTTCATTCCCCACACACCATAACAAAAGCCCTCTAAACAAAGCATCTTTCTTCAAATGACTCTGTCCATTGAGGAGGATGCCCTTCACCTTCTCATACTCTGCTCGATATATTGGCGGAGAGCCTAGTGGCCACTTTCCAAAATAATTCTGTTAGCTGTTATTTTCACTGCTCGAACAGCAGTTCTTTCAGGAGGAGACTAGGTCCCTATATATATATATGATGTTTTTATCACGTATTTTTAATATTTATGTGTTGGTTTTCCACATTCGACTGAACTGCATGTCTCTAACAGTTCCCCTTTATGTTCTTATAAAGCTCCATAGTGGAAGGAGTTTGAACTTTCCTGTTGTACGGCGAGGTCCAGCTGCTTCCCAGGTGATGGCTGTGTGTTCTGCATACAAACAAAGCTGTCAGTCAGGGAGACATGCTGTACAGTTCAGCTCAGAGCCCTGCTTCTGTCAGAATACCAAAGTGCAACACAGAACAGTGACTTAAGTGCAGTGTGAATTCAGTTATGGTCGTGAGGTTGGAGTTGAGGTGTTTTGAGGGTGCCTCTGAAACCTTTAATTTATGCAGTATGTGCATATATTTTCAGCTGTATGTATTAACCTTTGTTTAGTGCTTTCTGTTTTTTTCTAACATCACCTGTAGGACTTGATGTTATGACAAAACACATACATACATATTATATATATTTTCCCATATAGATTAATTAAATTTTACATTGTCTTCATAAAAGCAAATAAAATGGGTTTCAATATTATTTTTTACTGACCATAAACAATACAGACATTTAGCCATGTAATGCACATTTTATTTACAGAGGATTGGCGGCAGTCTCTCAATTAAAAATCCCCAAACATTTCAGAGATGATTACAAATGAATGAATCTCGATCTCGATTAAAATGTGATTAATTGCACAGCCCTAATAACTTACCATTTTAAGCGTACTCATGGGGCACTTACTTTAAAGAGGTATCTTAAACCAGCGTTGCAATATGAACGACTCTTTAAATGGGCCCCCTGAAAGTTTATTACCGTTTATGTATGTGTATGTCAACTTTTAAATATTGTACTCTTGGCCAAAACAATATATGTCAGAAGCAAAACATCTTTTGCAATTATTACTTAATTAATCAATTTATTGTCAGGGTATTGGCCTTTAGACTTTATTGCCAAGGTGGATGAAATGGAGAATACTACCTTTACATGTGCAGTGAAATCTGAGGCCGCTAAACAATCAAACTTAATTCATATTTGCCCCAAAACCCCTCTTGTCCCAGTCTACAGCAGGTCTAAGAACTGAGAAGGTGCGAGCGGGAACTGAGGGACGTCCAGTGTTGTCAGGGTCATAAAAACGTTGATGCTACGGTATATTAAAAATGCATATTGATAAGCAACAACTCATTTGCATGAGCATTTGATTTTCAGAGATGCTATTGCTATTGGAATTGCGTTGCTCACAAGTTCTTTGCTCTACACAGCACAAATAAACATGTTGAAGCCCCGGTTCTTTTTACTTTCACTTTAATGCAGCAAATGAAAACCAACTGCTGAAAACCACTTAAATGTTAACAGAATTTTGAATCACCAAAATGTTCTCAACGTATGCAGGCACAAACTCCATGCAACTATTTTGTTACTGGGGGAAAGTGTTACCTTCTCCTCAAACGTTCTGCAAAATGATTTAATGATCAGCTGACTAAGGAATATAGAGTGACCGTCCTTTCAGTCGTAATGTAAATGTGAAGTGACATAACTTGCCTGCAGGTCGGCAGTGTATCTGTGCTCGAACATTTACTTAACGAAATTATTGGCATCTTATTTAACTCACTCGTTACACAACCAGTTTTGACTTTGGCTGCAGAACCAGAGAGGTTAAATATCACTTTGACGACATATCGGGCCTGTTATTTTAAGTTTAATCCACCAGCCCATTGTGTTAAGTTTAAACTTTTGAATGCATAGTTTCCAAGTTAAAACTGTGGATATTAAACTTTTTATTCAAGTCACCAATGCTTATTTGATGCCAGTAGGAACCCATTCTCCCTGCGTCGCACATCAAACAAAACAGATCAAGTTGAATGTCAACAGTGGAATCTCTGATGTTTCTTCTGCCTTGTGTGTATTGGCATTTTTTTTTTTTTTTTTTTTTGTCTACCTTTGAGTTTGCACGGCTAGACTTTCTCTTTTGCTTCTTTTGTTGTTCCTGTGCAAACCGACACTGAAAAATATCACAACGTTTCTGTTTTGCCCGAAGACGCACATAAAAGACATCCCATCCTAGTTATTTTTGATCAAACTCTTTGTGTCAAAATTAGACTTCGATTTTTGCCTCTGCTTACCGCTCATCCTAAACTGCCCATCTTAGTGTTTCCTGCAATTTGATGCCGCTTTAGGGCCATTCGCAACCTTCTCATGTAACATTGATCGTGTCTACATGGTCGAGCAGGAGGCTTAGTGCATGGTTGGAATTCTCTGCGGTGGAAGGCTGCTGACCTTCTCTTGACAGTTCTGATGCAAAGTGTCACCTTATGGATCAATCCCCTTCACATACCATCCCCTGTATACGCCGCCTGTCAAAATTCCATAACATTTTAATAGCATTCTAATCATCCCCCAATACTCTACTGCCTCCAAAGCATTATTCCAATAAAAAATCTCCTAAATGTATGTATTCATCAACCCTGTCACCGCAGCTAATCCATGTCTTTGCCTACTTCACAGCGGCGCCCTGTTCTTCTAAAAAGGCGTTTTCCACACGGATTCATGAATATTTAACATCACTGCTGACCTGACTCATAAGAGAGCCAATTCCATGCCAACACCTAACAAAGGGTTTTTGTATATATTTTTTTTAACATGTAAATATGGCAAAGACAATTACAAAGCAACAACAAGAGGCTTTTATTCCATCAGCGAGTCGCAGTACTAATCCCACTCTCAGGCGATTTGTCCTCCCATCGCTAGAGATTGAAAATGTGACGTGTCGCGAGCTCATGGCCCAAACCGCCTCCAGCCTATTCATAACACTATTTGTTTATTATTTCAGCCGACCTTTATTTTTCCTTTTCACTGTGACAAATCGCCTTTAATATAAAACCTCTTTTACTGATATCAAAATGCACAAAGCCAAGCCGGCATGTATATTCTTGTATGCTATTTGTTGTTTCAAGGGCAGCAAAGAGGCATATATTGAATGTGATTTGTTGCGATATAAAAGCTACACAACAATGTTCGGAAATGTATGTCCTTACCCCATAGGAATATGTAGCAGGGATGTTTGGACTCCAGCAGTTGTTGTCATGCTATCCCCGCATGCGCTACCAAACTGCACTGGCTGGGATGGTCGTGGATAATTTGCATCGAAACTAACTGTCAGTTGCAATTAACAAACTTTATCAGAGTTTCAGAGATTGTGGGTTATTTTTGCACAGTGGGATTTATGAATTATAGCAGGCAAAAGAAAGACTGAGCGTTTCACTGGATTTATAAAGCTCCAGATTGAGGAGAGAAGTGGATTTCTGCAACTGAACGGTCTATAAGTGAGTCGAACTTCAGTTTAATTAAGCAACTAATGTATTTATGCATTCATTTTGGTTTCCATTTGGGGAATGAGTTAAACATCATCTTATAGCGGTTTATTAAAATTGTATATTGACAATTAATTATGAATCTTTTAGTTAAACGAGAGAGAGTCATTTGAAGAAACAAAAACGCTTTTCAGAAAGTGTTTGCATAATTGACTGCTTAGTAAAATCACAAACCAAAGTTAACTAAAAGATTTTCACGGGTAATTAGCCTTTGTCATGTGCATAATAAGGCGTATTTCTCACAAACATCTTCAGAGACTTTTTTGATGATATTATAAGGTTGAATAAGATGTCCAGATTTGGCAGGTTTAGGGCACAATCTATGCGATCTAAACTTTTTGAGAGCACACTCGTGCCCCTTAAGGGTCGCTGATATTTAATATGATTCGTTTTTAAGCGATCAACCATCTCTTTTTGATATAATACTATTGTTCTTTGTTAACTCTCCAAAGTCAATTTTTCATGGCATTCCCTCAATCATCTGTGTGCCTACTTATGAATAATATGATACTCTGTGAACGGTCAATAACAAATTCATACATTTCAAATATCCAAACGTAGTCACGGTACCTTTATACTGACATACTTAATGTAACTTTAATAGTCTTTCAGATGAGTGGACAATTAATCATTGCAGCAAATGAGTTGGGCAGACTCACAAGAAGTGTCTTTTGGTGGAAGGTCAAAGCTGGGGTCAGGATGAACCATTGGGTTCACTTCCTTGTGTTCATTATCTCTCCACCCTTGGGTTTTCTATGGAGACAGTGAGCAGGGAGGAGCAGTGATTGATCAGTTCAGGAAGCCTCAAATCCACAGATATGTTGAGCATTTGATGAGAGACATTAATGAGAGGATTTAGGAGATAAAGGATAATTAAACACCAGGCTGTAATAAATCTTGTTATATTAAAAGGCAAAGGTAAGACTGTGTAGACGGGCAGCTTGTGTGTGAGGTCATTTGATCTGTCGGAATTATACCCCTTGGCTTTGGTTTCACTTAATTGGCTTTGTTTTAATTAAACATTTGCTCTAATCAGAACCAAAGCAACACTAAACCAATTCATTGCAGGCTTCCATGCTTCATTTGTCTGTGAAACAAAGAATATGAAAAATCTGTATTTATAATGAGGCCATTGATTTACTGACACATATTGACTTGTGTTGCAGTTTTGCTTTGGTCCGTTCCTCTGAGAGCGAGGCGTGAAGCGAGGAGAAGGCAATGCCCTAAGATAATGTTCCTCTCCAGCTGTTTAGGAAGATGAATTTCCATGCTTTAACACATGCAACGCAATTAATAATTAATTATCCCGTTCGTATTTCTGCCCTGATTAAATTAAAGTTATGACATTTGAATTTGCATTTGTGATGTTTTGTCTAGTGGCAATTGGGAAAATACCCTGAGGTTATAGTCTAACGATGGCTGTTCTCAAAGCTCAAGATTTAAGTAAGAGGTAATGAAACAAATGATAAAAAGGTTTTGTTGAGCTGTGTCTGGTCAGGTTCTTTCTTGCACGGGTAAGTCCCACAGTTACAGGCATTGACCGAGATGGTAGCCAAGGTTCACGGCCTGGTGCTTGTATTATTAATGATACTGAGTAGAAAGAACAGGCCTGCAATGAACCTTGCAAGACTGTAAACCTCTTTGCATCAATCCATCATGTGGACAAAGCCATTAAAGATATATCAGCCGAAGGTGAGAGGGAAGTGAGATTGAGCATGAATCAATACACAGAACTTCTCTCTGCATGGAGCGTGGAATAGGTGTGAGTAACTCTTGGGAATGAACTTCTTCGATGTTCCCCAGAAAGCAGAGATGTAACGAAACAGGATACTCAAGTCGGCTAATTTAGGTACCGTATTTTCCGCGCTATAAGGCGCACGTAAAAGTCTTTAACGTCCTCAAAAGCCGTCCGTGCGCTTAATAGTCCGGTGCGCATAATATATGGTTTATTTCTGGTTGTACTTACTGACCGCGAAGATATTTTGTGTGGTACACGGTGTATAAAGAAGATTTGGGACATGAGACGCGATGCGCGAGTAGAGTTACAGTACTCTGGAACCGGAAGTCCCAACAACATGTGTGCAAAGCATTCTGGGAATAGTAGTCTTCTGCTACACGCGGCGCACGCAAAACTTTGTCAAAGCGTAAACAACATTTTCAGTCAGGCACAACGCAGACACCTACCGGTAAATGAAGGACTCCAAGAATTTTGTCCCAAGATGGCTACTACCAAGAGACCATTGAATCTGTTATATTATCACAAGAAATGCGCTAAATTATCAGTCAACTGTGGTCAGAGGCCGGAAGGCAGGAAGGCCGGAATCATCACTGAACTGCCGCGTGGATCCGAGATGCGGCATCACATGACCAAAGAGATTTTAGCACGGAGCACTATCGGCGCTTTGGCTGCTTTTACCATTATGCGCCCCAGCAGACATTAAACCGGGACACGAGACGTAAACAATCGGGGCTGTACCAGGTAAATCGGGACGTCTGGTCATAGCTATGCGGGATGTACTTCAGCTGCATTTGAAGGATTTGATGACGAGGAATGAACTGAAAAAGTGAGTGTATTGTGTTGTATTTTACGTGTTGCAACTGAGCGAGGCTGGGAGTTGTTGTGAATACGCTAAAGTGTCTTTTAGCGGTAGCAGAGTGTGTTCTGTGTTTGTATTTTACGTGTTTACAATTGATCTTGACTGAGAATTGATTTGGATCTGCTAACGTGTCTGTTAGCGGTAGCAGAGTGTGTTTTGATGTTGAACAATGTTGATCTGAATGAGTTGAACGCGTTTAATAAAGCTCAACTGACTCTGACTTATCGCCTGTTTTGTTTATGTTATGCGCTTTATCGTCCGGTGCGCTTTATGTATGAACCAGTACACATGGTACACAAATAGCTGATGGTGCGCTTAATAATCCGGTGCGCCTTTTCGTGCGCAAAATACAGTAAGTACTTTTTTTTTTCTAAATAAGGGCAGCAACAAACACTTATTTAGCCCTTATTTCCCCAAAAGCATGTGAATATAACATGTTTACTAAATTTAGCTCAAATTGTGCTACTTGAGGGCAAGTTAGTGTAGGTTTTTAGACAAAATACTAGTTTTTCATTAAAGCACAATGTTTACCTGTGAGTCAGTTTTAGGCACTGTTCTGTCCGAATGATTAAACATGTTCTCTCAGCATTTAACATGTTTTATTTGTGGATGATTGAGATAATGATATGATTTATTCAAAGTAAGCTAAGTTAAAAAGCAACTTCATTCATAAGTTCCTTCATTCATAAGCTAGGGTGAGGGGCAAAACACCTTCCTCTTAAATTATTTGTTCATGTTGGCAATTCAAATTTCTTTTGCTTCATTCATAAAGGTTCTAGTTGTTATTTGTAGATTAACAAAGCTAGATCACTTGTCAATTTGACTCGTGATTTATTGGTAGTGTCGGTTCCTCTCCTTGAACCGACACCTTAACGTGGTGGAGGGGTTTGAGTGCCCGAATGATCCCGGGAGCTATGTTGTCGGGGGCTTCATGCCCCTGGTAGGGTCTCCCAAGGCAAACAGGTCCTAGGTGACGGGTCAGACAAAGATCGGTTCAGAAGCCCCCTATGATGACAACACGAACAAGGCAGTTTACGTCGCCCGGATCGGCGTCACCGGGGCCCCATCCTGGAGCCAGGCCTGGGATGGGTGCTCCATGGCGAGCGCCTGGTGGCCGGGTCTTACCCCACGGGGCCCGGCCGGGCACAGCCCGAAAGAGCGACGTGGGGCCGCCCTCCCGTGGGCCCACCACCCGCAGGAGGATCCATAAGGGGCCGGTGCAGAGAGATCTGGGCGGCAGTCGACGGCAGGGGCCTCGGCGACCAGATCTCCAGACACAGAGACTAACTCTGGGGACATGGAATGTCACCTCGCTGGGGGGGAAAGAGCCTGAGCTTGTGCGGGAGGTTGAGCGATACCGACTAGATATAGTCGGCCTCACCTCCACGCACAGTTTGGGCTCTGGAACCCATCTCCTCGAGAGGGGTTGGACGCTCCACTTCTCTGGTGTTGCCCGCGGGGAGAGGCGGCGGGCTGGTGTGGGCTTGCTTATAGCCCCTCAGCTCAGTCGCCACGTGTTGGAGTTTATCCCGGTGAACAAGAGGGTCGCGTCCCTCCGCCTTCGGGTGGGGGATGCGACGTAGGCCGCCACTGTTGTGGCGGCCTACGGGCCGAACAGCAGTGCAGAGTACCCGGCCTTCTTGGAGTCCTTGGGAGGGGTACTGGACAGTGCACCGACCGGGGACTCCGTTGTTCTACTGGGGGACTTCAACGCCCACGTGGGCAATGACAGTGACACCTGGAGAGGGGTGATCGGGAAGAACGGCTTCCCCGATCTGAACCCGAGCAGTGTTCAGTTATTGGACTTCTGTGCTAGCCACGGATTGTCCATAACGAACACCATGTTCAAGCACAAGGGTGTTCATCAGTGCACATGGCACCAGGACACCCTAGGCCGGAGGTCAATGATCGACTTTGTTGTCGTGTCATCAGACCTCCGGCCGCGTGTCTTGGACACTCGGGTGAAGAGAGGGGCAGAGTTGTCAACCGATCACCACCTGGTGGTGAGTTGGATCCGCTGGCGGAGGAGGAAGCCGGACAGACTTGGCAGACCCAAGCGCATTGTGAGGGTCTGTTGGGAACGTCTAGTGGAGCCCTCTGTCAGTAGGGTATTCAACTCGTACCTCCGGGAGAGCTTCTCCCATGTCCCGGGGGAGGCTGGGGACATTGAGTCCGAGTGGACCATGTTCTCCGCCTCCATTGTTGATGCGGCTGCTCGGAGCTGTGGTCGCAAGGTCTACGGTGCCTGTCGTGGCGGCAACCCCCGAACCCGGTGGTGGACACCGGAAGTAAGGGATGCCGTCAGACTGAAGAAGGAGGCCTATCAGGCCACTCTGGCTTGTAGGTCTCCGGAGGTCATCGACGGGTATCGGCAGGCCAAGCGAGTCGCGGCTCGTGCTGTCGCAGAGGCAAAAACCCGGGCCTGGGAGTTCGGGGAGGCCATGGAGGAGGACTATCGGTCGGCACCAAAGAAATTCTGGCAAACCGTCCGGCGCCTCAGGAGGGGGAAGCAGTGTCTCACCAACACCGTTTACGGTGCGGGTGGAGGCCTGCTGACCTCGACTGGGGATGTCGTCGGACGGTGGAAGGAATACTTTGAGGATCTCCTTAATCCCTCAGTCACGTCTTCCGAAGAGGAAGTAGAGACCGGGGACTCGGAGGCTGGCTCATCCATCACCCAAGCTGAAGTCACTGAGGTTGTTCGCAAACTCCTCGGTGGCAGGGCTCCGGGGGTGGATGAGATCCGCCCTGAGTACCTAAAGTATCTGGATGTTGTAGGACTGTCTTGGTTGACAC
This sequence comes from Eucyclogobius newberryi, assembly GCF_026437365.1. Lineage (NCBI taxonomy): Eukaryota > Metazoa > Chordata > Actinopteri > Gobiiformes > Gobiidae > Eucyclogobius > Eucyclogobius newberryi. Next base: position 24,883,415 of record NW_027316167.1, on the reverse strand, counting down.
GTCTCTGCAACATCGCGTGGCGTTCGGGGACCGTGCCTCTGGACTGGCAGACCGGGGTGGTGGTCCCTCTGTTCAAGAAGGGGGACCGGAGGGTGTGTTCCAACTACAGAGGGATCACACTCCTCAGCCTCCCAGGTAAGGTCTATTCCAAGGTACTGGAGAGGAGAATCCGACCGATAGTCGAACCTCGGATTCAGGAGGAGCAGAGTGGTTTTCGTCCCGGTCGTGGAACACTGGACCAGCTCTATACCCTCCATCGGGTGCTCGAGGGTTCATGGGAGTTTGCCCAACCGGTCCACATGTGCTTTGTGGATCTGGAGAAGGCTTTCGACCGTGTCCCTCGGGGTGTCCTTTGGGGGGTGCTCCGGGAGTACGGGGTCCGGGGCCCTTTGCTCCGGGCTGTCCGGTCCCTGTATGACCGGAGCAGGAGCTGTGTTCGCATTGCCGGCAGTAAGTCAGACCTGTTCCCAGTGCATGTTGGACTCCGCCAGGGCTGCCCTTTGTCACCGGTTCTGTTCATAATTTTTATGGACAGAATTTCTAGGCGCAGTCGGGGGTCGGAGGGTGTCCGGTTTGGGGACCACAGGATCTCATCTCTGCTGTTTGCAGACGATGTTGTCCTGATGGCTCCATCAAACCCGGACCTGCAACATGCACTGGGACGGTTTGCAGCCGAGTGTGAAGCGGCTGGGATGAGAATCAGCACCTCCAAATCCGAGGCCATGGTTCTCGACCGGAAAAAGGTGGCTTGCCCTCTCCAGGTGGGTGGGGTGTCCTTGCCCCAAGTGGAGGAGTTCAAGTATCTCGGGGTCTTGTTCACGAGTGAGGGAAGGATGGAGCGTGAGATCGACAGGCGGATCGGTGCAGCGGCTGCAGTGATGCAGTCGCTGCATCGGACTGTTGTGGTGAAGAGGGAGCTGAGCCGAAAGGCAAAGCTCTCTATTTACCGGTCGGTCTACGTTCCTACCCTCACCTATGGTCATGAGCTTTGGGTAGTGACCGAAAGAACAAGATCGCGGATACAAGCGGTCGAAATGAGTTTCCTCCGCCGTGTGGCTGGGCGCTCCCTTAGAGATAGGGTGAGGAGCTCGGCCACACGGGGGGAGCTCGGAGTAGAGCCGCTGCTCCTCCACGTCGAGAGGAGCCAGCTGAGGTGGCTCGGGCATCTGTTCCGGATGCCTCCTGGGCGCCTTCCTCGGGAGGTGTTTCAGGCATGTCCCACCGGGAAGAGGCCCCGGGGAAGACCCAGGACACGCTGGAGAGACTATGTCTCTCGGCTGGCCTGGGAACGCCTCGGGATCCCCCCGGAGGAGTTAGAGGAAGTGTCTGGGGAGAGGAAGTCTGGGAGTCCCTGCTCAGACTGCTGCCCCCGCGACCCGGCCCCGGATAAAGCGGCAGAAGATGGATGGATTTATCAAAGGAGGTTTTGTTACTTCATATTTTCCATGATCGTGCCACCTGGCTCTTCCCATTAACCTGGTATTTTTTTCCAGTCTGACTTTACCTCCCTGAACATAGCATAAGTGGTTCTCAGGCTTGTCCTCTTGAAGGGGACATTTGCTCATTCATTAAGACTGAGAGCTGGAGATTTTTTCAGACTAATGTGATTGACAGGTGTGCTCACGCCGAGTTTTCCTTGATTCCACACACTGCCATCACAGCTGCTCTCTCCATGGATCAAACGATTAAGCCTGGAAGGACAGCCTTTTCTCTGCTACACCTGGAAATAAGATGGTGGAAATGCCAACATGGAAATTGGAACTGAAGTACACATAAATATGTATAGTACACTTTTTCTGCTTTATTTGCTTAAAACCAAAAGCAATGAATTTGAAAGACATGGATAGGCCATGAAGGCTCAAGAAAATGATCATAAGGTTCCAACATGTTGTACCTTTACCAGCAACCAGTTTTCTCCAGGAACCCGTTGCCTAGTGACAGCTCTTAAACAAGAAAAGAGCGGAGATTGTCAACCCTGACTTTGTGCAAACTTTTCATTGATCATCACTGCTACAATAACTGTAAGGTTAAAGTACACTTTACTACCCCCATTTGACCTCTGTATTTGACCCATCTCCAGATCTTTCTGCCAAGCTTGGTCAGGACTAACGTAGCTGAAGGACTTTTACCTATTGTGCGTGTTTTGTAACAGGTTTGTAACAAGTTCCTTACTTACCTTTAGCTCACTGCAGAGTGAATACATCACTGCTGAAAGCAAGATTTAATCAGTTACTTCTTTTTGTATCATTTTCACTGTAAATAAGAGCACATGGAATGGGAGGGGATGCTGTTTCACTTGTATTCTCGTATTTGTCTTCATTAGACACCTCGTTCAAACGGCATGTGACGCTGTCCTCCTGGGATTGTGGCCACACCAACTTATTACAGCCTGATCCCGTCAGTTCCCAGAATTGCTGACTAAAAATGTCAGCTAACCAAAACCAATGAATTTCAAAGGTAAACATTGGTCATTGACTTTTTGTTCATAATGGCAAGAAGGATGTCTATGATCCTTTTTTTCTTTTTTGTCAATTTAAATGTTCATGTGGGGTTGTAGAGCTCTTTAATTAAAAAAAAATCCTATATATTATTGTGTTCAAGATGTGATTTTACAAAATAATCTCCAAGGTCTGACTCAATTCAACATATTATATCAAAGTGACTTAAGTTTTGATTGTTTTCAAGCTAAATTGGCATTTAAAAAAAATCTAAACAATAACTTTTGGTTACATATGGGTGTATATGATATTTTGACAATATTTAGTGCTTATTGCATGAGGGATTAGGGCGGGGCCATAATATTGTATAACTTCCCATATGTGTGATGCATTTTGATATTATAGGGGGCGCTGTAGAGCCATTTCACAGCAAACCCATAGCATTGCATTCAGGTCATTGTGCACAAAATACATTGTGTCCAGTTCAGTCCAACCTTTCATGTGAGAAATTCGCAGGTTTTATCTTTTTTTGTAGCTTTGTGTTTCTACTTCTCAGGCGTGATTTTTTTTTATACCAACTTTAAATTTGGGATCAAATAAAATCTACTTTTAATTAATATTCACAGGTAAAAGTTGAGGTTTTTGGTTGAAGTCACTGAACATTAATAATAAAAACCATTTTGCTCCTACAAGTCCAATAGCTAGTCACACATGTGTAATTTGTTTCAGTGACCCACGACAAACAGATTTTTAAAAATCTAATTTTACATTTTATAAGAAAGCTGCTTGATTTGCATACCATTGTGTTCATCTCACAAATATGCACAAATGTTTGATTTGGGTTTTCCAATTAAAAATGTTTCAAGATAGAATTTTGTTACATTTTCCAAAATGTCGTAGTGATGACAAAAGGTCATCACTATGACCGCAGCAAAAGCTGTATCAAAATTCAACTTGATAACATTTTATTACTTTTTGTCCTTAGGTTTTGTGTCCTTAGGCCAAATTTGAAGTGTTGGAGGGTGCCACTCGATGGTGGAGTGGATAGCACTCATGCACTCCATTTAAGCAAACTGGCGCGTTGTGAGTTTGCATAGTTTCCTGCAATGTCCTCGCCAGTCTCATCCCCATCTCACACTTTGCTATTCTGTCTATTAAAGCTTATGAGCCCAAAAATCTTTGGTTTGATCCAATATGACTGACTTCCCATGCAAATTGATTTTTGAGGTTGCGCTACTGAGCTGTCTTTCAATATTTTTCACGGGGTCTGCACCCAAAACTGTGTGTTTGAGACAACAGCACCTGAGACACACCATGTGCCATAAACAATTAGAACAAGTCTATCTCCTTTAATGCCCTGTTAGTTGGCCTTGATACCTAAAACGTTTTCCTAGTGATCACTTCTGGCAATGAGGACTTCTTTTTTACTCCCGGCTGTGATTGTGAAAGCAAAAATATTAAAGTATTTCTATAAATTCAGTTGGTTATGAGATTACCTTCTGAAGTTTTAATTCCTAGTCCATCCCCATTAATTCATATTAATTCACATACATTTCTGATTTCTGAATACCATTTCCATCTTTATTCCAAATGTCCAGGAATGTTGCAAACACTATGTCAATGGTCAGAACACTTTGTGTACTGTCTTAATTTAAAATCCTCTTGTGTGTAGCCGGTCTAACTCAACTCATTGTATTTGCTTGCGCACCTGGTCTTTGGTTAGGAATACTACGGGTGACAAAAAGATTTTCCCCATCATCATTCAGTCTGTTTTTTCCTCCCAAAGATTCTAGTGGAGTAGCATGAATAGATTTGCAAACGCTCACATGAGAAGAAGGTACTGTATTTGCAGAGCAGAGAATGATATTTGCATATGACTGAATAGTGTGATCAAATGCAGTAAATCCAGTTCTTCATCTTGTAGGTCTGTGTTTGCAACTCATTTGTGCAGGAGCTGGACTCAGCATGTTCTCACATGAAAAAGAGACTGCTGTGAACATGTGCATACATCAAGCTCTTTATCATAAACCTTTGCATCTGGTTGAGTTCATTCATCTCTGCATTTATTGTTGTACTGTTTTCCTCTTGGAGCCAAGAGTTAGTAATGCCACTGTCTATGTTTCTAAATTATACACTTTTAGAAATCCTATCAAGTGTTATTGTTAAATACAATTTTGACTTGAATCTAACCATTATTCAGATTTTTAATGGTTAGGCTCTAGACAATGTTGTATATTTTACTCATACTGTTAATTTGAACTTTTGCCGCTTTAAGGTTCTCGTGTTTGCTCCAAGGAGCCCTCTGCCCCCTGGAGCGGGGTCGGCTGTGGCTTCTTGTGGGCCCCTAGTGGAGGTTTGTTGTCTCGTCAACCCCTCTGGCAGACTTTCTGTTTTTAGTCAAGGAGGCTCCTCTGATAATGTTATACATAATTCTAGTGTGTGTGTGTGTCTGATTGAAATTGCGGGTGAGTTGTGACTGTTTGTGGGGTGGTTGAAAGTGGGGCCGGTGGGAATTATGTCAATTTTATAATTAGTTTTTATGATTATGTCACCAAAAGGCATGCAGTTTTTGGTCTGTACAATGTCTTATTCCTTCGTCTTATTTCTTATTTGAAAACACAAAAATATGTTCATGTAAGTAAGATCTAGAAACCTGTATTTGCAGAGATGAGTAACCTATACTTACCAATAAGTAAATGGACACACTCTTATAAGGGAAACTGTATTTCACTTTTCTTTTACATGTATTTCAAACCACTTTTTACATGCCAAGATAAGAAGACTTTATTGTTTTCAAATGGAGAAGTTTGTCTTAAATATCAAGTTTTTTTGTGCAACATTGTAAAACAACCCTCTGTCAAAAGCAATTTTGATTCCAGAGAGACAATATAGTATAGTAACTTTGTTTAACCCTTAACCCTGTGGATGTTCTCTCTTCTGCTATAAGGTAAATTATTAGCAAGTTGGTTAATGTATCAATGTATGAGATTCAGCATCATTCATTCAGGTTTAGACCTACTTTTTCATAGCTTATAATTTCATGTAAATGTCTTACTCTGATTAAGAGAGACTACATCATTAGACAATGTTGAACATGACACATCTCAGCATGTAGTTCTCCAATGGCCCTATATATGTTCAAAGAGCATACATGGAAGTACTCATCAGTTGCGGTGCATTTCTTGCAAACGTGTCTAGTTTATGCATCTTTCTGTGTGTCTTGCACTCGCCAGTATTGTTTTTCTCAGCTCGTGCATGCCCTCTTCATTACCAAGGACAATAAAAAAGACCATCTAGTCAAAGTCAGCATTTTTTTACTTTGAGATGGAAACACTCCTCCATTGTGTCCACATTTGCGTGCTGTGATGAGATTGATTGTGTGAATAGTGAGTGTTCAGCAGTGGCCCTGACGGACATGGCAGAGGAACATTCACAATGACAGAGTACAGGGGGCTGAATGGGGTTCACAGACTTCTTGCTGGATTGCAGAAGCTTTAAATAGTGTGTGAAATTTAAATCTGACTCTTTTGTTCATAGAGGACCAAAGACTCCTACAGCATTTCATTATGGAGAGAGAGTGGCTGTGATAACAGTGCAGAGGACTGTGCAGGTATGGCATATTAACCACCCAAGAGGTTGATGAATTAAAACCAGAAAGAACTTTGTAAAATAATGTGACATTCAGCAAAATTACTCAAGGAATCAACATTTTGAGAAGACACTGTATAGTTTTTTTTTAATCACTATATTTTTTACACCATTGTCAGTGATATGAATAAATTGGGGAACAACATTTGCCTCTTTGATGCAAATGCTCCACCGCTCCAATGAGCACTTGCAATGAATGAACATTTTGTCAAATATTTTGCATATTCCTATTTATTATACATAATAGGGACATTGTCTATATACCATCAGTTGTCTATCTAATGCAATCTGAATTACAGTATTGAGTATTGTATAGATTGTATAGTATAGAGTATTTTTTGCAGTTTTTCTTTGTATCGATAAAAAGTCAACAAAATTAAAGATGAGTCTCATATACTGACTCCAAGCACAAGGTGTCACTAAGTGCAAATGTGTGCATGAAGTAAAAAGACACGATGAGCAGCCTAGAAGCAAATCCTAATTTGATAATATGTTTAAGTTCAAACTGAACCTGAATCGGATATAGAATTATTTTCTTCTGAAGTCATTAAATAGGTATGTTGTTTAAAAAAAAAAGAAAAAAAAAGTTTCTTGAAATAAAGTAGTCTGTTTAGGAAATATATGAGGAGGAGAAATAGGCCTGAATATTAAATAGTGAAATAGCACTAAAAAGCCCCAGAATGCAGAAATGTACTAATTTCATGTATAGGGCAAAGGGGCAGTTCTATACTATAACAAATTAGAGAATTTGTGTGATGATTTGGTCACGTTTTGAATGACATCATGAATCTATTGACATTGCAATGTGGCAATTGAATGAGCAGCAAATGTTTATCATGTGACTGTCTAGGGGTGGCACACTCCGAGGCATAAACTTTTCAAAGTGACACTTAAAGTCAAAAGGTTTACCGACCCCTGGTATACCCCCCACTTTTGTGATGAGTGAGTCTGGGTCTGAATAGTGAATGGGAGGGTAGCGCACATGAGAGCTAATGCATTGGTCAGAGATGGAGACTTGCGACTCAGACTTGGACTTGAACCTCACTTAAGTCCTTGTACTTAGAGCCTGGCGACTTGACTCGGACTGTGTCCTTAGGCACTCAGGCTTGACTTCACACACTTGTAAATGTGACAGTTTTGACGCTTTCAGCTTCTCTGCCTCTCTGTTCCTTTGCAGACACACACAGTGGCACCCAGGCTGCAGCGCTGTGATTTGTCACAGCTAAGCTCCAAGCGCAGCTCTCATTGGTTTATCTGCCCCGCCTCCACTGTGGTCATGTATTTGTACGTAATGGTGTGCGTGCGTTTTCATTGAATGGAATAACGGAATGTGTTATCAAGCTATCAAAACTGAAAGGAATGACAGCATAGAGTATATACACTAAATAAGTATCGGTTAATGTTAAGCCTATAACACAAGAAAAGACAAGATTCAAAAACTGTATGAGCGCTACACCAAGAATGAAGAGTTCAGAGAGGTTAGAGGAGTTTGAGCTATCAGAATCAGAATCGTCGCCTTGTTCCTTTCTGTATAAATATCAGTTTTAGTAGAGTGCTGTTTCAGTCAGATACATTAAGATACAGTACAGACCTAGACTAGGGACCAAGAGACTTGAGACTTGGACTTGAGGCCAAAGCACATCTCTGCCTCAGCACAAATAATACATTTGCATTTTCCTTCATATTGTCCTCCCTAGCATAACAGAATTGTGTAAAAAGTGGATGATTATATAACTGATAAACCACTGACTAAATGAATGGTGTTCTTGTAAAGAGTCACATTTGGAGTGTTTGACTGTAGTTCTTTTATCAGCAGAATATAAGCTGACATCATGAGACTTGAGATCTAATCTGTCCCTGTGTATCATAAGACCCCTGATATGTGGAGATAACAAACAGTGCATCAGCTTCTTGTGTAATTGGTTTTGCAGCAGCGATTATTCTGCATATTTAATCTGTGTGACCCACTTCTGCAGGAAATTTCACCACATAAATATTCACTGGGGTTGCATGAGCAGCCATAACCTGGACTGCGTCTTTCTTTAGGAGGCTTTTTGAGTGATCCTTAGTCCCTCTTTCTCTTAATGCCATGTCGAGTAATGCTGATTATTCAAAGGCACTTTAGATGCAAAGCGCTGCCACCTTGCTCCACTGTATTAAAGGAAAAAAGAGATTGCAATATAGAGTCTGTCCTATTTCCAGAGGAGACTAAAATCCATGTGCACACACCTGTCGGCGGTTCCCTTAAATAAAAGTGAGGGAAATGGCGTCATGTTCTATCTGGAGCTCACTGATCCTGCAATATGGAATCAAAAGGAACATTGTGTAATTGTAAAGTCAAAAGTAACTACTATTTTTTTTTTTACGTCTAGCCTTTTTCCTTGCAAAGCTGTGTTAGGTATTAATAATAAAAAATAAATGTGTTCAGCGATTCATCTCGGAACACAAATAGTTGAGTAGATTTAACTAGGGCTAGGACAATACTCTTTTCTCACAATTTGATTATTTTGGTTTCGGTCTCAGGAGAACAAAATATATTTAAACAAGTTGTTTTCTACGTAAGTTTTGGGAGACAATGTTTAAAAAAAGGATTATATATTACTGCACCCCTTTATTTAATGATATGTAAAGCCAAAAGCTGTTTTTGAGTATTTAAAAAGATCATATGATTCTCCTTCCTGGGTCTATCAATGTTAAAGGATGAAAAGTGACTAACATGATAAAACCTTCGTAAACTTGTTGTAATCTGCAAAAGGACGACAGGCTTAATCTTTTCTCATATCAAAATGACATCACAGTGCGCATGGGCAAACATGAGGATCGAACCCAACACATCAAAACATCTGTATATCAAACAACGCAATATTAATTTGTGAATCATCTAAGTCCACCTTTAATACTTATGGCTAACTATATACCCTTTTTTATGACTTTGTTTTTAATAACATGCAATGCAATGGGATATGTACGTTCAAATACTCCCATCATTAAATTGTCCTTTGCCACATAGATCAACGATTTTTTGCATGGATAATATTCAAACAAGTGAAACAATTTGTAGACTTTGTTGTCCATTAAAGAACCTGCCTCAACCTTAATACACAATAATATAGCTTCGACTAAGAGTTGCAGTGACGGTAACTTGACCAAAAAGGCCACTCTACAATAATCAAATCACAGCTCTTCCAATAATATTAACTTCTCTATACAACAGTCCACATTACCGTAGCTTGTCTATATGTTTCAGTCCAATTTCCCTCTGAGAGACTAGCGCAGAAACGAGTGGAAAAGCAATTTGGTCTGCTGTCCAAAAAAACGTAATTAGCCAGCTACCCCTTGCCACCACTCATCATCAGTTTTCCAAAAGCAAGTGGAGACTTAATTAGGGAAGTGTCTATATTGTTAAGATTTTCTAACCTTAAGCTGTCAGGCCCATAAGTGATGATGCAGTCCAGTGGGCTTTCCATCCCTTCCCCTCCAGGCCTGAGCCGCCATCTTGTCTTTTCTCGTCCTAATGAAATACCTCTTTAAATCCATCACTGTACCCTCTGCTGCTCAAGTAAGCCTCTCCACCATTACTGTCGATGTCCAGGGATCGCAGTGCTTTCAACAGAGCTTTGCCTGTTAAATCTCAGAGGTAACCCAAAAGGTGTGACCTGAAACTTCGGACGTAGCTGTGTAAACCCCTCATTCACCGGGAGCGCACCCGGGCAGCCGTCCCTGTGCGTTAATCACTTGCAGCATGTCTGTAGAAAGCTTTAACAGTGCGGGAGATCAGTTGTGTGTCCATTATTCTCTAACTAAATCACTGCTGTGACTTGGCCCTCTTATTTTGGGTCCAGCTTCAGAGAGGACAGAAATGCTCTACAAAGTCAGTTAATAATTATTTTATTTGAAATAGAATACGTTTGTATTCTATACTTTAGTATTATAATACTTTCGTATTATACTATATTAAAAGGACCTTTTCTCAAATTGAACCTAACTGAAAGTTTATTTGCGATCTATGCTATATATATATATAAAATATAGAACAACTTTTTCTATTTCAAACTAAACAAATGATTAGTTTTGTAAGCTGTAGACTGGGGGCTGCCTCACTGCAAATCGTTGCTAAAAAAAATGGTTGTTGAATCAAAACCCTTTATCTGCAGCATAAATGCAACGACAATCTGATTCTCCGATTGTTTATTAGTCAGTACAAAGACTATAAGAAAAGTAATTAATCTTTTTTTAATCTCAATGACAAAGGCTGCAAAGAACAGTTTAAAACCAAGCCGGGCTCCAACATTTGAGCAATTTGGGCAGCAGCATCTCTCAGCCCCGCGCAAGACTTAAAAGTGTTTAAAATCAATGCACTGACCGCCAAGCACTGCGGTTACGGGTTTGGGAGCTGCACAGGTCTGCGGAAAGAATCCACAAGAAGTCCATCTTTGCAGGGCAGAGCAGCGGTCTGGTGCGGCTTCCAGGACATTAGAGTATTTTAATGTGTGTGGCGTTCATCAAAAACGGACCGCAGTGGAGCTGAGTTAGTGTAACAGGCAATCTGCAAGTAACCCGGACCGCACCCGGACCGCACCCGGACCGCACCCGGACCGCACCCGGACCGCACCCGGACCGCACCCGGACCGCACCCGGACCACACCCGGACCACACCCGGACCACACCCGGATGGGCGACCGGCTTCATTAAATAAATTAACGTTTAAAAAAAGAAAAGCGCTGTGTCACCAAAACAAAAGGCTCGTCTGGAGCCCTTTTAAGTGTTAGCTATTGTTGTGTACTTTTATAGAACACAATCTCTAATCAAAGCAGCAAATGTTTTGCATCGGATGCTAAAGTTATTATGCAGTCGTTGATTGTAGTAATATGTTACCACAAACTGTGTTCATGTCCTCATCACAAAGCTGCATGTTCGATACATATACAACAAGAAAAATCAAAGAGCTCGTCCTTCCACAGTGTCTTGCTCTCAACCCTCTCTCTGTATGCCTTTCATCCCTGGCTCTTGGAGTGGGACAGTGGATTCTCTTTCTTCTGTTCTTCTCTCTCCCTCTCTGTTTGATCTCCGTAATACAGCTAATGAGACGGGGCCTATGGCGGGCAGCTGGCACTGACTGAAGGCAGCAGCAGCGATAGCGGAAGTGCCTGGACGTAGCCGTTGCTGGATCTTCACTTACCGCTACAGAGCAACCCAGCATCTGAGTCAGCAGACGGATCGGGCCCTTGTTGAAACAAGGTGGAGGAATCGCACTTAATTACACAGGGCCAGGAATCAGCAGAACGTAAAAATGAATCTAGGTCAGCTTTATCCGACGAGCGCAAGTACAAGCCAGAGAGATGTGAGGTGAACTTGTCAAGGGGAAGACAGCAAATTTATTTCAGCTTTTTTGTATTTTTTGCACCTTTTGAGCATGGTGTGATTAATCTTGTTTTGGTGAAGAAACAGAGCATTTTGTTCCGCATAGGGAGGCACTGCTGAAACGTCATTCTTATTGAACTGACTTTTTTAAATTCTTTCTCAGTCCATCAGTTCACTCCTGTTGTCATCAAGGTAATGTCTCCATCTATTTAACTTTGGCACATGGCAGCAGGTTTAGCCTACATTCTCAACAAAAAAACAAGTTATTTGTACTTTGCGATATGAAAGGCAGCAGATAGATTTGCCTCTGGAGTGCTTGGGAACATCTGAGTCAGCGGTCTCAAAGGCAAATGCAAAGCTCTCAAAAATGCTAATCTTTGATTTCATTCAGATTAGTGCGGCTCAAGCTGAGCAGTGAGCAGTGAGTCTCAGGAACACAAGTAGCTGGCGGCCGTCCTGCTGCCGATTCCTAAGCACTTGATTAAAAGGAAAGTTAACGCTTGATCCCGTTGTAACCATGTTCAAAGGGCCACTCCTTTTATGCTTGGACCACATATGATGTTTAGTCGCTTAAAGTAACAATATTAAACAATGCAAATGTCCGCTAACCGATGCATGCAGGAATGCAAACGAGGCAACAATCTAACGAGGACATATCATTGAATTGTCTTTATTAACTTTAAGAAATCTGAAGCCTTTTTAGACATTTGCCACTAACGTAAAAAACATATCTATTTATCTGGACTAGGAGTAAGTTACATATACACAGGATTTCTTCTATATAAATACAAATCAATTTAATAATGATTAATGTGGTAATGGGAATATGGCAATAAGTTTAACTTCATCACATTATTCCCGTGTCCAAGGCAAGTGTCAATTTCTTTCTTCTGTAATAACTTTGCCGTTTCCATTCTAAACATAAGCCATGCTCTTTTCATGTCACGCATACCCATTTTCTTCACTGGCGGTGGAAATCATATTGTGCCATGACGGATAAAATTGAAGTCACCCGAGCATCATGACGCTCATTGTTATCTTATTTATTTTGTGTCTTTTGGTCTGGGCGGCCATCTGACCGGAGGTTGCTTCACACAAAGTGGGAGCTTCAGTTCTGCTTTGGAAAGAGGCCTGGGGAGCATGGCGGCTCTGTGCCCTATGTGAATGCCATGTCCTGGAGCAGCGCACAGATGGCATGAAAGAAAGGCTGAACTGTAGAGGAAAACCCAAGGCTTTCACCTGGGGGCTCACGCAGTGCCATCATGGTGGAACAAACTCAATGTTCACACCACCAGCTCTGCTACAGCTCAGGGCTTTTTGATTTCTCTGTTTTGTACTGCTACATCACTGCTTTGTAACTTCTTTGAAATTACAGAAAACATTCAGAGCACAGAGAGCTGTCAACATGAGGGAAATAGGAATACAAAAATGCATCAATTGCTTTGTCTTGGGGTGAGGGTCTACACCAGGGGTGTCCAAACTATGGCCTAGGGCCAAATACGGCCCTCAGACAATTTTTTGTTGGCCCTCAGGCTTCCTGTTAAATTGGCCCAAACAAGAAAAAGTAGTACTTTTGACTGTAAAATCTGAAATATAATCTGAAATAACACATATTTTGATGAGATACATACCTAATATAAATGTTCCAAGCCTTATTAAAGGTGTGGAGGCTCATAAGATTGATGCAATGATTCACTTCATTGTGATTATTGCCCTCAGCACCGTATATGTTTCAAAATGTGGCTCTCACTGAAAAAAAGTTTGGACACCTCTGGTCTACACTGTATGGTGTAGGCAATTTTGCTTCATAGTTTAAGTTATAATAAGTAATAATCAGCTAAGAGGACATTAATGTGCAAAAGAATCCTGTCTCACCTGCACGACCTACCTTCACTGCCCTGCTCTGCTCTAATAGGCGGCAGCCAATCATCGCTCAGCTTACTTAATTTTAAATCTGGCCCTATTCCATTCCATTCAGCAGTTTGGCTCTTATATATTGTCAGTAATTATCTCTTGTGCATCATCTTCTATCACATATTCATTTGAGTCTCTCCAGGTTGAAACATGGTTTACATATAACAACATAAATGTGAAATTTGCATAATATCTCTTAAGTTGTGACCTCTGCTTAATTCTTGTTCCTTTTTCCACTGCTCGCCTGCATCATAGTGAGATATGCTGTGAGATATTCTTTAGGGCATCTTAAAGGGTGTAGCAAATTTGGCTGGGGAGCCTCCTGGTAATCTGGCAATGAAATCTGTTGGTGCCTTACTGTCTGCTATTTCCAGTCTATAGCTTTAGGTCAGAGAGAAGAGGGAAGATTTTAGCCTGAAAACCGCTGCGACACACCATGATTTAAAAAAAAAAATTAAAGTTTAAAATTAGTCACATTAACACAATATTTCAATGTGTAAATCTTATTTTTTTCATTAATTATCAATGATGGACTACCTGTTTGTTTGTACAAAGAAATAACAAGCTGACATTGGCGACCACACTATCCCATCAAGTTTACCCAAGAGGCACAAGCTCATAGTGGAACTGCCTTTCACCGTGCCATGTCACTTTCCATCTTCAATGTGATGAACGTCCTCATGTTTTTTAATAATCAGCACCATGGACAGTGGACACTAACAACTGAAAATAACTGTTAGCTTAAAAACAGATAAATGGAAAGGGAAAAAAAATAAGGTAAGTAATGAAATTACTAAATACATTATTGTTTTTGTTTAGGACGGTTTGTCATGTTGAGCGATGCAAGTTCATCTGAAACATCTAAACAGAACATACTGCAGATAAATTAGCTTGTCAATACAAAAATCAAACAGTCATAGCACATACGAGTTAAGTTCATTTTTGTGTAAGTTTGTTTCAATTGTTAAATTTAAACAAATTTTATTATTTTGTTGTTAAATTCTATAAAGTAATAGACTTCACATTAAAAGTTAACACGATATAATAACTAACATAAACTATGTTAAATTGATAGGTTAATAGTACAATATTAATCAAATACTGAATTTTAAATGTTTGTTTTGTCGATGTGAAAAAGCACCAACATAGTCCATATTTGGGATTTTGGGGAAATGTCCTTAAATGTCCTAAAATGCAGATTGTAAGGCCAAAAAACAATCAATTTGTATAAATTATACATATTTAGTGTTTCTCATGAAAGCGCTCATCTCTCTTGTCTTTGTACAACTGACTCCTGTCCTTGTTCCCTTACCATCAACCCATCAACAGCATGATGGCTTCTGAATTCCTCTACATTTATCATACTTAGCAATGACAGTCTCTTTGATGCAAATTTTGAAGATTAATTAAATTGAACTGATTGTGTTGGGTTTAGCGGCAGTAGCAGCAGTGACCATGGCTATGTCGGCGTGAAAGCCCTGCCATACGCGGGCGCACTTTAATGAGTTGTATCAGGTCATCACTGGGTGTTGTAAAAGTGCTGAGCAGGAGAAGTGAAGGTGAGCCCCACAGGACTCATTTGAGGGGAACGTGGTGCTGAGAGCAGCTCCGAAGCCACACTGAAAAAATCCCAATTACACATAATTACAGCATGAAACTGGGGGCAAAGGGCCTCTTCATCTGTCTATATTGGCTTGGCACTCTGCTGCGCTTCTAATTGCTACATTCTGTTGTTGTTCAGGCCAAGGAGAGCATCAATGTGTTTTTGTAAAAGTGAGTGACCAAAAAACTCATTAGTTTTAGTGTATGAATTTAACTAGATTTATTGTGATAACATTTGAATCCCTTGAATGAAGGATCAAAACATGAAACGTAGATATAGTTAAGTGCTGTATAAGTTTGACCAGAGACTGGACCGAGATGCAGCACCACAGACAACACTTCCTCATAACTTCATTCAAAATAAAACATTAAAAGCAACCCTTAAAGTAACAAATAGTCAAAGAGAACTCCTGATGACAGCATCTCAATTTCTATTTTGTTTTGAATCTAATTTTACTTGGAGTCCAACCTGAACTTTAAGACCAAGCTTTTTTACACAAAGTATAAATATCTGGACATTTCTCATGAGGACTGCCCCTTCTCAATATCCTATTCAGTTTAAAGAGCATAATGACTTAAGAGTCAAAAACCATGGCCAGAGTATAGGACATGTAATTTAGAAAGAAACAATCAATCCAGGAACTGCAAATGGAAAGTAGCTTTATCTAATTCTAGTGTTTTTTTTAAGTGAATTTGTACATGGTTGCTGATAAATAAATATTAAACTAAGCATAGGAAAACCTGTACAAAATCAGCCATTTTTCTCCAAAGCACTCCATCTTAAAGGGAACATATTATGCTAAATCAACTTTAATGAGCTTTTGACCTTGTTACCAGTGTTTACTCAAAGTTGTATTATGATTGAGTTCTGCATGTTTGAGTAATCCTGTATTGTCTTGCAACTGAGGCTCGACTGTTCAGAAAATTCCTGTTTTCACCTACCCCCTATGCCCCCCTACATGTTTTGAAAAAGGAAGACTACAAGTGACACATGAAAAAATGTCATGTGTCACTTTTCAAAAAGATAAATCCACTGCTGTTTCAGTGAACAATTAACATATCATATTGTGATTATTTACTTCTATTAAAAATCATGATTTGTCTCCTTTAAAGCCTCCAAACACAGTTAGATGCCAGTTTCCTTTATAACTATTTTTAACTGCTCTGTGTGCGCTCCACAGTGTTTGAAAAATGTCTTCAGCTCAGTTCTGTTGCACTTTTGATGATGTGTCCTCTTTCACAATTGATGTGCTTTTACAACATACCCTATGGATATGTGACATTTAACTGGTGTTTTTGTCTCTTCTGACATGTTTCCTTTTGCCGCACTCCAGTCATTGTTTTGCCTGTACCTAATATCAATCTGCCACATTTGCTTGTGTCATTGTAAAATCCAATAATTGCCATACGCTCCCTGCATAACCTTTGTAAATATATTTTCAAAAACCCATTGATCTTCTTTTTTCTTTCTGTTCAATTCAGACACTGTAATTACTGTAGATGCATAAGTATAATTAAAACCCATTGATAAAACTGAAACTGTAAGTTTATTTTCCAGTTCATTGGGTGCAAACTTCACAGACAATATATTCCCACCACAAACAAACTTGGTATTATGCATACAGCAGTGCTGGATGTATAATGTGCATGCCTTTGGTCCCCGCTGCTCTTCTGATCTTAGGCGTTAGTGACATAAATCCATCTGTCGCTTGATAGAAGAAAATGTAAATCTCAGAGGCCTTTGCATATCAAGTCTAATTGGTCTCAGTCTTCAAACACTTTTGCCTCTCATATAAATGTAGTCGTGCCCTCTGCCAGATTCCAGTATTTTAGAAAGCCTATGATTGTGTCATGAGAGTAACCCTTTTTTGAATGTGTTTACAAATCAATGGATACATGTTGATTAAAGGCTATATATATATAGATATTGATATTGATTTAGAGATAAATGCCATATGTGAACATAGGTACAATAGATCATGCCCCTATCCACATCTACATCTACTGTACAGTTTAATAAAAAGTCAAATGAGGTCAAATGATATTGAGACGTTTGTAGAGGATACAACAATAGTGGTGAAATTTCCTCGTCCATTCTTTGGGATGCAGCTAAGGCGGTATTGAGGTAAAAGGTAATCGCTTTGTCTCCATTTGAAAGAAACAAATGCAGGAAAAACTAAAAGATTTACAGAACAAATCAAAAAGTTTGGAAGCTAAACATGCAGAAAACAAGAAGAGGTGAAATGAAAGATATTATGAAATTGGCTCAAAATCCTTTAAATTGCTATGTTGGAAGTTAAGAAAACTACAGGCAGAGAGAACATATTTTAAAATACGAGACAGCCAGATTAATGTAATTTTAACCAAACAAGACCAAATAAATTTTTTTTAAAGAACTTTCACCAAAATATCACAAAAATACAGTATTTTCTAGATACCCTCAATATATCCATCATGACAGAAGAGCATAACAAAAAAGTCTATAAAAACAATAAATCTCCAGGGAGTGACGGGTTCACTTTTAACGCTTTATAAGATACACTCCCCTGCTCTTGGAATAATGTCTGGATACAAATTGAATATACAAAAACCTGAAAATCTTTCTTACTGGCGACCCCCTTTGACTTTTAGAAAGACCCACCAATTTAAATGGCACAAATATCTAGATGTGGTGCTCCATAAAGACTTAAAACTATACCCCTCTTTTTTTTTCTCTATAAAGAAAAACTATTTTATTTGATTCCATATTTCAGTCTAAATCAAAGGATTGAAGTGAGTGTCTTGATCAGATTTCTCTATCTATTCCAGACTCTCCCAATTTGATGAGTGGAATATGAAGTGGTCTAGTCACATGACTTGACTTGAGACTTACTTGAATAATGTACGTCAAAGACTTGACTCAGGACTTACACTTTGTGACTTGAGCCTAATAACTTGGAATTACTTGGATTATATGAGCTAGTTATATTTCTAAAGAACTATAATGCCTGTAAATGCATTTGTGTTTACATGAGCCATGGCCCATGTGCTCTTATACTTCAAATCACTTCAGGGCAGGACAGTGTGAATGTGTGCATCTTTGAATATGTCGGTGTAATCCCTCATTCGTCCAGGCGTGTTCCATAGTAGAAAAAAGCTTCAGATCTTTGAATAGATTAAAACCATCATTGTCACGGGGCCAGGCCAGTGCTTCCCCCTTCACCGTGAGGCAGCACCAGTAATGATCCTGGTCACTAACTGAAATCAACAACACTAAGGATGAGACCATACACGGTCCAGTCTTCAGTTTACATTGAAAGAGCTCATATTCACGTTACACTGGTTATTTTTAGCTCATTGAAAAGAGACTAGTTTTCATTCAGCACCATGAAAGTGTTTACCGCAGACGCTCTATGCTTACTTCTGACATGATCTCAGCAAATGAGCAAAGGCTATTGTCCTTTAATGCTAGACAAAACATGGGCCTTGATACAAGTTTTTCTCTTCCTTTCCCCAGATCTGCCCCACGATTCAATCCTGTCTCTGAGGTCTGCACAGTTCCTTGGACTTCATTCATTTGTTTGTGCTCTAACCTGCTGTTAACTGTGGGACCTTATATAGACAGGTGTGTGCTTTTCCAAATCATGTCCAGTCAACTGAATTTACCAGAGGTGGACTCCAGTCAAGTTGTAGAAGCATCTCAAGGGTGATCAGTGGAAAAAGGATGTACAGTACCTGAGCTCAATTTTTGAGTGTTCTGGCAAACGCTACGAATACTTGTACAAGTGCTTTTAAAAATTAATACATTTTAACAACACTCTACCAAGTTGTCATTATGGGGAATTGTTTGTAACATTTTGAGGCAAATAACACATTTAATCAATTTGGTAATAAGGCTGTAACATGAAAAAGGAAAAAGTCGATACTTTCCAGATACACAGATCTGATCAGATTTTTGAGCGGCCAACATATGCAAGGTTAGCATAAATGTGGCAAATTCAAGGCATAATCTCTGTGCGTTGTTAAACTGTTGTATGTCCTGTGTCCTGATTATTTATTATAAGCTTGTGTTTTGGTATCCTATGCAAGGCGTGTATGGTGCTTGGTCCTGGCTCTCTACAGGGAGTTCCCATCTCCTTATCACTTGCATAGTGCTCAGACAGGAGCCTGGAAATCTAATATTCCGCTTCATGCTTATGAAACAGACTAGGCCACCGCTCATGGGTTAGCGAACTTTAATTACATCAGGGAAAAGCATGCATTGTACTTTTTTGCTCCCTACCTCCAACTCGTGGAGCATAATGTATACATTAGTGTAGGCAGGTGGGGAGTGTGGCTACAGCTGTCCGCTTAACTGCTAGAGATGAGGAATGGTTCCATAGCCACACAGGTGCAATGCTGTATTAGGCTGCTGCTTCTTTGTTCACACAGAAGACGTCCCCTTTAATTTTCACATTTTTGGTAAATAGGAAAGGCATGAACTAAAAAATATAAAGCATATCATGATTATAATAATGTATACAAGCATGGCACAACTAAAGCTCCATGAACAGGTACAGCAACTAACGCGCAAAGAACCTTACATACCCTAAGCCATTATTTCATCATTAAACCTGCTCCAGGGGAGGACAGACATTCCCTACTGAAGGACACATGACTCATTTGTCTGTGTCTCGTTGAGAAAATATATGGGAAAAATGCCTGTTTAGCTCTTATAAATCCATTCTGAATAACACATTGATGAATTCAATTTATATTGTGTTACACAGACCTGTCCAGTCTACCTTGTAATTGGTATGGCTTAACGTTTTTGCTATGCAAAATGCATAATGTAGATGATACATTTGCCAGTTTGACAGGTTTATTATATAAGCCTGAATCAATTCAGGAAAGTCTGGCTGAAAATAGAATGCTGAAAATGGCTGTCACCTTACTTACAAATGAAGCAACTTTGGAGAAAAACCGTTTTAGACTTCATGTGGCCAAAAGTAGAGCCTGACAGCTGTGGGCATATAGATGTAGGTGACAGTATAAAAGCGATGCAGGTCGCTGAATAAAAATAGTAAGCACACTCAGCAGAAAGTGGGTGAATACTGGATGTTAAATCAGCCTCGAGCTCTAGAGCTACAGCAGGCCCAGGGTCCCTGTTTGTGTTTCCTATTGCACACAAAGTCATGTTTGGAGGCAAATTGAAGACAGCACTTAGACTGTAACAAACAATGCATCTTTTATTTTGTAGTTGGAAACATACAAAGGAAAGAGAGTCCCAGGGGAGACAGTTGTGCTAATACTGGCATTTTAATAAGTACATAGTTTGTATGTCCCTTCCCCAGCGATAATTGTAAGAAGTGGGTGCTCCTCTTGAGTAATCAGCAGTTTGAAAGAGCAACACATTTGTATAGACCCTGTAGCTCGACTACAATCCCATTAAGAAAACACTGTGTACTGTTAGTGTGACGCAAATTGACTACAAGTAGTCTGGCTCCTCTCCAGGCATGACTCAAGGTGACGGCAGCAACGCAAAGACACAAAGTTACTGGCTGTCCAGGACAAATGGCTATTTGTTAAATGTGCAGATCCATAATAAAACAAAATAGACCTTAGTTATCTGAGAAAAAAGTAAAACTAGGCCCAAGTATGTGTACAGATCGATCAACCAGTCTGGCTTGTTTTGAACTACGCAACAGTGGTCAATATAGAGGTAATGTGCAAGTACTTTGTTATAGTTTGATTGTAGTATATGCAGTACTGTGTATATCTATTAATATGCCGCACAACCATACATGCATCACATACCAGGTTAATTCATTACTTTTTATAACCAGGCAAGGGGCAACAGCTTCCATCGTTACAGGCCTGTAACTCCATCTCCACTCCATTAACTGAAATACTTTTTGTCAAGACATTATATTTAACCTCCATTTCATTCCTTTAAAAGACCTATATCATGCAAAATCGGCTTTTCTGTGCTTTTACCAATACAGTGGTATTGGTATTGGTACCACGTATATTTGTCCATAATGTTCTTTGATCAATTCCCGCAGTCTTTAGGTGGAGAACTGTCTAAAGCTGATGCTAAACTGTAATAACACATACATAAATGAAAGATACTAGCGTTTGTTTATTATTTACCAAACGGCAACGTCCTGCGGCAGTCGTCATGGTACTTATTTTGTACTTATTTTGATTCTGGATCCAGAAGATAAAGCTCAGCACGACCCACCGCCATCATGGATAAAATGTTCATACCAATGTACCGCTGTGTACCGTGCACGCCTCAGGCTTTGTCACGGGGTGGGCGTGGTAAGCATGCACACGCTGAGACTACGTCATGGGTTGGGCGGGGGGAGGCGGATTGCTCTTCGAGAGGATGAGGGCGAATCACATACTAAACCATTTGCATTTCTAGGTAGGGGAGCTGGGTCCAAGATATTGGTGATATTTTATAACTGTTATGTTATGGGTGTTGCACAACACATATTGTGATCAATAATGCCTTTAGGGTGGACTCGAAACAGGAAAAATAGCAAGATATAGGACCTTAAATGACAACAATGACCTACAATGACAAGTATAATGATAATAAGTGCATTGGAAGAAGTTCATGAAGTTGTGATAAAAAATAAAGAACTTTAACCCATTCAGGGGGTTTGCAAAATCTGTCACATGGAAACCCTCTCATATGAAGAACTAATTGATCAAAACAAAGTCATAATTACACTCATTGCCGTGATTGTGGCTCATTACCCTTTGTGGATGCAGGAATTTGTGCTGACAGAGCCTCTCTCCACACTTCTCATTTCTCCATGCCATGTGTACATCATTTGTCTTCAACCAAAATCTATTCTGAATGGGAGGCTTTCATTAAGTCATCCAATAATGTGCCTGTTTGTCAAGTACAAATGCCAGGGTGCTCCGGGTAGTGATTTCAGGGCACATTTTCTATGCACTGTCAATATGCAGCTCTATTCACTCAATACTTAAAATATCAAAAGTCCAATATTCTCCTGCGTCAACTTAAATTAATAGATTATTCCTATGCATGTATGCTGAAATTAAGTTTCATTATACCAAATGCATAATTCTGAGAAATTTTGATCTGAACATTTAACCTATATTGATAATATCTTCCACTAGGCCAGGCAAGTTTATTTGTAGAACACAATGTACCATCACAAAGGACTAATGTGATGGTACTTCCTGATTCTAGTCAGGACCCGAGCAGCAGCGTTCTGAATGTACTGCAGATGTTTTACAGCTCGTTTGGAGAGGCCAGTGAGCAGGCCGTTACAGTAGTCTTATCTACGTTGGATAAATCTCACCAAGTCTGGTTCAGATTCTATGGTTACAGTACAAAGATGCTCATGTTATTGATTTGATGTGGCTGTTAAAGTTCAAATCTGAGACCATTATTACCCCCAGATTTCTAACTTGATTTGTAGGTTTCAGAGTGAGAGAGTGATTGCCAACTCTTTCTCTTTGTTTCTGTGGGCCAAAGAAGATTATTTAATTCTGAGTTTATCTGGAGAAAGTTGTTTTGCATCCACGCACTGATTTGTTGAATACAGGAACAGAGTGAAGCCACTGGTCCATATTCACCTGCCTGAAATACAATATATATCCGAGATACAGTTATCAATTTCAACAAAGTACTTCCTTTCTTCCAGATTTAACCAATATAGGGCAGTGCCAGTGATGCCCACCCATTCCTCTAGTCTCTGTAAGACAATGATCGACAGTGTCAAAAGCAGCACTCAGATCGAACAGAATTGAGACTGAGGCTTTGCCAGCCTCAGTATTCAGGCGGATGTCATTTGTCACCTTGACAAGAGCAGTCTCAGTGCTGTGATGACTGAAAAACATCAAATAAGTTGTTTATTGAGAGAAAATCTGTGAGCTGTTTGTAAGCAACCTTTTCAAGGACTTTGCCCCAAAATGGCAGATTAGAGATGGGCCGGTAATTACTCAGTACTGCGGCATCAAGACTGCTCTTCTTTAGGAGAGGCTTTATGACTGAAGACATTGAGAATGTTCCAGATTGAAGCGACATGTTAACTATGTGAGTGAGTGGTGCTAACAAACTGTTCAGCACAGACTTTAGAAATCTGGTGGGTAACGGATCGAGGCAGCATGTGGATGAACTCAGACTGGTGATGATCCCCTGGACAGTTTTGTCAGTTACAGGTGCAAAGTGAGTCAGCTCTAAGCGTCTAGGTGGTTTTAGAGTTATTACTTGCGTTGTGGAATTTATTGCATTGTTAATGCCCTGAACTTTGTTATTAAAGAATAATGTAAACGTATTACACCGAGATGTGGAAATTAGATCTAACGACAGCTGAGCTGGAGGGTTTGTTAATTTGTTCACTGTTGCAAAAAGGACACGCCAGTTGTCACTGCAGCTTCCAATTATTTCAGAAAAATATCCTCCCCTAACTCTTCATAAAATGAGGTTGTGCATGTACACATTTTTTTCGGCCCGGTTGCACTCATTACAACGTTTCCATAAACAGCACTCTAAGTTAGTTACAAATACTATAAGCATATATATATTTACAAGAATTTATACATTTATATTTGTAACCAGTATTATTTTATCTGTATTATTGTCTATTTTCTTTACATTTCCCAAATAACAAATAGATTCCATTGTTGGTATTCACCATTTGCACCCTTTCCACTTCATTGTGATCTAATTTCATAAATGAATCTTCAAATAAAATAATTATGTTGTGTAGATATGGAACAAAAACAAGGTATATTTTGCTTTATACACACTTTCCACTACACGCTTTATTCAACCCTGATCTCTTAATCATTGCACTGTCTCCATCTAACGTTACTACTCCTTATGCATGCTGGCTGAAGAGTGATTTAGCTGCGTCCCCGCTGTCAACCTAAACACACCCTTGGGCAGGTGTAAGGCTGACATATTACATGGACTCTGAGTAACAGCCTTCACTGCATCATAGGCCATTGTAATGTACTGCACTGTGAAGCAGGGCCGTGGCCGGAGGAGTGGGTGCCTGCAGACGTGGTACGCATGCAGGTGTAGTCTGCTTCAGAGAGCCTCCTGAATAATTTAAGACCAAACAAGGTCTGGGTGTGCTGAGGATAACTGCTCATTTAAGTAATGCACCTGGAGAGCACAGTCAAAATTTGCAGCCAGATAATTTTCAAACACTAACAGATATATGACCTGGCAAAGGGGTATAGAAGTAACAACATATTTGTTTTATTTTATTGTTATTTGGAGAATTGTATTACCTTCACTGGTACAATACACTCCTCATGCCACAAATGATTTAATATACCAGATAAATACATTCCTTTTTTTATTTTTACTAAAGTGAAAGTTAATTGGTGAAATTGTTGCCATTGCTATTGATTTCAGAATCAATATATCGGCATCTGCAAATATTGGTTATCGTCCACAGCAGCAAGTCGAATATCGAATACCGGTATCAGCAACTGTATCTCCTAGTTTTAAAGATTTTGTCTGGTCTTGTCTTTATCTTCATTACTTGCCTGTTAATCTGCCCATAGTGAAATCTTTAGTTTAGAAAATAGGACCTCTGCCATGTGTGTTCCTCAGTGGTAAAGGTATTTTAGTATTGGTCCACTGGCATATATGTGCAGCAGGGCAGTCCTAACTGAAACAAATTATGTTTTTTTTTGTCTTTTGTCAGGCTTGCTCAGCCTGCCATGCTGTGTGCCATAAACAATCCACCAGGCGTAATAACTCTAAGACTAAGATGTATTTCCTGCACAGACAGCACAAACCTAATCCATCCTAATACACAGTCACAAGTTATCTACTCTGTGCTTCTTTGTGGAATCATCTCTCTGATCGAGGAGGAACAGAGCAATGCTTGTTTTGTTATCAGTCTACACAAAGTTCTATAACATTTGTTATATCTTGAGAAGAATGCACCTACTCCTAGAGCCACCGAATTTCTCTTTCAGTTTGTCATTCTAATAATCTAGAACAGCAATGATTATCCATGCAAGTATTGACAAAGAATGTCATTGTGTAAACGTGTGGGATCATAGATTATTTTATTTCCCACGCATAATGTAGGACAAATAAAACTTACCCTAACTATTCAAAAATATTAAAAAAACAAAATATAATGTTATATTGTATTAATTGTAACAATATGAATAGTTTTACTGAATTCAATAACATGCATATAGTGTGTGTCTGAGTCTGTGCACCATTGTATTTGTGTGGAAATCCTAAAATGCAATCTCATCATAGAGTTTATTGCATTGTGTTGTGTAGCGTTTGTTGAACCTAATATTTGTTCCTGTTTTTTATGCTATTGGTGCACATTTTCCAGGAAAGCACATTGTCTTATACTTCAAAAGACTTCAGTCAAGTCACATTTTCCAGTTGTCAGAAACAGATTAATTCTCGTTAGACGTGTGAACCTTATCAGTTGTTTATGGGATCACAAGAAGAGGAACTTTATTGGCGGGTGAGTCCCTGAGGCTCTCCCTGACTTTTATCGAAGGCTGTATCTCTGTATCTTGTGTTAAGCTTATACTGTCATCAAGGAGCCCTTTCTCATCTCAATCCACAGTAGTTATCACTGTCCCTATTAGCACCCTGCACCAATAAAAAGCCTAGCAGCCTCCAACTGATCTTATCAAGGTCACCCCCTGGATGGCTCTGTGGAAAATAAAACTGATAAGGGATCTTCCATAACTTAATTAGCTTTTTATCACACAATGCAATTACAAAATTGTCAGGCTGCTAGTGTAAGAGGCCACGAACACTTTGAAGGAGCTAACAATAACAAAGTGTCCAATGCCACTGGGAGAGTGATGGCCCCTTTTGGTCTTTTCAGTTCGAGGGTGTAAGTCAGACGAGCAGTTAAATCAGAAAGGAGCAACGGCTAGGTTTACTTAGCTTCCACTGAGTAATGGTAGCTCAATGTAGAACATAGCATTCTGGGCCGGAGCACCCACTGAGATGCTGATAAGAAAGATTAATGGTGTTGTCTGAGTGGCTGGCATGCGATCAGTGCTTGAGCAACCCAAATGTGTCTGCTATCTAAAGCATCTGTATCCCTATGAAGCGCTGAGCGGGATGAGGCGAAAGGACAAGATGTCACATGAATAAATAAGGGGACGAGAACAGGAGGGTAAAACAGCCCCGCATCAATGTGTTCTGGTCAATGCACAAAATCTGCATCAACGCCAACCAGCGGATACAGAAACAGGGCCATGATGGTGTAAACATATAAATGAATCAAAAGGGTAAACAGGAAAAACAAAGTTTCAATCACCATGGTACTGACTGTATTTTTTGAGTACACATAGGATTTGCATGTAAATTGCATATTTGTCCTATGCTTCTGTATGCTTTGTTTATTATCATCATTGCAATCGCATCACTGCACAGAAGCAGGTCCTGCGTTTGGAGTTCGGGATTAGCCTTGTCATTCGGACCAAGAGCGACAAGAGAGGTTTTCAAAGAGCAATGTCAGTGGCGGCTGGTGGTACAAATTATAGGGGGGACTATATGACATGTTTTTTTTTTTTAAATGTCCAAAATAGACATTTCTAACATTGACTGTATGATTACATATTTTAAATACACATTTACAACTGAATTAATTAAGTAAACACACTTTATTTCCACTTGTGTTAATGATAAGTTAGAACTTAAGCATACTTAATGCTTAGCGTTAGCCTTATGCAAGTAATAAACAAAAAAAAACTTCCGTGTTTGTTGTCATGGTAACGTAGCACCGGGTTTGACAGATCACATGTCTCGGCTCGGATTGATACGAAATCAGCCGCTTTCAACACGAATAAAGCCAGCAAACAGTTGAGCAGCTCATTTTGAGTCGTTTTGGACATACCTTTTGTCACAGACGTCTGTAGATGCAGTTTTAAGACGTAAACACGGAAAACACGGCGTGTGTGACACTTCCGCGTAGGCGCGCGCACATGCCTCAGTCTCTAGTGTAAAAAGTGTAGCTCTGTGGCGTAACTACTGCGTTCAAAAGAGCGCTTTCTGGAGCGCCCCAAAGTCGCTATTTTCCTATGGAGAAAACCATGGTGACGTAGTCACTTTTGATTGTGATTTGATTGGCTAAAAATCCCCATTGATTTTCTATGAGGCTCTGGGGCGTTTCAAACCGCCCCACGGCTGCGTAGAAAAGTGACGCAGGCTGCGCCAGGCAGGCAAGTATACATCTATATCTATTTATAGGTTTTATATATGGATATATATGATTATTTTACACATTTACACTAATAAGAATATAAGATATTTTTGAAAAAATGATATTGTTTTTAGACACAAAAGAAATTGACGTAGTTGGCAGATTGACAGGGGGGCGGCGCCCCAGCGCCCTTAATGGACCAGCCGCTGCTGAGCAATTTATTCTATCAATTAACCTAATCTTTCAGACATCTACAGTACATCGTGAAATATGCATAATGTGTTTATTACAAATTATTACAATACATTGCCACAGGTCTTTTTTTTTTCTTTCAGTATTTTCTCTTGCCTTTTTATGTACCGCATTTTGAGCGCTTATATGTTCACAGCTTCTCTATATGTTATACGATACTGCATATGATATTTGAAAGGAAGAAAACCTAAAGCCACCCTCGCAGCAGTTGAAAAAAAATCTATGTAATGAATGTTGGGAGTGCAGCGCTAGGCCATACATCATCTTATTTCTCGTCTCACTCTCTGAATTCAAAACACTGTTACACGTCAGTATTATTTGTTAACACAAGGGGGAACCTGCTCAGCCGAGTTTCCATGTGAGCTGAAAGATTTAGTCAAACACCATTAGTCTCCAAACTCTACGTGCAACATATTTTTCCTGTGGCTGGGAGCTAGTGCTCTTTCATCTGGGAGGAGTAGCCATCTAAACAACATCTGGGCCGTGCTGGAAATCTCTGCCTCCCGCTAATATGGAGTTTGCAAACAATACACTTTCAAATTACTGTAAAATACACAGTCAAAACTAATGCAAGCTTTTATCTTGACAATGGGTCCATGCTTACAAAGATCCTCACTCCACACAGTTACTAGTTAAATTACAACTTGGGGTCAGTTTTAACACGCACAACCCGTTTAATATCTGTAGCCATGGAGACGGTCTGTCAGGGACATGTAAACAAGTTGAGAAGAGAGCTCAATGTACCTCATGCACTCTAGCAAAGAACAGAACTTTTCACAGTAATTGGGTTCATTTAGTTTGCGGTGTGATGTGGAAAGTGTGTTTTCTGATGTCTGTGTTTTGTCCCATAGGGTTCTGGTCTGTACACATTTGTAACAGATTGTAGTATTCGAACGGACAGTTTTAAAAGTAATTGTTTTTTTTATTTTTTTAACATAGGCTACCAAGTGAAGAGTAGCTCTTTTTCTGGTGGAGACATTTTGTTCAGTTTTTTGCCTCTCCTCCCCCCGGCACCTCAAATATTTAAAATGCCATTCATTTTAATGAAGCAGCAAACAAAGTCATTTTGTTGTTTGTAGACAATGCAAATACATGATTTTTGTTTATAGATATATAATGTAATACAAACATATAATGTGTTTATATTACACTTATCAACGAGTAGTAGCTGTCAATATCAAACTTCAACCTCCGCTTTATTTCTGTAGGATTTGTGGAACTTAGTGAAAGAAAATGTTCTTCAGTCGGTTGTGGCCTGCTATGATTTTGGTGCTGTATTGTCCAGAATAATTTTAGAAATGTTTATTACAAGGTTGTTAGCATGTAGGCTAATTTTGGCAATAATCACTAGTGATAACAATCTACTAAAACACTTCCAGAGGTGGTAATGTTTTCCAATGAGTCAGGTTGTTGGTCGCCATGACAGCTCTGAATTTTCATAGTGTGTAAAGTTTGGATGCTTGTGCTAACTGCCACATTGAAAATACATTACAGCTAACACATGGTCAAGTGAACAACCAAACAATGAGAAAGTGTGTGAAAATGTGAGAGTATGCGTGTTGAAAAGTGGAGACCCCTTTAATGGTCTGGAATGGATAAATCACTTTGATAATACATAATACTAAAATGTACAGTACAGTAGAAGCCACATGCTATACATTCCTTTGCCTTTTGCTCTGACTCTTTGTGATGTAGTGAGGGGGCAGATTACAGCATGACCCTGCTGGTTCATTTTCATTGTATTCTTCATTTTATGTGAGACTCTGCGCAAAGAGAACTTTGTGTTATTGATCTGGGAGAGTGCATGTGTCTTTATCAATATTGGAGACTTGTCCAGCATTTAAATTGCATGTATAGCTTCTAAACAAAGCACAGTGCAAATGTAGTACTGTGTGCGTTTCTCAGCTGTATTCTAGTTACAGGTAACCGGAGTGTTCTGTATATAAGTGCCCCCCTCTCTGCTCCCAGGATCAATTTAGAGGCCTGATTACCCCGCTGCATTATTCATTGTCAGTGGGAGTTGGTTCACTGTTTGAAGATACAGGGTATAATTTAAAAGGCGGAGAATGGAGGCCTGGTCTTGTCTTGGAGTGCAGCCTAAGGAGCATGTTGAAATGAAACCAGGCTTTTTGTAAACTGCCTGGCATTTATCAGCAGGACTGCTCTAATGGGGATGTGACAGGAAAAGGAGAGTCACATCGCACAGGACTTCACAAGAAGATTCATGGAGATGGAGAGCCGTGTAATGATTAGCCCTATCTCCAAATGAGGCCTCCAGTCATATTAGAAAAGGGAAATAGTGTTTGTTAATCTGTG
Organism: Eucyclogobius newberryi; assembly: GCF_026437365.1. Classification (NCBI taxonomy): domain Eukaryota; kingdom Metazoa; phylum Chordata; class Actinopteri; order Gobiiformes; family Gobiidae; genus Eucyclogobius; species Eucyclogobius newberryi. Next base: position 24,853,729 of record NW_027316167.1, on the reverse strand, counting down.
TCCTATTTATCATGTTACACTAAAAGGCTGTATCGAAACTGCAAATGGTGTTGACCGTAGAGGATGAGAGATCAGTCAGATTAACTTGCGTTGGGCCAGTGTGTGCTAACAGCTGCGAGGTTGCAGGTTCACCGCGATGACGAATCGATTTGTGTTTCTGACATGACAACAACATGTGCACTATCTGTGAACACTGTGCGGATATGTAAGAGTTCTCCTGATCTTTTTAACTGGTGTGTTATTAGTATCGCATATTGAAATGTCATTTATTTCCAAATTGCAGATTACGTGGAAAAACAAGATTTTTTTAATTGTTAGAATTATTATTAGTATTATTATAAGCATTAGCTTTAGCATTTGTATTATTATTTATCTTCATTTGAGTACATTTTAATATTAATTTTAATAAATAGTCAAAAAGCTCTAACCAAGTTTACATTCTTTGCTCAGCCACTTTTTCCAGTGCAATATTTTGCATGATTTCCATAAATAGGGATGGCACGATATCAAATCCTGTGTTATTGTGTAATTATTGTGAGAAAAAACATCACGATATAACAGTTATTAACAATTATTGACACAACAAAACAAAAGTGAAATCCTACATTTTCCTACCTTTCCAATAGTATGAGACCAACTTTATGAAATCAAGGTGTGCTTTTTATTAGTACAGATGAATTAAAATGACCTTATTTTGATTCGTTTTTAGTTCTGACATTATATGTGGATGTACAATAGAACTGGATGCTTTTTGAGTTTTGATGTTTTAATTAGACTTCCCACTGTAGATTACTAAAGCAAAGTTTACATTAATTACTGGAGACAGGGCTCACCTCACATTCAGTGTGAAAACTCCTCCAGGCATTTAGCATTTGTGTAGCTCTCTAAAATGATTGTTGTGTTTAGAGCAGGAGTGAACATGGAGCCGAGTGCTGCAGCCGACACTCTTTAAGACCTGACTAAACACAAGTGGACATGTCCCTTAGGCCAGAGTGATCATGTAACACATGTGCTCCGTGCTATCACAATGTTTCACAGCATTCACTGTGCTCACAGTCAACAGCGCTTTCAGAGGATAAGGTCTGAGACAATGTATGACGCACATAAATATGTTTAGTTATAGGCCAGTGTATGCTGTAAAACATGGTAATGATACAATTAACAAACAATTCTAATACACATGACTCATGTACATTATTCTGCTTATCTCATCTTTTAAAGATTGCTCTTTAAGCTTTGTTTATCTATTTTATTTATTTAATGTTTATTATTACAGGTAGGCTGATTGAGAACCAATTCTCATTTACAACGATGACCTGGTCTGCAGCACAAGAACAGAGCAACACTGCATACAATACAACATTTTACAATACAAACCAATGCACAAGTTGCCTTGATGATTCTTATTCTTGTTATCATTTAGCTTTTTCTGCCTTTTTTTTTTGTGAGACAACAGCAATAATGTTGCCCTTCAAAACTGCTGTGTGGAGTGTCACCTTTGTCATTTTCCTCTACATTTGTCTCAGTGTTTTTCAACACGTTGTCTCCCCCCCTTTTTCCTACTCCCCAATCTAGAGTAATAAGAACATTGTGATACATATTTTTTTACTATACCACTTGACCTAATTTTGTTGTAGTCCTGATGCAGAGCTGGCTGCATGGTTTGATTAATCAAGTATATGTGTGAGTGTGTGTATATAACAGACCGCAGCTGTCCCATCGGTGAACTCCAGGCCCCATCTGTTCTACCATTCACCTCTTCATCCTCTTCTGCCTTGGCCACGTTTCTGTGCAGCGTTGCCCAGGGCGTTGTGATAAGTGCCCTTTTCAATGATCACATAGAAACCACCAGTAACGCATATCTATTTTCTACCAAAATTTCCTCCAGATTTTGGATCGACTTTTTCATCTTTTCTACATTGTCCTAAACATCACTGGACTCATTAGTAGAATGATAATGATTTCACAATTTAGATAAAGTATATTTAAAGGCTGTATTTGTATGTGTTTGAACAAAATGTATCACCCAAAACTGGCTCAAGAAGCCATATTTTCAATCAATGTTTTTAAATCCGCCTTCTACCATTGGCTTCCTTCACTGTAATTAAAACCAAGTCTCCGAAGCAATAAAGTTGCTATATCAACACAGTTGGTTGGTAGAGTGATCCAAGCCTCTACCAACTTTTCAAAAGCCAGCAGCTGTTTGCTAAATCATCTGTTGAGGAAACCATAGTGCCAAAAAGCCCACTTTAAGTACCCCATGTTAATGCCCCTCATATTTAACCGCCCCAGGAACAGATGCCAGCTTCTTTTTAATTAAGCAACCTCTTGAGCTTTGTTACTTCTCATTGAGCGTTAATGCTGCCTGCTCCACAAACCTGTAACTAGAAACGCTGAACATCCCATTTTCCACGTTGCTGAGCTGGTTCTAATGATCATTTGATAATGGGCAATAACTAAGTTCCGAAGCTGGAGAGCCAGTCGTTAACAGGTGTAGCTCCATGAGAAACTTTACTCCACCAAAGTTTTTATTGCAAGTTGTAATAAAGTAAGGGCAGTCGATAATCCACTTTTATACAGTGGATAAACACAAGTATGATCTAAAGTGTGGTGAGCAGTCAGTAGAAAGATATCTCAAATCTGCCTCAGGTGAACTCACTCACTGGTTATTATGTGGTGTTATTCTGCCACTTTGTTAGCGAAAGGCCAGAGGTCTAATTAAGTTGAGGCCTGGGTGGCTTTGGATCTGATTGTTTTGCCCGTAAGTAGCCACTTCTTTTAGACATTTGCTTGTAAGAAGATGGGGAAATATTTATTCATTAGGTTAAATTGTACTATTCAAGAGTTATGAATTGTCATCTGTTCAAGCCATAGTGCAACAACATGCGGGTAGTACAAGAGTAAATTAATAACATTAGACATTAAAGTCTTAATTTTATGAGATTAAAGTCAAAGCTTGAAAAAAATCAAAAAATCTTCACGAGAATAAACTCGCAATTTTGCAAGAATAAACTCATGATACTACAAAAATAAGCTTTTAACTCTATGAGAATAAAGTTATAGTCAAAATAAAAATGTAATTTTCCAGAGGCAAACATCGAATCTTCGCAAAGTGAAGCAGAGACACTTTCAGCCGGGGCCAGGACGCAATAGATGGCCTTTTTAAATATAATAAACAATCATTTCCCCGGTGCCGTGGCCCATGTCCTTCTGGTGTGAGGAACTCGGCTCCTGGGCACTGGGCTGGATACCGACACCGTGCTCAGAGCCACACCCACAGCGAGTCTCGGACAATTTTCACCAATAATCTGCTCCCTCAACTTCGGCCTCTTTACCATTCTTAACTGTACAAAGTCACTGTTCATAAGAGTTATTGTGTGCATAGGTTTTACAACACAGCACTACGGGCTTGTGGAGCCGTGCACACTCTGCAGCCAGTCCTCCAGACCCTGTACTGCGGGCCTGAGGACGGGTGGCTGTTGTGTATGTTCTGCAGCATTCAGGATCAGGGACTAAACAGTTTAAGCTCTGTGTATTGGAGTAACTTACAAAAGATTTGGAGACAAACACCCAGTGAGAGGATGCGCTTAGTCCTCTGTGCAGCAAGGTAAGAACTTCATTTGTCATCGTATTTGGCAAAACTAAGCCCTCTCACAGTTAGGGTACTCTGGTGTTGGGTGCACTTAACCTAACCCGTGTCCGTGGTTGGAGCTGCACTCATGCCATGGTTATGTATTCGCCCTATATGATTTGATCAGCTATAGTTTTCTCTCATTGTAGTTATCTGCCTGGGCTACATGGGTGTGTTAAGCTGTGGTTGTCAGTCTACTGTAAGCTAAGAGGTGGACCAGGTTGGCATGTATGTAAAACATCACTTTTAGACTGGGTCAAACACAATCCGAGCATTAATTAATTTTATAATTTTAATTCATTCAACATATAGCTCCAATAATGACTGAAATGAGTCTGTTTTACCCCTGCACAACACTGGTGTTACTGTAGTAGATGCTCAGACTGCAGACAGCTGTTTTGGTGTTCTGTGTGAATAAACAATATTATTAGGCCCGAGCGCCACAAGCTGGCGAGACGTGTGCACGAAATCGAGCGCGAAGCGCTCGCCCACTTCCAAACACTCACTAACGCACTCCTCCACTCATGCACGCCCCGTGCATACTAATTAGTAGTAGGAAATTGGAACATTACCGTTGTAAACGGGCGAAGCCCGTGCAAAAGTGCGCACTAAACGAGCACTTTACATTGAGATGACGACCGCGAAGCGGTCGTCATCCCCATATAAAGCACTCATTTGCGCTAAGTAGCTCACGAATACGTTCCCCATCTCTTGCATGTTCCGTGCACATAAGCATGTAATGCAAAAATTGAACATTATTACTGTATAGAGGGCCAAAAACACAAAGTGGGCGGAGCCCACTCAAAATTAACGAAAGTACCCGTCAGTGACCAGGGACCCACACCATGAGGTAGGAAAGCGCAAGCGCTTTCCGAAAATGTATAGTTTATGGTATTTGAAAAATGGGAAACATTGTTTTCGCATCGGAATATTCTTCTTCTTTCTTTCTTCTCGGGACCTATTTTTCACCCAGTGAACATTGACGAAAAGTCACAAAAATTTGCACACCTCTAAAAATCGTGCCTCTCTACATTCTGGCTATTTCCCTTTTCTAAAATAAAAAATTGGCGCCCCCAAATGTACCAAAAATGCATTGAGAGATTACCCCAAAAAAATCTGATCGTAGAATCATGAAATTTGGCGCAGAGGTAGATGGTGACAAGAGAAGTAAAAAGTATTACTACGGCAACGCCGTCCGCCCAACCAAATGTCGGCCATATTGGCTAAGCATGACTCGGGAGTTTTTCCAAATGTACTTTTATGAACTCCTCCCAGGGCGTAGGCCCTAAAAAGCTGAAATTTGGTGAAAATGCTACTGAGGAGTTGGACATCAAAAGTTATCAAATTACATTGATCCCTGTCACGGTCTCTGAGCGGCGAAGCCGCAAACTGTAGCTAGAATTTCAGAAATCTCCCGAATTTAACATTTCTGCCGTTTGCGCAGATAAAGTCCGAATTGCGTCAAATTAGAATCAGTTGTTAAACTCTTTGCCCTAAACCTACTTGAAGCGAAATAAATTAATTTGGCGCCACAGCGCCCCCTACAGATTTTATATGGAGGTTAAATGTTTTGCGAAATTATATGAAATTTGACACACAACTCAATTTTGGCATCTTCATCAAAAAAGTCAATGAGACCCATGTCATAATTGTTATGGTTTTGCCGTAGCGATGACCAAAACCTCCCATGTTATTCCAATGGGGAAATCACCAGAACATGTTTACACTTTAGACTTTCACAAACTCCTCTTAGGGCGTTAGACCTATTAACCTGAAATTTGGTGAGACTCATCTTCAGGGGTGGACCATCAAAAGGTATCCACATTTTTATTCAAAGAGTCACGGTGTCTGTGCGGCACATTTTGCCAATAATTCAAAATAAAATTGCTTTTTGAATGGTAAAACAAAGGGTGAAAGCGTCACAGATTCAGCAGTAGGCGTAATAAAAGGACAATTGGGGTGCGTTAGCGCCCCCTCCTCTTACGGCGTGGCGGCATCGTGGCGGCGGCGTGGCGAGGGCCGATCATTGCCGCTTGCGGCTATATTTATATATTATTATTATAAACATGAATACAATTGGTGCATGCCCCAAAAATGTATCACCACCAGGTGCCACTATGCTGTCCAGTGTAGACTGTTGTTTGACCGTTGGTCCAAGGGATGCCAAAAGGTTAGAATCGGTGCATAAAACTCTAGCTCCCAGTGCACCCGGCTCCTCAGGCCGCAGGGGCTGTAGTAAATGTTATCGCAATGAGCATGTTAGGACTTGATTGTGCGCGAAGTGTCCACGTAGAGAAACAAAGCAACAGAGGAATGGAGTAAGTGTGAATATCCCACCAAGGTTCCTCCACCTGTCTGCGGGTGGCTGTGGCACGGAGCACGGCCGGTGTCTGAGCCCCGAGGAGCGCTGAGGGTTGATCCAAATGTTTGTGAATCATGTGTAACAGGAGAGGTGCTGCTAAACTGCTGTTGTGATCTGTCTTGTTATCTGGGAGTTCTTGTAAAATCATGAGTTCTATAGTAATACGAGTTTATTCTCGTTAATGTTGGACTTTTTCTGGCTTTGACTGTAATCTTTGACTGTATGACCTTTTGTTGCTTGTAGTATTTATTTGTGTATTTATTGTTTGGATCGGCCCTTATACTCCATCATATAATTGCAATAATTCTGTGTATCATTGATAATCATTGATATGTGGGTGAAAAATAATCATTATAGCCCCAACTTTCCCTTACAACACAACCTCCTGCCAAATGCACTTGATCTCTAAGCAATATAAATTACCATTTTCTTTTTCAGCCATCAGGAATACTTTGTTTGTTTGTGTTACACTCAACAAAAACAACCTTTTAACAGTATTTAAAGAGAACATGTAGTGCCTTTATAACACCATGGTACACTGAGCTACTTGTGATAATACTGGTTCATCCCTTATTATTACCTGAGGAATGTTAATGTACATTCTTGAAGTACCGTATGCTGAATGTACTACACTTTTAATGCTGTACTGAGGTTTTTGTATTAATTCTCATTTCTTTGGCCTTTGGTGATTTCCTCTTGAGCCGACAATGAAATCTGTCACCTTTGTATGCAAATGTGGCCAGATAATGCTATTAATAGCTAGCTGCCCTTACCGGTGAGACACAAAGGCTTCTGTGCTGCCGTGATAACCCTGGAAACGGTGACTGCTACTCTGAGCTAGAAGATTAACATCCTTATAGGTTGGAAGGGTTAAATACACTTCTTTGCTTTGTGTAATGAAGTCGGAGAGTTTAAGAAAGACATGGATATGCCGGTAACACAGTCCTGCCCACAGTGCAGAAGCTATATAGCTGGCTTTATTTGCAGCACAAGCCTTCTTGTCCCAGGGGTCTTTGGTGTAGAGGGAGCGTATGTGCTCTTTCTGATCATTACTTGTACATAGCCCAAGCTGCACGAGAAAATCAGGTAGCTCGACTTCCAAGATGCCTTTGTGCTTCTTGTTTTCTCAGCCTTTACGAGAAGAAATCAATCTTTTCTGAAACTTTCTTCAGAGCACAGCAGACTGATAGAGAATTCCTAAATTGATGCAAGATGAAACTTTTAAGTCGCTGTGTCTTTATTGTCCTTGCACAACTGCCCTACTTGACACACACTGTTTTTTCATACAGCTGCCCACTAAGATCCTGGTCTGCAGCTGAAGATCACTAAGTAGCTGCCCTTAAGCTGTTGGGGTGAGAGAGAGGCTTATTCATTCACTGGAAATCTGGCCAGATTTGACTGTGGGTGAAATTTACGCCTGAACGCCAGTGACACTTTGTGTAGGCTCTTCTGGAGGTTCTGTGCTACATCTTTTTCTCTTCTTTGTAAATGGAAATTGCTTCTCTTTTGTGTGTAATGGTAGAAACAACCCACTATTCACCTGTGTGATACACAACGTAATAAATTAATGGAGTTAATAACTTGTTTGTCAAGCTCAGGTAAAGGTGATTGATTGAATGATTGAATGATTGAATGATTGAATGATTGAATGATTGAATGATTGAATGATTGACTGAATGAGTGAATTAGTGGACTCAGGTCTGAATTTTAACTGCTACATCAATTCAATTTTACCACCTAAAAAACATTGTCAAAACTTAAAATAGAATAGTGTTGAAACCAGACTTGGAGAGACTTGTCTCCAGTAGATTAGAACACTTTAACGGCCGCTCACTGGTCTCTCCAAACGAGCTGTAAAACAGCTGCAGTACATCCAGAACGCTGCTGCTCAGGTCCTGACTAGAACCAGGAAGTACCATCACATTAGTCCTGTTCTCAGGTCTCTGCACTGGCCCCTGTGGCTCAGAGAATAGACTTTAAAGCAGCTCTGCTTGTGTACAAGTCTCTCCATGGCCTAGCACCAAAGTACATCCCGGACATGTTAGTGCCATATGAACCATCTCGGATTCTGAGGACCTCAGGGACCGGCCTCCTGCTGGTGCTAGAGTCAGGACCAGACACGCTCCCGTTCTATGGGGTAAAAGTCGGGAATACCCTTGCAGAGGTCGTAAGACACACTCCCACCCTGTATTGTGGTTGTAATATTATTTTATCGCTGTAAATTGCATTTTGCATGAAATGTGCTCTACAAATAAAATTTGATTGATTGATTAATGAATTGATTGAATGATTGATTGATTGATTGATTGATTGATTAATAATGTGCTTCTGTTCTGTAGTTAGAAGGACAAACAAACATTATATTTACTGTATTATTCTATTTCCCATTCATGATCACAATTCATATTTTTCCTGTGGTGTAGACAATTGCATACCCAGTCTAGTTTTCATTAACTACATAAGATCTAAGGAGTACTCTAAAACAGGGATGTGCAAACTTTTTTTCAATGAGTGCCGCATTTTGAAACTTATACATAGCACAGGGCCACAAACAAGCCGGCAATGAAGTGAACCATTGGAAATGTTGCATTTGAAATAGTTTCGATGCACCTCCACACCTTTAATATTACTTGGAACATTCGTATTAGGTTGGTATAACATAAAGATGTTTGAATTTTTCTAATTTTACTGTAAAAAGTACTACTTTTTGTTGTTTGGGCCAACTTAGCAGGAAGCCTGAGGGCCAACAAAAATTGGTCAGAGGGCCAAATTTGGTCTCCGGGCCACAGTTTTGACACCCCTGCTCTAAAAGGAAGCAGTGTTGTGGTTGCCTTTACTCGCAATAACAAACACAATACTTTAAGTTAAAGATCCAAGACATAATTTCTTATGGATAGCCCACTCAAAGATGCTGCACTCTTACATAACACTGCAACATCATTATGGAGACAGGGAGGGAAAGGCAGAATCTATGTTTTTTAGCCACTGCAGCTGCAGAGGAGTCGGCTTGTCCACGCCATCTACTGGTGGACTGAGGAACAGAAGTTTAACCGCCACTAATGACCACTCGGGGGAGAAGGCAGGGGCCAGAGGAAACTAACAGCCCTTCTCAGGCCATGGATTTGTGGCTTTTGAACGCTACTGACACATATGATCCACCATTGGCCAGTGCCATTAGTCATGTGTGACAAATCCAGGCTCCTGGGCCCACAGTGCTTCTCTGCAGTGCTGCTTTTGTCGGTGCTGATGTGTAATTTGTCTACCTTCTCCATTCATCTGACCTTCCACTTGACAGGGCTTCATCTCAAAGACAGGTTTGTGTGCGCTCTGCTCCTGCTGACACACAAAAAGCAAGAAGTCTCTTAGTGTTGCCGCTATCCTAGGAGCATCCCTCTTGTCAAGTTGTTTTTCCAGGACCATCCCTGCAAAGAAACAATAAGCTGCACATGATGTCTTGAGTGGCAATGGCGTAGGAATTTAAACTAAGAACACATGGCGAAATGTGAGGCTATTATTTTGAATTTTAACTGTTGGAGATTGCAAATATTTCTAACCCAGCAATAATTATCCATATGCAGTAGAATGAGGCTGAAATTGTTATTTTACTCTTTGATTAATCTAGCCTAACGATTACGCTTTCACTTCATTGATTATTTGTTTTTGTCATGAACAGCCCATATTTTATTTTATTTTTTCAAATTCTACTCAAATAAAGCGAAAGTGAAGTTGCTTAAAACTCATGATCGAGTGTGTTTCAGACCAAATTGTTTTTTGGGTGTAATTCCCCCTGAGCCCTAAATACTCTTTACATAGCACATGGAGTATATGTGAGGTACAGATAACAATTATTTGACAATCATCCCAATAACTAATTAGTTGTGATGAATTGATTAAAGTGCATTTGAAGGTTTCTTATGTTTTTCTAATTAGGATTTTGCGTGTTGAGACAGGCCCTGGGGTTTATCATCGTTTTACATCAGCTAAGTTGCAATTTATCTAGAATTTTTTTTTAAAAGTGCTGTCATCAATAAGTGACATTCTGTACAAGCGGGAAACACCCATTTCTGACAGTTTAATCAATCATTCAACAACACAAGAAGAGTTATTGGGTAACATTATACATCAAATCCTAACTATTGTGCAACTTGTATGGATTCTGGCCCTTGTTTACACAGTTGCTAGGTAACAGTCCTGGAATTACCTCTGCTCATGTCCAGCTGGGAAGTAAAATTATAAATGTTACAAGAATTGTCAAACTGGCGGGGTGGCAACTTTTTAGTACAATCTTAAATATAATCATGTTAACTGCGTTTTAGTAAAATGTGTAGTCTCACCTTTCATACGCACTTTAAACAGTTTGAGCTCATATAAAGAATACATTTAATATACGTTATGCTGTTTATTGGCATCGTTTTAATGTGATTCTTCCTTGGTTCTTTGGTTGAGCTCAGAATCAGGCAATAAATCTAGTCAATTTTAAGTCGCAAAATCGCCCGGTTGTACTTTCATATAATTTCTCATCTTGGCACCTCTACATTATCATCTAAAAATGCCAGAAACACATACATACAAAGTGCTGACTCATCTGTTTTGTAAATGTGGGTGAAAATAATGAATTATGAAATGTAAGGCACAATTGAGGGAGGCGTGATCCATTGGTTAGGCATGAACGGCTTGAGAAATGACTGTTGCCTTGCTTTAATTGCACATATCGAAGTTTTTGCGCCTCACTGGCTTAAGTGTCCTGTTATTGGAGTTCATTTACTCTGTGCTCCCTATTTAAAATAACACAGTAGAAAAGAGAAGAGTATGTATTATTACTTTTTATATACACATTATTTGATGATTGTTTTTACTTTACTAAAAGGGTTGGTTAAACTGGATGGTTTTGTCTATGTGAAGTGTTTTTATGACATTTATCCGACGTGCAATTTTTGACCTTGAAGCATTCATTGACACTTTTATTGAAGCAGGATAATGCAGGGAAGCTGAAGTATATTCTTACATGCCCAAGTAATATAGTATAGTATTATTCTTTTTAAGTCAATGTAAAGTGTTATCGCAAATGACATGGACAAACAAGTTAATACGTGCTGAAATATCTCTCTGAAGGGAAGATGTAACTGTACTTAGTTGATTACAGGGGTTATGTTATATATGTTATAAGTTAATTATGTGTATATGTATATGTGCATTTACAATGTTCTCTCTTAATCTTCCAAAGATATGCATGTGTTAGACAAAACTGGCAACACTAAATGTGAGAGTGAATGTGTGTGTGTGTGTGTGTGTGTGTGTTTTTTGCCATTTTGATACGCATTATGTATATACTTTTGTTGTCATTGTCTTTGTTAATCATTAGGGATGGTTGTTGTTGTATTTTTGGCATCGTTGTTTTGTTGTTTTGTTTTATTCTGTTGTTGATCTCTTTTTTCCTTTTTCCCCCCTCGTCTTTGTTTGTTTGTTTGTTGAGTTTCAAATCCCAGTTCTATGAATCTTAATTAAAAATAATAATGATAATTGTATATTATACCCTAAGGTGTGAACTGTTCATGACCCTAATGAAACATCTAGTAGTGATGAGCATAAGAACAAGAAAACTGAAGAATCTACTTGGATGAGTGCTGAATGTATTCACTCTAAAAACGTTCTTTTGCTGTCTTGATAACTACAACAATCGTCAACAATATTACCGTCAACAATATTTTAACAATGCGTAAGAAATGTTCTCAAACGGGCCTGTAAATGTCCTGGCTGAGGCTCAAGTCAAGCACAAAACGTGATTAGACCCTTAATTTAACCGCAAAAGGGCAGAAATATCACTTTTTACCCATGATTTGGAGATTAAACTTGATGTTTCGGTCTCTTTTTTAGGTTTTTAGGATTTACTCTTTTTAATCATAGACAATATTCTAATTTAGCACAGCTACAAAAGAACAATTGCAATATTATCTGTGTTCCAATATTTCTCCCAGCCCTAGTGTTGCCTTTGTGCCAGTTACAGTCTCTCCATTGAGCTGCTGAATTCAAATTGCCTGGATCTCATCAGCCTATTCCCTTTACTCTGTCTTTTCATTTGCTGCCAATAACCCATCAAAACATTATTAACATTACAGGTTTTGTGTGGTACTGTGTCTTGGTTTCTAATTTCCTACGTCTCTACTTTGCTGGAATACTTCCTCTGCGAGCACCACTTGTATGGAAGTGGACCTCACCTATTAATGCCGCTCTGAAAGTAATCTTTGATATTCGTAACTTATTAAAACTAATTGAACTAGGGCTTTTATCTTTGATATAAGAAGACTCTTGTTATCTTCTTAAAGAAAATAGCTTTGAAGTTCTGTTTCTTTTTTTCACAAGCACAAAGGCACGCTGGTATTTTATTAAGGCACGAGATACTGCACAATGCTGTTAAAGACTGCTCCGTGAAAACTTTAATGGAATATAAAGGTACATGACTGCAAATTTGAAAAGTACAACAATATTTTTAAAGGACCACGACCTGAACTTTGTCTAATTATTGTTGTGTAATTATATTTTTTGTTTTTAGAGGTCAAATTTTTGACTGCGATAAATGCTGAAATTGAAATGATGTGCATGAGCTTGGACACTCGCCCTGATTCAAACAGCATACAGATCTTTTCACAATGATTTTAACACAATTTTGTTACCATATTTTCTGGACTATAAGTCGCACCTTTTTTCATAGTTTTGGCCGAGGTGCGACTTACACTTATACTTATATACTTATACTCCGGAGCGACTTATATGAGATATTATTTGTTATTTTCACACTTGCAACAGCATTTCATACTCCAGTGCAATTTATATATATATTTTTCCTCTCTATTATGCATTTTTTGGCTGGTGCGACTTATACTCCAGTGCGACTTACAATCTGGAAAATACGGTAAAAAAAATTGTCTCCAAGTTTAGCCAACTATCAACAACAGCATAATTCTACTTTGATGTGCTCAAATACTACGCAATAGAAAACATTGGATATTGAATTTCTAAAAGCTGAGCACGTAGCTTTGTTTGGGCCCATGCAGCGGTCCGGAGAAGTCAATACAAACAGGGTTGACAGAGCGCACATCACTGTAATAAGTAAACACATAGCAGCCCCATATGATTTATTGCTGGGCCGTGATGACATTTTGTGTTGTGTTATTGGGACAAAGAAGACCAGCCATAGGAGACAAACCGTGCATTCTCATTCTTGTGTTTCGTGCTGATGAAAGGCCGGCGTGCTTATCTCAGTAGAGGAGGAGAATCCAGCCCTTCTGCTTTGGCTGGGAGGGTTTGAAAGGTAGTGGTAAATGGGGATGTGGGGGTTGCAGTACGATAAAGGCCCAATAGTCGCACCATGACAAGAATAATAAGTCCTTCCTTGTCATTACACTTTTGGAATGTAGACCTATTTTCTTTAAAGGATCTCCACCTTCAGCTGAGGACACAATAGAGACAAAATAATACCAATTGGATTTAACTGTGGTTTGTATATACTGTTAAATTACTTCCTAACTATGACACTTTATTTTGTTTGTTTGAATGTTTACTTTAGTGTGTTTGCCACCCGACAATTATACATTTTATTTTACTGCAGATATTCTAATTAAAGAGCCTGTATCCAAGTACAGGACCTGTACGTCTCCTGGGGACGTACAGGCCCTGCAGAGATGGAAGTCTGCAGTCGATCACCTTCAGCACAATGTGCTGTAGTCTCTGTTTGTTCAATGATGGCTGTGTAAAACTGCACCATCATCTCCGCTGGCAGCTTAGCTTTCCTCTGCTGGGGCTTCCTGATGAGGGGAGCTGATGGTGGGCTCACACTTGAGATCCTTGGAAAGAAAGTCTAAAGGTCCGTGCACACACGACACGGCAGGCTGTTGTATTTGCCTCAGAGTGGAGCGCAGGGTGGAGGGGAAACGGCAAGGACCCAGAGCTGCTATGCACAATCTGGGGGGTTAGCAAGTTGTTGTGATGAGCATCAATGTTTGCCACTTCCAAGAAATAATTAATGACCAAGAGAAGGAATCTTCTTGGAGTCAGCTCTGTCTGACCTGTTCACAAATGAAGCCCTGTTCTTTTGGGCAACAGATCTTTCTGACTCTGTGATTGAATGAGCTTAAGTGGCTCTCCTTACGCGTTCAGTTAAATCCAACTGCCGTGCAAGCGGCAGCTCCTTGCAAAGCTATCAATCCTGCGCTCTCCCTGGTGGTACAACAATGCACTCTTACACTGGCAACCACTCACACATGAATGGGATTTAGAGCTCACTGCTTCCTGTGTGCACAAGCCTTTAACCAAAATCAGTACAACCTGTGATGACTGCATCTCATAAGTAGGCTGGTTGTTGTTAGAAGTGGCATGGTGCCTTTTTGCCTTTTGTAAGTTGTGAAACATGCTATAAGCTTTTTTGAATTTTAATGTGAGGACTGAGTTTCAACCACTGCTAACAATGTGAAACTATGGTAATTTAAAGAATGCATAAGACATACTATAGTTTTGTTTTTGTTTTTTGCAGCAATAATAATCCTCCTGTTACTTTTGGTTCGTCAGCCTCTTGTTTTGCATTATTTTCAGTACAATTTGTATGTTATACAGATTACACATTTTACATTTTGCTTTTTGTCATTTCTTTATACATTTTTATACCTTTCTACATTCTTGCAGTACTACTTTTGCCCTTTGCTATTAACATAAAGTAATGTTGTACCTTTCTGCAGTTATTACATTTTTCACAGTTGTAAGACCTTCTGTTTTGTTGCTGTTTTTGTCGTACTATAAGCAAGGAAAACTTAAAGGCGGTATGGATGATTTTTCGGCGATTTGAGAACGCAGGCGGAAGTGCGCATGCGCACTCCCCGTGCGGACTGATACAACACACACGTGCGTTTGTTTATTAGCGCAACGGAGCGCATCGCATCGCTCGTCTCCCGTAGATTTCTGTCCACTTCTGCGTCAGCTCGAACTGTCTTTCCCCGTCTTCATTTTGCCCCGTACACTGAGGGAACTATATTATGATAGATCCATGCGCTTGGGCATGGATCACGTGGGGACGAGTCTGACACGGCTGCAGGTGAGCGGTAGGTGCGTTTTATGATTGATACGTGGCAGGACAAATGATTCATCCACGCCACGGGGAAATATGATAAAAAAATTGCTGAAAAAAATTGTCCATACCACCTTTAAGCAGAACTACCTTTAAATTAAAATCCCTTTAAAGCATTTGATGCATTTTAATACAATATCATGTTTATGTCACACACTTCCTGTGATATTACATCTGCTAGACTCACTACTCATACACTGTGTAGTTCAAGTAGTAGTATATTATATTATATCATATTACTTTCAAAATAAAATCACAATTGTATAACAATCTTATATTGAGGGGAATATTAGTTACATACATAGATCCCTCCATACATACATTTTGTCAGTGAGGACAAAAATATATTTTTTAATTTATTCAACGCATAAATAGGCCTTAATGGTAGTGCTCATAATTGCATTCATTGTATTTTTTGTTCTGGGCCAGGATAGAATTTTTGCCTCTAGATGCCTATAAAACCATAAGCCTGTAATCACGTGTGTCCAGCGGCCAATGGCTCCACACCGGAAAATGGTCCAGGGCCATGTTCTGTGTCCAGGTCATCCTCTGTACCAGGAGCGTGTAGCTCCATGGTCTTACCTGGTGTGATGGTAGAGAATCTACCAGGTACAGGTCCAAACCTCAGTGGGACACTGGGTACTAATGCTACAACTAGTGCGGGGGAAAATGCCTTGATTATTGTAACACCAGTTAATGCCCACTGTGAGATGCACTGTTTCCTAAACTAGTCAAGTGCGATGCTTACTAAGAAATAACTCATGATGTGGTCCCTCATGATAATCAAAATTAAAAGAAGGTTTTTTTTTTTTTTTTTTAAATAAGGGACACATTTGGTAGATAGTCTAGAAGAGTCTCACTAAAGGTTCCTCAGTACCTCCAGTCTGAGGGCTCATGCTGCAGTCACTGCTGCCTCTGAGGCTCAGATCTGATCAAATTCAGCTCTAACTCCTCCTAACTCCTGACCTTCCCCCACCTGCTGCATCTGATTTTTCAAAAAGCCTCTCCAGTCATACAAGTTATAAAGAACAGTGACTGAATAATGCTACACAAAGCATTTATTTTCTAAACTAGTTGTGGTTCTAATACACTCACAAAAATCTGCTCCTCCCAAGAGCTGTTCCTTTTTAGAGCTGTAATAAATAGGGATGTTTACAATGGAATAATAAAAAAGAGCAGCTCAAGCTTATACCCCTTATAATATAGATCTTCTCCCATCTCTGTATAGGATCTTGACCCCAACAGGATGGAGGATTTATGACAGGCTCTCGAAGGAAAACAAATTTGCTATTATCAAAGGACACTTTATAACCGCATTATACAAAAATAGCAAATGTGCATGTGAATCATAAGGCACATCGTTTTAATAACATTTTATTGTTTTGGCTGTACCATCTGCCACGTTCTGTGAATATATTTAGACTTTTTGATTTGGTTTGACTTAAATCTAGTCTTTACAACTTGCACTGATTTGACTGCCAATATGAACTTGCCTACAATGTAATCATGAGGAAACGCCTTGCAAGTGTTTCGACCTGCCCCTCTTAATCCAAAATGCCAGAACAGTAAATCGTGCCGCCCACAGCAAATATCCCTGTTGTTTTTTGGCTTGGCCTGTACAAGTGGGTTTGCACAACTCTCCTTCCTTCGCTTAAGCACTTGGCATTGACCCCACATAGCAGTGTGCATTACAGGAATACAGCACCATTCCAATGGGCCCTGGCAGCGTGTGTTTGTGAAATATTTATTACACATTCCACAATGAGGAACATTTCCTGAGCGGCAGAAGTGCTTTTGAGCAAGGCAGAGTTGCTCCCAGATGTTTTGATAAAGGATTGTGTAGCAGTTGTTATTGTAAAAGAGCAAGAGTACGTGTTCTCACTGTACTCTTCAGGGACTAATAAAAGCAACACAGTGTATTTATGTATTGGTACTTTTAAAAAGACTGCTAAATGTTGAAGTATCAGTGTTTAAAATTTCCATGAAGAGATTCGTCAACACCCAGATGTAGTTTGGGGATAAATGCTTTATCTGTTAAGGTTCAATCTGGTCTGAAAAAGCATCTCTAAATTATTAGAAGACCAAATGAACATCATAGGACAAAATCTATTTACATTTTAAGATAATTTGCAGTGATAATTAATATTCTTTTGAATGATTTAATGTTGTCTAGTCGTAGGTGGAGTATGTGGAATTTCTAATTATTTTTGAATCTAACTAAGACACAGTTATAAGTACAAGAATTTAATGAAAAATATAAACATTTCCAACAAAATTCATCAAATTCATGCCATTATAAAATCCCTTTCATAACACCGCCATCACCCTCTTGGTACGTATAGTTGCTCTGGTGTGGAATTTTCAAGCCGTTAGCTAGTAATCAGTAGGGAAAGCTTGAGCTCCAAATGAATAATGATATCTGGTGGAGAAGGCTGGTTCTCATTTTAGAAACACAGCTACTCGGACAAGATAAGAGGGAAGAAAATAGTTGTTTCACTTTTCTCTTATCAGTGAGAACTGCATAATGTAATCTGACTCAACAGCGTATCAGATCAATCACTCTGTCTGCCGAGGAGGAGAGCAAAGGGATCCGAGAGTTGGCTAATTAAAAATAATCTACAAACAAAAGGGAACGCTTTAACAGGTCATATACAAGGCATGTTGACAGATCATTGTCTGTTCAGAAACTTAAGTTTTGAGTATTGGAGCTCTATTGGTTAAAATGAGAAGAAAACAAATACTATGCATATTTTAAACACTGTGACTTGTACAGTGTGACCACTTGCTTGAAACTGAATGTTATTTTACTCCTAAAAATATAAATTTAAGGAAGATTATTTTTGATTGATCAGCATAAATTGCTTTGCAACAATAATATATCTTATGTTTTCAGACCTAATGAATCAGCATCAAAATAGAAAATAAAACACTTAATCAGCCAATGGTCTTCTTACCAAAGCACACAACAACAACAAATGTTTGAGTAATCAGCAAGAGTTATAATGGGTTGACGTGGTTCTGACAAGACAGGTTGAACAGCATGCTAATGGAATCATAACACCAGCTCACCTTTCAGGGCTAATTCACTCCACATACCCATAAATCCATCCACCGCTCACTGCATTATTCCTCACATTATTGTGCATGCAGCGGCATGAGGCTGCTTTATGTCTCTGTTTACAGAGGCAGGACGACTTTGTCTCCTTGTACAATGTCAGTAACATGAGAGGCTGAGGAGGGGAGAGCTCTGTGTGGACAATGGTCAGCACAAGCACACAGATGTTGTTATGGTCAATATGAATACATTTATTTTGATTTTCCAACAACATGTATTGTTTTCCTGAGTTTCTGCAAAAAACTGTTTTCGGAGGAGCTCAAGTCAAGACACGGTTTCTGTTGGAAATTCTTCCTATTACAATATTGTAAACCTTTTTTAGATTTAGAGAAGTCAAGATTGAGCTGAACACCATTCATGATATCATGAAGACTAAGATATTCCTTTATTGTCCCACATGGGGAAATTTCATTGGTGCAACGCAGGTAGATACAGAGGTAGATACAGAAGAACAGATCACTTATAGGAAGTATGAAAAACACTTTCAGTAGAAGATCTCCTATAAATAAATAAAAACTCCCATAGACAAATAAATAAATAAATAAATACCATTGCATGTGATCCCGACAGTAATTGCACATGAATATGTGTCACGACAGCACATAGATTGCACATGAATTTCACAGTAATTGCACATGAATTCCAACAGCAATTGCACATATGACAGAATTGCACATCAGTATTAGGTTAGGTCAGTATTGCGAGTGTTCAGTACTAACAGTTTTTGTTATAAAGTCTGACAGCAGCAGGAAGGAAAGACCTACGGAACCTTTCCTTCACACATCGAGGGTGGATCAGTCTCTCACTGAAGCTGCTCTCCAGAGCGGAGAGAGTGTCCTGCAGGGGGTGACACTCATGGTCCAGCATAGATGTGAATCTAGCCAGGACCCTCCTGTCCCCCACCTCCTGCACCGAGTCCAGAGCACAGCCCAGGACGGAGCTGGACTTCTTGATGACTCTGTCCAGCCTCTTCCTCTCCCTCTCTGTGATGCTGCTGCTCCAGCAGGCCACACCATACAGGAGGGCCGATGCCACCACAGAGTCGTAGAAGGTCTTCAGGAGTGGCCCTATCACTCCAAAAGACCTGAGTCTCCTCAGGAGGTAGAGCCGACTCTGGCTCTTCCTGTACAGTGCGTCTGTGTTATGAGTCCAGTCCAGTTTGTGGTTCAGATGAACACCCAGGTACTTGTATGAGTCCACTCTCTCAATGTCCCGTCCCTGGATGTTCACTGGTGATGGGGCAGTGGGGTGGCGTCTGCGGAAATCCACCACCATCTCCTTGGTCTTCCCCGCGTTGATGAGGAGGTGGTTCCGCTGACACCAGTCCACAAAGTCCTGCGCCAGTCCTCTGTACTCCGCGTCATCGTCGTCCGTGATGAGTCCGATGATGGCAGAGTCGTCAGAGAACTTCTGCAGGACACAGCTGTCCGTGTCATGTCTGAAGTCTGCAGTGTAAAGGGTGAAGAGAAAGGGCGCGAGGACAGTGCCCTGGGGCGCCCTCACACTGCAGGTCGAGTGTCAGACACACAGTTCCGGGTTCTCACAAACTGGGGTCGGTCTGTGAGGTAGTCCAGGATCCACTCTGCCAGGTCAAACTCCACACCAGCCGTCTCCAGCTTGTCCCTCAGGAGCAGCGGCTGGATGGTGTTGAAGGCGCTGGAAAGATCGAAGAACAGAATCCTCACAGAGCTGCCAGGCTTTTCCAGGTGAGAGAGAGAGCGGTGCAGCAGGGAGATGACGGCGTCCTCCACTCCGATGCCAGACCGATATGCAAACTGCAGCGGGTCCATGGCTGAGCTCACGGTGGAGCGGAGGTGGTCCAGGACCAGCCGCTCCAGTGTCTTCATCAGGTGGGACGTGAGAGCCACTGGCCTGAAGCTGTTGAGGTCTTTGGGGCGCGGTGTCTTAGGCACAGGTACCAGACAGGAGGTCTTCCAGACCTGTGGTACCACCCTCAGCTTCAGGCTCATGTTGAAGACATGCTCCATAACTCCACACAGTTCATCTGCGCAGGACTTAAGGAGCCTGGGGCTGATGCCATCAGGTCCTGCTGCCTTCCTCACTTTAATCCTCTTCAGCTCACTCCTCACCTGTGCTGCTGTGACAGTCAGTGGTTGGCAGGGGGACCGTGTGCTGGGGGGATGGGTGAGTCCAGGCGAAGTGGGGAGCTGATGGTCCGGGGTGGAGAAATGAAGAGGAACAAAACAGCACATAACATATGCACACCACATGTTAAGTTGTGGTGTGCATATGTTATGCACACCACAACTTAACATGTGGTTAAGTTAAATAAAATAAATAAATAAATAAAACTATACAACGCTATACAGCGTTGTATAGTTTTATTTTAAAGGCAGCTATGGTCCTTTAAGAGTTATTTTCAAGTTACTGTTTCTAGAGAAACAATGGATTCTCCTCTTACGTAGGTCTTGTTTGTTTTACTGCCTAATAGCGCAACTCTTCTCACTCTGTAGTGAATACGGTACATGTGCATTTCATGACCACAGACGAGCAGCAGTCGTTTACTATGCCAGTCACTTCCTTCTATATTCACATCCCTCTGAGACCTCATTGATATTCCAAAGAAGAGTCAAAGCTGTGTCTCAGGCTCACCTTAGTCATTAGTGAGCCCCACAGGGCTGTTTCCATTATAATCTCAGATTTAGATTGTATGTTGCCCCAGTGTCCTTCCCTCGAGGTTGGGTCAAGATGCACAAAAGGCCACGCTCCTAAGACATCCAAGCTGGAATTAGCCCCTGCCTGTGTAGTTTGCATGTGCAATGAGGGTGATGGGTCATGCTCCAGCACTTTAACAGGCCAATCAGAAGGACAGATTAATGCTACCATGTGTTCAGTCAGTATATAATAAAGACTAAATGCTAGGACATTTTTATTGGGACGGGAAGACAGTCGTACCTTTTCTGGTCCAACCTTGTCTATGTAGGGAACGTGAGAAGAATAACTACTACACTACCCAGAAACTCTGGGTAAAACATATTTTAAGATTTTTGGAAACTTTGTTCTCTGTACATCAGCAATATTGCACCAGCAAATCAACACACAACATTCCCCACAGGAGAATTTGGGCTACAAACCTGGCTGTTGCTTGGACTACTAGGAGGGTTAAGCATTCAGAACAATATCAATATCAATCAAAGTCAATCACAACAGGAGGCTTGTGTGTGCTGTCATTGGAGTGCCTCTTGCTTGAGTCTACCTCAAAATAAAGATTTTAGTCCAATGGATGCCCTCATAAAATAAATATAAACTTTTGTATTGCCCTTTTAAAGAAGGAAAATGGAAAGGAAATTCCAGGTTTTCCCAGAGATATAGTGTGCATTGTGTGCTACATAGTACACACTTCGTGATATAGCTTGCCTGAGTCAATCATCAATCACTATCATGCTCCTTCTTGTGCCACAGGGAGGTCTGCTTTGCCAGATGTACCTTGTAGTACAATTATCTACCCTCCTTCTATAATCTGTACTGAAGAATTTACACTCCATTTGGTCCATGGGGTCCACCTACAGAACACCTCATTCCAATGCATGGTGCAGTATGGGTAACTGGTATAATGGCTCTGCTTCTAAAGACTCCTCATGAAAATCCATTCGCTTTTACACTTGAAGAAATACATACAGAAGAGACTGAAATGCTTGGAAACTGGTTGGAGCCAAGACCCATAATGCAGATGCTATTCCCTGGAATACTTCAACCTACAACAAAGTCATGTCATTAAGTTTAAGTTAAATAAACATTGTAACTTTAATTAAAAAAGGTAGACGAATGCCCCCCTTAAAAAAAAAATCTAATTCATGAAATGTAAACTATACAATGTGGGCATTTTTGCACTTTGCGCAGGTTAAACTTAACATGTGGTGTCAAATCAAATCAAATCAATTATTTTTGTAAGGCCCAAAATCACAACAACAGTTGCCTCTGAGGGCCACAGGGAGAAATGAATCAACAATGTCTGTGGTGGCGATGAAGTCAGACAATGTCTGTGGTGGCGAGGGACGATGTCCCAGGGTCCTCTGTCCTTAGACTCTCCTTCTCGGCCAGGAAAAACTACAAAATGGTGTGCATATGTTATGTGCTGTTTGAATCGTAAGCTGTCTGGAATGAGCTCAAATACCATCCAATTTCATCATCATTAGACAGATGAAGATGATATAATGTGCCGTGTCATTTATATGGAAAGCTCAATAACTGTATCACAATTCAGAAGAAAGCATGGCTCTAGACATACAGTGCAAGATATTTTAGATTAGTTCCAGTTTGGTAGTTCTACTTCCATTTGCGCTCTCAGTAAATGATCAATATCAAATGTATAAACAGGTGGTGTGTTTCTACATTTCAATGGGCTGTACATTTACATTGTACATTTTCATAATTGCAAAATTGTCTTATCTAAATCCACTAGAGTTCTGTTGAAGATAGACAGCATGTAAGAACAACTGGGGAGCTTGTATTGATAAATATTGACAGTGAAGATAAAAGAGGCTCTAAGTGTATGAGCGGGCGTATCTTTGATTCACTGCTGGTAAAGGTTGCTCTCAGCATGACACCCTCTCTCTTTGGGCTTTTCTCCCATGACGCATAGTCACATCAATGCGTTCTTTCACCCAACTTCACAGACTGCACTCTGTTTCTTTGCCGACAGAAGACGTACAGCGGCTGCACAAAAACAGCCCCTTACCTCACACTTAACACTGATCCATAGTAGAATGCTTCATTGACTGACTTTGAGGGCTGTTTAATGCTCTGCCACCTTCAAGGGAGACATTTTTGTTCCAAAGCAATGAGCCTCATGGTATGTAACAAAGAAGAATACATGATCAGCATAAAATATTGCGCAAACATTATGAAAGCAGAGCACCCCCAACCTATTTTATATACTTTAATTTCACATTTAAAATGTATTACACATGTGTCAACAAGGGAAGCCCTAATAACTAACCTTTTTTTTAGAAAAACTATCAAAAACAATTCATTCTTGCTGTCAGCATCATAATAACTTTTGCATAGCTGATGTGTCTGTGTTTGCTCCTAACAGAAATCTACCAACACTGGTGGAGGTGTATGTGCGTGTGGGGGTGTCATGGATGGGGTGGGAGTGTAGCTTTAAACATGTGCCTAACCTGAGTTCAATATTTAATAGTGGAGTATTCATCCCACAGTTACACCAAAACTACAATTGGAAACAATAGACTCAAAGTTGTACAATAACTTAATGTTGAATTTACTGGTTTATTCCATTGCTTTGAATGTTGTAACAACAAATAATCTAGTTAAACTGCTTTGGTCCAAATAAACAAATTTCATTGTCTTCCCTTATGACATGATGCTGCTGGTAGCAATTTAATTAAATGCTGTTCATCTGCATGTCATCATTGTACATTTTTACAAGTTTACGGTAACTTGAACCTGCTGTGCAGATTGGTTTTGTTTAGCTGTTGTAAATAAATAGAAAATGATTAAATTCTCTGATTGTGAAATGTATTTTACAGTATGGCTTGACACTTTTCCAGAGAATTAATGAAAACCTGGGCTGCGGCTCTTTCTGTTTGGTCCAGGAAACATTGCTAGCACTAGGGCCATGTGGGACCTCCCCTTCTAAAAAGTTTCAGATTTTTTCACAACCCATTGTAAGTAATCAGGCAAATAGACTCTAGCAGTCATGCAGTAGACAGGCACTTCTTTCTCGGGGAGCCATGCACAGCCACTTACGAACATTCTAGCAAGCAGACAAGAAATCAAGGGATATTCTTTTGGCACAGATGGATAACAACTTTACAGGTTTTTGAATATACATAGGATAATTTTAGCTCGATGATTTGCAGATGACCTCAGCAAGAAGCCTTTTTTGTCATCCTTTCTCCATACCAAAACTGAATGTGCCTGTGGACGTACATGTTTTGCTGAGAGTTCAACAGGTGGTTTGATTTTACTGGTTAACTTGAGGGATCTGTAGCCATGACCTACATTGTATTTAAAGCTAGAACGGTGCCTTTTGTTTATGCAAGTTTACTATGTATAATGCTGAGAGTAGGACATGCTCAGGTGGCGTCACAGTCCCAGGATCAGACGCAAGGCCAGGACAGTGCTGCCCCTTGGAGCCAGGTCATCCAATGGGAAAACAATGGTCAGCGTTTTAGCCTGCTCAATAGCGGAGCAGAGTACGTTCCTGTTGGGGCGAGCTCTCAGGACAGGGGACCTCGTGTGGTTGTAGCTGATTCTGGAACCCGGCCCACGCGGCGACAAGGAGGTAATGTGCGGCGTCAAGCTCCTTCAAGGGGATCGTCGGATACTGTTCGTGGGCAGGCTAGGCATCCTTTCGGCTTTGGGCAAGTGCCTAATAACTGGAGACAGACTGCAGGTGGGACTGGGGCTGGCGGTACTTTCCAGGGATCTGCAAGTTCTCGGTTTAGGCCATCTACTGGATCGTCATCATCCTACAATGTTCAATCTTACCCACAGTACCCCTATCCGCCACAGCCGCCCTTTCAGCCGCTGCCGTTTGAACCTAGTTATGGGGACGTTCCTGTGAGGAGTTATGAACCACCTTTTCAACCTGTTGTGCCCGGTGGAGGCTATGGTACTGGAGGCGTTTATGGTGCTAACCAACCGCCAGTTCTTCCTGGTTCGCCATCAGATTTTTCAGAGGATGGCCTCAGGTATTACCCACCATATGGATCTGGACCGTTTCCCGCTGCAGCAGCACCTCGACCACCTCAGCCTCCACAACCTCCATTTTCAGATGGGTTAGACCACAGATACACACACAATCTTTATAATGGGAACTCTGGGCCTGTTGTGCCCAACCCTCCTGTCTCTGATGCAGCCCAGGCTTCTGAAAGCGTACCAGCTGGGCAACCACCAATAGGAAGCCCCCAGTATGAGCAGTTTCCACCATTTGCAAGGCCACCATTCGTTCAGCCAATTTCACCAGGAAGAAATTCTCCCAACTCTGCGCCTGAAAACCCATATGGGAATGTTTACCGGGCAGAACAGAGAGGTAATGTTATCTTTGTCTTGTTAAATATTCTCGTCAAGTATGTTTATTTTCTTAAACATATTCATTTTTTATCATTAGACTGGGAAAATAGTCCGAAAATAGTCTTGGAAACACAAAATTATTATCATTTTTTCTATTTTGAAATGATTCTCTCACATAGCAATAGCATGTGTTTTGGGTTATTGTTGAACATAAAATACCTGTTCAAGTCCCAAGGGAGTTCAAAGTCCCGTTCTAGTGTAATACATCATGTTTTTGTAACTCAAAGTAGATAACATTCTCTGCGTTCAACCATTTCTGTTTACAAAGCAAGCAAAGTCGACACAATCTAAATCATTCCAGATTATTGAAACCAGCTGTTGAGCCAGCACACAAGAACCTCTGTGTTTCTGTTCACTTCCAGACTGTGGCGTGCAGTTGAGTGAAGGTAGTGGTGACCTCATACAGGGACTTATGACTGAGTGGGAGCAGAGGTGTGTGTGTGTGTGTGTGTGTGTGTGTGTGTGGGAAGGAGGGGTTATCAGAGCTTGTAGAGGTACAGTAAAAACTGGAAAGTCCCGTTAACACATGGGGTGCATGTATATACATATATGTATAAGTTTGTATGTGTTAGGGTTAGGTAAATGTAGCCCAACAATGAACTCGACAGGAAATTAATGTGTTCATCATTTTAATGTAATTGCAATTTAATATACTAGTTTTTTGGGGTTCAGATGTATTTTTACAAAATAGTTCTCATAAATCAGGCTCTTTCATGTACCGGTAATGATATGTGCAGATTAGTTTGATATAAATAACAGTATTTTTCACTGATGATGGCAAAAAAGTCTTGATGTTATTTTTTCGAGATATAATTCTTTAACTTGGGTAATGTTATGGGTTTTAAAGAGAAATTTAGTTTATAACTTTGTTTATATACTACCTATATTCAAGGTTTGCATATTCTTAAGTTCTTACAATTTTGTCTTTGCATAAATCAATCACAGACATTTATTTAGCTGGAACTAATTTTCACATTGTGTAAACACTCATAATTAACTGCTCATAATTAGCACAGATGGACTAAATATTAGCACATCATTTGGAATTTCCTCATCATACATTTGCTGCACAATGCATTAAATCTGAAGGTCAATAATTAGAGTAGTTTGAGAGATGGTTTGCGTATGCCCTGTAGTTCTTCCAATGCTTCCTATACCAGATAAAAGTGTGAAAGTCCTGGTGAGATTCTGTATCTTTTCTCCATGGCCCACTTAGAGTGTAATGTGTGGCTTTGTCACATGCTGTTGGAAGCTGATCAGCTTTGGCTTCTCAATACACTTTATCCCTCAGAAAGAGACCCAATTTCACATTTCAAAAGATTAGGGCACTGAGAACAAAGCCTATCTGGAGAGGGAGCAGAGAAATGGAGTTGAGAGCAGAAAACCTCTGCTTCTCGCACACTGGCCTGCAGCGCTGACATGGTTTGTTCTGCCCTTCCCTGAGTCCTGTGTGTCCACTGGGAGAGCTATGTGCATGTTTACACAATCACTGGAAAGGTAAAGACCATTTAAACTGGGCAAGAGGAATCGCATACATGCTAAATCATGAGCAAATATTAAACCGGAAACTCGACCCCTTTCTTGGGTTTTGTAATTTTTAAACCTTTTTTTTTGGGCCTTTTTCTTCCTTAAAGGTCACTACATAAATGTTCTGCCTTTATTTGCGGCTCTTTGTTTTGTAAACATATGCTTTCCATGCTTCTCCAACTTTATGGTTCATAGTTTGTGAAGCGGAAATACACCACAGGAGTTGTTTAGCTTGATTGTCTGGCCTTGGCGACCTGAAGCAAAGTGAAGGGCAAACAAAAGCAGTGAGTCTTGCTGCCAGATTTTTTTTTGTGGGAATGGTTTGAATCACTTGAAGCACTTCAAGCATCCTTCATGTTGTGTCTCTTGCTCTTCGCGTTGACCTCAGGTTGTCTGCAGACTTGGTCAATGGTCCATTTTAAAAACAGCTTGTACAAACCCCATTTCCTGTTTAGCTAAATCTAAATCCAATTTATAACAGGAGCCTGCGAGCAAACAGTTTTCAAATGAGCCAGGTCGGATTAGCTATAATTCCACTTTTTAATCTTTTCCAGGTTTATAAATTAAATTAAAATTGCCTTCTCACAACTAGCTTAAGACACGTTGTTGATGGACATCCTTCCTTTATTGTTAATTCACCAAATTACTTGCACGTCGTTGAGCAGTAAGATTGGGACAAAGCAAGCGTTACCACATCAATGAGGTCACAGTTTTATCACTTTACACAACTGGCCTATGTTGTTTGTACTGTATCTGTGTAATGTCAGTTATGTAATTTTAATGCAGCTATACTATATTTTGCACACACACAAGTCAAGAATAACCCATTTGCTCTTTCACCTGAACTCAGCCTGACTCTATGACCCACAGAGCAGAAGCGCCTCATTAAAAGCTGTGATAATAATCTGGAATGCACAATACAGTAATTAGCGGCCATTAGCTTTCTCCACTGTGACCCAGTCTGGAACACTGGGGCCTGTTTTTGCTCTGAGGCCAATTTAAAGCTTCCATCAGCACCACTATAAATATCAAGCAATAAAACATGAAGACTAAAATGCACTTGACATTTTGTTTGCCAGGCTTTTATGGCAACATTTAATACACGGGAGAGAGGTCCAGAACATTTTAGATGCAAATCGATGCCCAATAAGCGAGAATTTACTCAATATTCTACTGTATCTTTTTAGTTAATTCACCATTACTGCACATTTATAAATAGTTGGTGAACATGGGAATATAACTATATCCTTATATTTCAGTAATGCATTAAAAAAGTAATATTGCAGACTTGTCCATCTCTGACTGTTTTGCAGGTTTGGCTGACCTAGTCCCTGATCCAAACTATGTTCAAGCTTCCACCTACATACAAAGAGCCCACATGTATTCTCTGCGATGTGCTGCTGAGGAAAAATGTCTTGCCAGGTAAATTAAACACATGAATATATGAATGAATGAATGAATGAATGAATACAGTTTATCCGGAAAATATTCACTTTCACACGTTTCACTTTTTCCACATTTTATGTTACAATCTTATCCCAAAATTGATTAAATTCCTTATTTGCCTCAACATTCTACGAACACTACCCCATAATGACAACTTGATAGAAGGTTGTTGTAAATCTTGTGAAAGATCTTGTGATCTTGTAAATTTATGAATAAAAAAAAGCACATGTGCATATCGTCCTTTTTCCACTGATCACCCTTGAGATGCTTCTACAACTTGACTGGAGTCCACCTCTGGTAAATTCAGTTGACTGGACATGATTTGGAAAAGCACACACCTGTCTATATAAGGTCCCACAGTTAACAGTGGGTACAATCTAAGACATGAAGTCCAAGGAACTGTCTGCAGACCTCAGAGACAGGATCGTATCAAGGCACAGATCTGGGGAAGGGAACAGAAACATGTCTTCAACATTGAAGGTTCTTATGAGCACAGTGGCCTCCATTATCTGTGAATGGAAATTGTTTGGAACCACAAAGTCTCTTCCTAGAGCTGACCAAACTGAGCATTCAGGGGAGAAGGGCCTTAGTCAGATGACTAAGAACCCAATGGTCCCATTGTGGAGAGAGGAGAACCTTCCAGAAGAACAACCATCTCTGCAGCACTCCACCAATCAGACCTCTGTGGTAGAACTGCCCAACGAAGCCACTCCTCAGTAAAAGCCACATGACAGCCTCCTGGAATTTGCAAAAAGGCCTCTGAAGGACTCTCAGATCATGAGAAGCAAAAATATCTGATGAAACATGTCTGATGAAACAAGGATTGAACTAGCAAGCGTCATGTCTGGAGGAAACCAGGCACCGCTCATCACCGGGCCAATACCATCCCTACAGTGAAGTGTGGTGGTGGCAGCATCATGCTGTGGGGAGGAACTGGGAGATGAATGCAGCAGTGTACAGAGA